>NW_026067949.1:38255768-38374587 GCF_014885135.2 Alexandromys fortis
ATTTATATGCCTGCTCTTTTCTAATGACAGACAGAAAGGGAGTTGATCAAATGGGAGCCGGGTAGAAAGGAAATGGGGGAAGTAGAGGGAGAGGAAAACATAATCAGGCTATATTATCTGAGATAAAATATATTTTCAATGAAAGGGAAAAAAATAAAAGTTAATTTTAAACTAAATACAGTTTCTTAATTTAGGCCAATACGTGTACATTAGTTAATGTTATTTTTGATGAGATAATTGATGATGTGTTAAATATAGCACACAAAATAATAGACTTCATTATAATTTGTTATTTAAGATAAAGTAAAATTGTCTACCTATTCTAAATGTGTGTGTGTATGTGTGTGTGTGTGTGTGTGGTTGTGTGTATAATATCTTATTATTATCCAGGGACTAATCTTCATGATCTCTGTTTTTCTTTTATGTTTATTTTTGATAATTACGTAAAACTATGCAATGACATACAATCTTGTTACTTCTCTCCAACTTCCCCCATACCCTCCTTATTCACCTCTCCCAACTTTATGTATTTCTTTTATAAGTTTTGATAACCCCCTAAATCCAGTTACTGGTGCCAATGTATATGGCTGTGAGCAGTCCACTGAGGCACAGAGAAATCACCAGTAGGAACACTCTTAAAAAATAACAATTCTTCTATTCCCAGCAAATTTCAACTTTCTATAGCTCCTTGGTTAATGGTAGGGCCTAACCATGCTGAGATTTTACCATATTTGATCATGTATAGATGTGCAGGTAAAACAGGTGATGTGAGTTCAAGATTGCCACAGCTGTGTCAAGTTCTCAAGACTGCATTGAAAGCAGCCACCTTATCTCTTGTCTCATATGGTTTCTGTATTCTCCTTTCTGAGATGTTCTTTGAACCTTGGTGGCAGGGATACAGATGTAAGTGTTGTATTTAGAGCTGAGTACCAGGCCTTATTCTCAACATTTTTGAGAAGTCATCCCTTTACTATCTTATGTCCACCACATAACAAAGCTTCTCTGATCAAGATACAGCATATCCCAGGTCTATTAGTAGTAGTATAAAAATTTAGAAGGCATTTTGGACAATATACACATCTTAGAAATGACAAAACCATGATTTCCTGTAAGACATTTGCTTTCCAGCAAGGAGTTTTGATCAAAATTATAGTGACAACCATAAAATCCGCTCCTGTGGAGTATGCTTCAAATATGTGTTTGTGCATGTGTGTGTGTGTGTATGTGTGACTGTATAATGTTACTTGTAAATATGTTTTTTAGGGAAGATTTTTAGGTACTGCATCACCAACTGGTGAGCTCTTCCCTGGACATCCAATTGCTTTTTTTTTTTTTTGGTTTTTCGAGACAGGGTTACTCTGTAGCTTTGGTGCCGATCCCGGAACTAGCTCTTGTAGACCAGGCTGGCCTCGAACTCACAGAGATCCGCCTGCCTCTGCCTCCCGAGTGCTGGGATTAAAGGCATGCACCACCACCGCCCGGCCTGGACATCCAATTGTTATTGGAGAAAATGAAGTAGGTTTTACTTTCAAGAATTATACTATATAGATTGAACATTAGACCGAGCCATTTATCTTGTGTTCATAGTTTCAAAAATTAAAGTTCAAACACAATTGACACTGATGGTAAAATTCTATTTTTACAGAACTAGCCACCATTCACAGAGCCTTCTGCTGTGAAGGATTCAAGACTCAGACACATTAATATGTGATACTTAAAGCTGACATTATTTCAATATGGAGCAACATGAATGTAGTTTTATCTGTTTAGTTATATTTTTTGTTTTGTGACATATTTATGTATCAATGCAGATTAACTCCTAAATATGTTTTTAATTAACACAATCACTTTGGACATTTTCACCTTATATAAGTCATCATTATCACTTATTTGTACTTTTTCTGATAAGTTGATTTTTATGATTTGGTTGTAGAAGTTAAATACAATAATTTCAAACTTCCTGTTTAGTTATAACTGTACTAAAAACCATACATTTTCATTCCTGTTTATTCTTATTTTCTTGCAGCTTAAGACATCCTAGAGTTTAGAACCAGACAAAGCAGGGTATTTTAAATATTTATAAACAAGTACAAAGCAGCTGAAAAATTACAGTAAGACTAGGAGATCCTTGAGTATCACTTAATCTCCATAAGCAAAATGAGATGTATGCAGTGCCCTTCTGTCTTTTTACTGTGGATGTATCTGTTGCTATTATCTCCCATAGACTGGAACCACTGAGGATGAAGTTTTCCTGGAGTCATAAAGCAACATTTAGTAAGACTGGAAATGGAAAGAATACCTGGGGTGAGTGACTCTAATTTCTACCAATTTAGTTGTTAGACTTTAAAGGGAATTATAGATATTCTAAATAAATATAGTTATTTCCTTGAAAATGAAAGACTATAGATCAGTCTATTTTCAGAATTCTGAAAATGTTAATGAGTATTTACTGGGCATCCAAACTATACAGTTTTACTGGAGAATATTTACAGTTCTGTCAAGTAAAAGAAGATGTGATACAATAACCAATTTAATAATATCAATATCACTTCTTAGTTAGAAATTAATCATGAAAAATGATAGGTTAACTTAAAGCAATAATGTAGCTTTGAATTTTATATATATTTATTTATTGTTAACAGTACATCAAACAATTTTATTCTAGTTTCTTTTTGCAAGTAAACTTCACTGTGATTCAGGAAAGAAGTCTATTTTTTTTTAAATTTATTTGTTTATTAAAAATTTCTGTCTCTTCCCCGCCACCGCCTCCCATTTCCCTCCCCCTCCCCCAAACAAGTCTCCCTCCCTAGTCAGCCCAAAGAGCAATCAGGGTTCCCTGCCCTGTGGGAAGTCCAAGGACCACCCACCTCCAACCTGTTCTAGTAAGGTGAGCATCCAAACTGCCTAGGCTCCCACCAAGCCAGTACATGCAGTAGGATAAAAACCCATTGCCATTGTTCTTGAGGTCTCAGTAGTCCTCCTTGTCCGCTATGTTCAGCGAGACCAGTTTTGACCCAGGCTTTTTCAGACCCAGGCCAGCTGGCCTTGGTGAGTTCCTGATAGAACATCCCCATTGTCTCAGTGTGTGGGTGCACCCCTCGCGGTCCTGAGTTCCTTGCTCGTGCTCTCTCTCCTTCTGCTCCTGATTTGGACCTTGAGATTTTTGTCCGGTGCTCCAATGTGGGTCTCTGTCTCTGTCTCCTTTCATCACCTGATGAAGGTTAATATTCAGGAAGTGATCCTAGAGAAGCTAAATAAGGAGAACCCAAAGAAGTCTTTTTTTTAACCTACAAATCCCACTATGATAATTTACATTCCACTTACGAGTGCATGAATGTAAATTTTTATTTCCATCCTCATCAACATTTGTTGTCTTTTCAGTAACAACCATTCTGATTAAGGTAAGAAGTAATCAAAATGAAGTCTGAAATAAATTTTTGTGATTTTAAAGATGCTTAACATTGTTTACTGTGTGTTCTGGCCATTTGTTTTTCTTCATTTGGAAACTGTTCATTTGATCTTTACTGATTGCGTTATTTTTTTTTCTTTTTGTGTAATGTGTCTTATTTTGGACCACTAGCTCCTGAATAATGATATGGAAATATTTTATTAGTTATGAAAGCTTGGCCTTAGCTTAAACTTGTTCCCAACTAGTTTAAATTAACCCATTTATATTACTCTGCATTCTGCCATGTGGCTCCTTAGCTCTCCTCAGTAATATACTTCCGACTTCCTCTGTGTCTAGCTGGTGAATCTCCCACCGCTGAGAGATACTATCTCTATCTCAGCCCAGAAGTCCAGTCTATCCTCTTTCTACCTATCTATTGGCCATTCAACTTTTTATTAAACCAACCAGATAGTGCCTTAAGCAGGTATGGAAAAACAAGACACATCATCACACAGAATACAAAAAGATCATTCCAACATCTCTCCATGTTATCTAATTTTAGTTTCGTTCTCTAACATCAATAAACTATATTCAACATGAGCAATTATCAGGTAAGAACTGCATTCACAATGTCCCATACATTTATATTTGAAAACTTTGGGGAAAGTGTACTCTATTGTCTATCCTATCTTAGTGAGTCCAAAGTTCTGTACCTAAATCCATTCTATCACAACTTGTACTACCAACCTAAAAATATCTTTTTAGAACTTAAAACATTTTCTTAGGTAAAAAACTTAAGATTTTATGTCTTTCAACTTATAAATATTATATCTCTGTTGTTAGATTTTTTTCTGAGTTTTGTAATAAGGAAAACTGTAAAACTATAACTATCTAGTCTTCAACCCCATCAGAGACTAGAGAAGGATTTATATTACCCCAGTAAACAGGAAGTGCAGAGTAAGCAACTTCCAAAACTATAGAAATGACAGAGATATCTGGCTGCCTGGATAGTCATACAAGGTTCCTCGGCAATGTTGCAGCATCCATCTTGAGCCTATAGGCCCGAATATCTGACAGACTTTTGTGTGGAACGGGAATTTTAAAGGACTGGTGTAGCTTGTTTTGGTAATTCTTGGCAGTTTACTTTTCTTTTCTTTCTTTTTTAGTTTTTTGAGACAAGGTTTCTCAGTAACTTTGGAGCCTGTCCTGGAAATAGCTCTTGTAGACCAGGATGGCTTAAAATTCGTGAAGATAAACCTGCCTCTGCCTCCAGAGTGTTGGGATTAAAGGGATGGACCATCACCATTAAATTGACTTCTTTTGTGTCTTCTTGTCCAACTTGGACAGGGTACTGCCAGCAGTTGAGTTAAGGAAAGTTTTCTGCCCAGTGGATAACTTGCCACATTGAAAGCAAACTCCATATGTAGGTTCTTCAATGTCAACCATGTTCTCTGAAGTAAATTGGTACCAAAGGAGTAAACCTAGCTCTCTGTCACAAAAAGCCTCATTTATGATAACATCTTAAATGCTATATTATGTAGAACTCTACAGTTTTTGAAGATAATGTATGTAAAATATATTTGTTTAACCCTGAAAACATACCTAACATGACTACAAGTTTGATTGTTATAGGTGACTAACTAGTAACCTGAATTTCTTAACTATCGTAAACAGTTTGCAACAATAACTTTGAAAGACTAGAACTTGACATACATTTTTTAACTGAGCTGCACAGGCACAATACCTTAAACAAGAGTAGAAACATATATACAAAATGTTATGACAAAAAAACTTACAACTGCACCAATATTCAAATATATATACCAATGTAAAAATTTGAGACTACTAGTTACTTTTTATTTTCAAAGTAGATTCAATAATTTACCCTTTAATCAGATATACCTTCTTTTTATTTTCATCCCTTAACCCCCTTCTCCCCAAAATTAGGTAGAAGAAAAAGAAATATAAAGGAAAGAAAAATAATGAAAGAAATCCCTTAATAAAATATCCTTTTTTTAGATTCCTCCCTGACTGTGACCAATAACAAATTGCAACTAGCCCTCCTAAATGATACAAACATACATAACTCACCAAATAGCCAAAAACCACTTATCCTATGTCTTGGCTATGTGAATTGTGTGTTTTTAAAATTGCTTCCTGTTGTCTGAGGATTATGACAACTTTAGGGGAAATTTCGTATTACTTTACTCTCTCTTTTAAAGATTCCACTTTAGCATTTTCGATTTTTGTCTGTTACTCTCTATACTCATTTTCTTTTTTTTTTCTTTAGTACCTGAGCATGTTTTCAAGCATTCTGTACCTCTTCAGAGGTTTTCTTGGTCTCTGCATGGCACTTTGCACACCTGTAGCTTGAGCTAAGCCCTAAAGGGCCAGCTACCCTGCCGTAACTGACCAATAGGAGGGGGAAGTAGCAAGCAGTGAACATTCACATGCTTGCCAGAGAAACTGCAGCATCTTAGTACTGTGGCTCCGGGAAAATGCTCATTTGCCCTTTTGTTCATCTGCAAGCTCATCTGCTTAGCACATGGCGCTGGTAAGTCACTCTGCCCTTCCTTGAATCAGTTCAGCAGGCTACCCTACCAGTTCTGCACTGCAGCCACTGTGTTCCATTCTTTGGGAACTGAGTCTCACGTCCTTGGGCACCAGCCCTGTTTAAGAGACCTTGGTTGCTAAGAAGTCACATCTAACTCCATGTCTGGGACTTTCCTCAATTTTCTCAGATCCTAAACTTAGATATACGTGCCTCTATGTTAGAGGGCATATGTAGTGGGTCTTGGTTGGATCCCCAGTTCCTGAATAATGACATGAGACATTTTATTAATTATGAATGATTAGCCTTAACTAGACTTACTTCCAACTAGCTCTTATAACTTAACCCATTTATATTAATCTACATTCTACCACATGACTCCTTACCTCTCTACTCAGTAGTTCCATATGACCGACTTTATCCATTTCTGGCTGGTGAAACCTCTGCCTCTCTGATTCTTTTACAGAGTTCCTATTTTTGACCAGAAGTTTGGCTTACACTCATCCTGCCTAAGTATTGGTCATCCAACTCTTTGTTAAAACAATCTGAGTGAGTTATAACAGAAGTGTTGATAGAGGTTTCTGTTCTACCCGATCCTGCCACCATTCAGTCCCTAAGAAACACATACAGGCTTACATTAATTATAAACTGGTTGGTCTATTAGCTCAGGCTTCTTGTTAACTCTTATAACTTATATTAGCAAATAATTCTTGTTTGTGTTTGCCACGTGGCTTGGTATCTTTTATCAGTGTTCCATTCTCATCTTCCTTCCTCTGAATCTGGATGATGACTGCAGACTGAGTCTTTCCTCTTCCCAGAATTCTCTTGTTCTCCTTGCTCCACCTATACTTTTTTCCTGGCTACTGGCCAATCAGCGTTTTAGTAAAACAATACAACTGACAAATCTTTACAAGGTACAAGATCATTGTCCCACAGCACAGAGGCACATCTTCATAAAGATTACACAAAGATAGATTATTCCAACATTTTGGTTTCTGGAATTTTCAAAAATGTATCTGGATTTAAATTCTTTGTTTGTTATAATTGGAAGAACTTTTTAGTCATATAGTATTCTGTTTCTTTGTTCTATAAATTATAATCTCCTGTGTAAACATACTTTAAATTCATTCCATATTATATGTCAATTATTATTTTCTGAGTAATACATAAAACAAAAGCATAGATTTGCAACTTATCAATGAAAAGTCTGTTGGAATTGGTGCATAATAGTGAAATGTAACCTGCAATCTAGTCAAAGATTTCATTCTCTTTGATCAAGTGAGAACATGGCTAATGAGTGTATGTGAAGAAGGAGGGCAGTGAGCAATATGGCTTGCCAACCTCTGTGTTTTCTTTACAATAGTATATTGTTTATTGTACTTGCTAGAGATGATATATTCTTTAATAAAGTCATGCAAAGAACTATCATCAAAGATATTAATTCCATTTTGTTTTATAGCTTAGTTGATAGAGATCAGACTTATGGAAGTAGATTATGATGATTTTTAAAGCATTCCAGAAAAGAACCTAGTCATGGGAGTTTTAGGTATACATCAATGTATTCATGTGTATATAATAATATATGAAACAAATAATATCAGTAGTGATTATCACTAATACAACATCTACATCAGAATATAATAGCAACATTAATGCTATATTTTAAAGGCCTTATCTATTCTTCAATACCTTATTTAAAAGCATGTCTGTTCAAGAAGAATCAATTTTTTTAGAACTACTTAATTCAGTATAAATATATTTGCCAAAAATGTTATATTCCAGTGAAGTAATGAACTTATACCCTTAGTATGCTCTTAAACTTGAGAGACATATCCAGAATTTTATGTCTTCATTTTTTACATACCTACATATATGTACAATGAGTGTCACTATTCTCTAAACACAGTAGTACAAATTCCTGACTTTGGCTATTTTAATTCTCTGATGTATCTTGCAAATTTTGCAAATTAAACAGAGAAAATTTATGTAGATTCATAGAAAACATATTGACTAATAGGAAGTGCATCCAAATAAACTAAATATAAGTGGTTGCGTGGGAATTGTGAATCAGAACTGAGTTTTGATATATTTATTTTCTAATTCTTCAGAAATGTACATATCAAACTGATTTTATGTCTTAAAACATAAGCTTTTGTCAGATTAAAGTATATGTATTTTTCTCTTCAGATCAATTTGCTGTTTAATCACTAATATGGGTCAGTTTTATCATTAACAGCTACTATTTTGTTTCCAGTCACTACCTATGAAATGCATTGAGCACACTCTATTAACAGACAAAACATTGTTGTGTGGTCTTATAAATTCTGCTTTTATAGAGCAACATTGGCAGATAAACACCATGCTGCTTTGAACAACATTTATCATTATGCCAGAGGCCCATCTGGTAAGGAAAATAATCAACACAAATGATTATGACCATGAAAATAATCTGCTTTCTAGGCAATTAATTAACATGAAAATAACAATATGATAGTAAAACTTCCTCATAAAGCTCTACTTCTCAGTCCTAAAAATGATCTGTCACAAGTTATCATGCCTTTTTTTCAGTTGTCTTTCAAGTACACATTGCAAAACATTTACACTTACATGTGTACTTATTTATAATAGTATATATTTTCCACTTAAGATTGAGCTCACATATTCTTTATTAGTGTCTTTCCATATTTCCCATTATCTCCAATATTTCAAATGTTAAATAACAATGATTGATTTGAGTACTCCCTCCACCCTAGAACAAATTTATTAACATTCTATTTTTGTTGTAAGGTACAAAGAAGGCAGAAATCTCATCTGGATCATGCTAGTTAGAAGAGAGGCCTCTGGGAGGTGATGGGGATCATATGACGTCATGAGGTAAAGGTACAGAAAATGAGCTCCTAGAGGCTTTATATAAAATGAAGGAGAAAAGGACAAGTACACAGTGTCTCTGTCTTTTGCTGCATTCTGTCTTTGTAGTTTAACAAAGAAGCTATTGCCATTGGTTTAAGACACATTTGAATCTCTTTTTTTCTCAAATTCTATCTCATTTTGTTACAGAAGGGAAAAGCAGACTTACACAGAACACACAGTGATATGTAGGCACTCTACTAGAGATGTGAAGTATTAAGAATAAAAGCAGGTATAACAGGGGATGAGAAAGGGTGTTACAAAAATTAATCACAGTGAAAATAATACTTAAAATATTTACATTTTCTCTCTGTCTCTTCCTATCTGTCTCTCTAACTCTCTCTCTCTCTCTGCATGTGTGTGTGTGTGTCATATGGATGAACTGTGAGTACATTTTAAATTATTTCTTCTATATTTTGAGATTAGAATACAATTACATAATATTCTCCTCCTTTTTCCTCCCTTTAAATTGTTCCATATACCCCTCCTTGTTACTTTTCAAATTTCTGGCCTCTTTAGTTCATTAATTTTTGTTACATTCATGTAAGTGTATGAATACACATATTTGTTCCAATATTCAAACTCAACCTGTTCAGTCTACATGTTACTTGTGTGTATGTTTTCAGTGTTGAGCATTTGGTAGTGAATAATCAATTTGTGTGCTCATTCCTAGGGAAGATTATTTTTTTACAATATCTTTATTTTATCCTTGAGATTAGAATATCTTCCTGGTATGACAGCCAAGAATAAAAATACATTTCTTTTAAAATGTTCAGGGTATTTTCTTTCTTTTCTTATCTTCATTTTTCTTTTGGTTACTGTTTTTAGATAGAGGAGAAATGTTTTGGTTGTCCCTAGTTGAAATAATGGCTTTTGGATTATATCCTTGGAAGTCAATAATTTCTTTGTGACATAGGAGACATTTATACTTCACTACCATATCTTGAAAAATGTTTGGAAGTATAGAAAGAAATAAATGTGTTTCTGACAAGATGAGTTTTCTAGTCCTAAAGATTTTCTCAATGCTATAGAGAATACTGAATGTTGAGTGATCAAAAAGAAGCCATCAAGCATTAAACAGCAAATATCTAAATGCTCATATACAGCTTGCTTTTCTTCTTTTTAGCTATGTCAATGTTCCATGACATGGTTGAGGAAGATTCTGAGATAGAATGCATTTTATCATAGTATAATGCAACCCAGAAGCTGGAAGAAGCAAATTATGGATTTTCTCTAAAAGAGAGGTATATTATGGGAGAAGAAGGGAAGCTTGATTTTGGCTAACTGATTCTGAGTTAAGATTAATGGCATCCCCTGTTGTCAGAGAATAAAATTTTGCAGTTTATTTATTTATTTTTGCATTATACTAAGATTCAAATCCAGGGCCATTGAATAGCTGTGCTCTATCTTCACATCGCCTTGTCTTGCATACATTTCTAATTGTTTTCTGATTTTGGTTAATTTTTCCTTGTTTTTATGTCATGAAGTGGCTTGTGATTGATTGAAGCCCGCCATACTATTAAAAGGCGTTTACTTCAGCATTCTAATAGTCATATTCAGCAAAGTACTTCTTTCATGTGGGATTCCTCTTTGTATGTTGTGAATCCCATTGATTAATAAAGAAACTGACTTGGCCTGATAGGGTAGAACAGAGGTAGGCAGAGAAAACTAAACTGAATGTTGGGAGAATTAAGGCAGTGTTTAGAGATGATGCCATGGAGCCACTGCAGGAGAAGGGCATGCTGAAACTTTAGCTGATATGGCACAGCCACATTATAATACACAGATTAATAGAAATGGGTTAAATTAATATGTAAGAGTTAGCCATTAAAAAGCTAGAGCTAATGGGCCAAGCAATGATTTAATTAATACAGTTTCTCTCTGTTTATTTCAGGCCAGGGAACTAACTAGTAGCCTCTTTACAACAATTCTTCCTTAGGTTTTAGTACCGAATATCTTGAAGAGAAATTCATATTCCTTTTCTTTTGTCTAGCACAACTTCCATAGTTTTAAATAAGAGAAAAGCAAAACTTTTATTACTGAGGCAGCAACTATATTCTTATCACTTAGATTGTGAAAATAATCAATAGTCACAAACTGATGAAATATTCTTCAACAGTCTTGGGAGAAGAAACAGAGATGAGTATCTGTATCCGTCAGTTTACATCACATGATAAGGGAATGAATTTGATATTTTCATATTGAGTAAATTGGTCCTTATTACCTACACAAAAATCTGAAAAACAGAATATTAGAGTCATACATGTGAACTCTAAGAGAAAGGAACAAAATGAGGGTGCTCTAATTAGAGATGATGGAAAGACAAATACAGAAAAAGGAAAGGGAAAGGTAATATAATAGTAAGAATATCTGAAAAGGCTGTAAAGTATCAAATACCTATAATAAATGTATAAGTATCTTAAGTACAATTCTCCCATCTAGACTGTCAATGATCCTACAAGAGCCATTAGCCATCTAACAAAACTCTAGCATCAGACTCAAGATTCTCTTTTTTGAATTGTTGGTCAGAGCTGTCTAATTGACTCTAAAAAGTGGTGAAGGATATTGCTATTGGCTTTGATTGTTCCCTGAGAGGTCGAAGGTAAGTGTCTATTCCTGACCACACCATGCATTTCAGACACAGGGCCCAAAAGCATTCTAACCTGGAGCTTACTTGAGATCTTTCTCTCTGAGGACTAGCTTACATTGAACCAGAAAGCAGTGTGTAATCTTCTAAAAGAAGGAAGCCAGCTAGGAGGTGGTGGCACATGCCTTTAATCCCACCACTCAGAAAGCAGAAGCAGGTAGATCTCTGTGTGTTCTAGTCCAGCCTTGTCTATGGAGTGATAGGAGGAAACGAACAGGAGTACTACCTGGCTATGATAACTGTGAAATCTAACATTGAACAGAATGACAAAATAGTTTCCAGAGTCCAATAGCAACATGAACACCTTGATGTCAATCAATAGTTCTCCAATTAAACTTAAGACCCACTTAACAATAGAGAAGCCATATCTAGCCCTGGAAATCTAACCAACTCACTAGGGCTAGGATGCCACAGAATATGGAGAACATACTGCTGATGCTTTACTAAACTTGCACAATCCCCACCTACATTTTTAACATTTGTCTTTATATGCACTGGTAAATGTAGCTCTCTGACCTCATCAAGGCAACTTTTCAATGTAACAAAGGGATATCAATATGGAAAACCAAGACCAATAACAATGTGGTTGTGATTCCCAGACCCAGATGATACAATAAGACTACTATACCTATTCCTTGGCTCTTATGTTCTATCTTCCCCATCCTATTCAATAATTCTGAACGTTTGGTTACAGAAGTGTCAGAGAAGTAGTCATTCCCAGGGAAGAATGCATCTATTTGGTACACAATACCAAATAAATGGGCAAATCTGAAAGCATAGATATGCAGGTCACATTATACAGGCTAATCTGGATGTACTTGTGCATATGTTCATATATATGTAACAGCAGTTAGAGTAAAGAATATCAGGAATCTGAAAGAAAGCAAGGCAGGAAGTACTTGGAAGGGTTTGGAAGGGAGAAAAGAGATAACAATGATATTATAGTCTTATAAACATTAAAATTTATTTTTGAATTGGCTCTTTTTTCCATTTTGTTTTTTTTCTGGTTTATATTTTCATTTTTTAAATTATCATTTTAGATGCTATTTGAATTCTAATGAAATAAAGAAAGGATATGGATTTGGGTAGGTGAAGAAAGATGATGATCTGGGAAGAGTTGGGAAAGGCAAACAATAATCAGAATACATTGTAGGGAAAAACAGCTATTTTCAATTTTTATAAAGAGAAATCAAAGAATAAACAATTAATTATGTAAGACTATGCAGAATAAGGAATATTCACATATATATATAATGACTATGGCATATATATAATTATATATATGTATATATATAATGACTAGCTTGCCAAATTTATAAAAAACAAAAGAGGAAGAAGATTCAAATTGTATCTCTAAATCCAGGGTATATCATGTAGACAAGAAGGAAATTGCATATGCCTTAAATAGTGATAATGAAGGTTTTCCCAGAATTTCCAATGTTTCTTCAAGATAAACCTGCTTTCAACCTTAAAGACTAGAAAGGAGAAGGCCAGCTTCTGAAGCAGACATATGAATTTGTGGCTTCTTCTCTTATTTTCTAACCATAGAAAAGTCAGAAATTGAAGCTAAGAAAAGAAAAACAGTGGACTCCAAATACTTCAAAAAAGTCAAAATAATTAGATAATGAATTCTGTTGACTTTCATGATGCTAAAGAGAAATTAAAGCAAATGGATTAAATAGATTTCAATTTTAGTGACAGAAATAGATTTTTCATGCATATTTGTATGCAAAATGCACAAATAATTCACAAGTTAAAGCATGAAGACAAGAAGAGGAGATTTGCTAAAGGTACTTTATTTTTGTTAAATTGTATCTTTTATACCACTTTATAACAGTAATTTAATTAGCATTTCCTAACATGTATTATGTTTTATGCTGTTTTGCTTCTTTGTCAGTTTCAGTTAATGAAAATAAAAGCCACTACTTGTGTTTGTGCAAGTGCTTCTAAATAGGTAAGAAAAATGACAATTATGCTGCTGGAAGCTGTGGGTTTCATTTAAACACTAATGTGCTTGAAATTCTCATAAATTAATGTCTGGGCTATTTGGGTAGGAAGTTTGCTCATTTTTCATTTAAGAAAATCTCTGCACCGTCCATCTTCCAATAAAGTCATAGGGTTATTTCAGAAAGAAGGACATAGAAAATTATGATCCAGCCCTTTCTGTCCACATCCCATCCCAAGGTCATGATTTATTTCTACAAATTACCCTCTAAAAATAATAACTCTACAAACCACTTCTTGTCATCCCAAGATCAGAGACAAGAAACCTTAAGGTGAGTTTCTTCTCAATTGCATACTTGAAAATTCATAATACAAAATGTAAAAATAAATTAAAAATGAATGAATGAATGAATAAATAAATAAATAAATAAATAAATAAATAAATAAATAAATAAAATGGAGATCTCAATATATGGTTATCAGCAAGTTCTGTTTTTATCTCTCCCTTGTAACTGTGTGACAAAGGAGAGCTTGTGCCTAGCATTTAAGTACTTCCAGCTACATTCTATTATTAAAGACATATTTGTTAAAACATGCATAGAAAAGGGTCTGTAATTGAAGTACAGCTTTTGATGTATTTAATAGGATGTAAAACTGCCATCATATTTTAATAGGCGATGTTTTATGTGCATTAGCAGTAATATAATAATGCCTCTTCCGTGTGCTCTTGCCATTAGCACTTTTCCCTCCCTTTCTTTCAGTTAATCTTAAATCTTTAATGTAATCCAAACACATTAACATCTTTTTCACTCTTCCCTGTTCTTGAACAGAGAGGATCTTTGAAATGAATTTTCCGTAATTGAAGAATAGTTGCTCCTTGGCTAGATCGTCGCTAGTACTTTCGCTCCAGTTCTGCAGGCCTGTTGATTCATGCATACACACAGAAATGCTTATGGTCATTGACACTGTTTGATGGGAGCAACGAAGAACATCAAAATGGCTAGAAGACTAGAGAGGTAGTTCAGCTGTTAAAAGCACTAACATCTCTTCCTAGCATCCACATGGCAGCTAATAACCATCTAATTGTAGGGCATATGACACCTTCTTCTGGGCTGTGTCTACCACACGCTTGCAGTAAACAGGAATTCTTGTAAGGAAAAATAACCATACACATAAAAATAATGATTAAATAAAATGTTCAAAATATTTTAAATGCCTAGAATGTGTAAAGTCAATAAGAAGTAAAGTTCATACATTTTAGAGAATCTACGATGTGCTATTAGGTGAAGCCATATGCTCTAGCAGGACAATATAATTAGGTAGCAGTGGATATACCATTGTCTGAATTAATAAAGGCAGGATTTTTTTTAATCATTGTAAATATTCAGTTTTATAGGAGTAGTCATAAGGACTACATCAGCTTTAAACTAGTAATCAAACCTGGAAGGTGTTCTGCTCTTATCTTTGAATTTAACAAACCATATCTCAAAATTGATATTTTATATTATCTCATAAGCAATTTTATTTCATGCTTAATTATGTCCATAAGAGAACAACTGGAAGTGCTAAACTTAGAAACAGTTGGGTTGTTTTCACTATTCAACTCCATTTAATATTAGATAATTTCTGGTTTCTGAAACGAGGTAAATCAACCTCTTCAATATAGTGCTTGAAGTTCTAGCAATAGCAATAAGACAACATAAGGGGATCAAGGGGATTCGAATTGGAAAGGAAGAAGTTAAACTTTCGTTATTTGCAGATGATACGATAGTGTACATAAGTGACCCTCAAAACTCCACCAAGGAACTTTTACAGCTGATAAATACCTTTAGTAATGTGGCAGGATACAAGATCAACTCCAAAAAATCAGTCGCCCTCTTATACACAAAGGATATGGAAGCAGAGAGGGAAATCAGAGAAGCTTCACCTTTCACAATAGCCACAAACAGCATAAAATATCTTGGGGTAACTCTAACCAAGGAAGTGAAAGATCTATTTGACAAGAACTTTAAAGCATTGAAGAAAGAAATTGATGAGGATACCAGAAAATGGAAGGACCTCCCTTGCTCTTGGATTGGGAGGATCAACATAGTAAAAATGGCAATTCTACCAAAGGCAATTTATAGATTCAATGCAATTCCCATCAAGGTCCTATCAAAATTCTTCACAGATCTTGAGAGGACAATAATCAATTTTATATGGAAAAATAAAAAACCCAGGATAGCCAAAACAATCCTATACAATAAAGGATCTTCTGGAGGCATTACCATCCCTGACTTCAAACTCTATCACAGAGCTACAGTAATGAAAACAGTGTGGTATTGGCATAAAAACAGAGAAGTCGACCAATGGAATCGCATAGAAGACCCGGAATTTAATCCCCAAACCTATGAACACTTCATTTTCGACAAAGGAGCTAAAAGTATACAATGGAAGAAAGAAAGCATCTTCAACAAATGGTGCTGGCACAACTGGATGTCACCTGTAGAAGATTGAAATTAGACCCATATCTATCACCTTGCACAAAACTCAAGTCCAAATGGATCAAAGATCTCAATATCAGTCCGAACACACTGAACCTGATAGAAGAGAAAGTGGGAAGTACCCTACAACAGATGGGCACAGGAGATCGCTTCTTAAGTATAATCCCAGCAGCACAGACACTAAGGACAACATTGAATAAATGGGACCTACTAAAGCTGAGAAGCTTCTGTAAAGCAAAGGACACTGTCACTAAGACAATTTTTTTTAGAAATTAAAGACAATTTAATTTATAAAGGGACACATTATTACTGAGGTTGCTCTATGGAGATCTAATAACACCAATGGCAATCCTTTGGATGTTTGGGTTTTTTATTATTCTAGAAATGTTCAGTATAGAGATCTTACTAAAGTACAAAAGACTAATTTTAGGATGTCTTTTTACCAAATAAACCAAAATAGTTTCATGTAAGGTAATTGGTTAATTGCTAAGAGTGGTTATATTTCAGTGGAAAACTGAAATTATTTTACCTATAAATTATTATTCATATAATTCATAAAAAGTATGTAAAGTCTAGTTTATCCACTTATTTAAAAATATTGAGTGTCTGATGCACTGAATAATTCAAAAATGCAGACACATTTTGCCGATATCTCGGGGGGGACCTCCAATTGCCGCGCACCACGCCCCGGTGTCTGCGCCCTGTGCGCTGGCACCCAGTTACCGAGCTTCGGGAAAGGGGACTGGAAGTTAAAATACACAGACACACACAGACAGAGAGACAGTGACACGGATCATCTTTGAATTCCCCAAGAATGCCCCCTTTATTGTGTTCAGGGGCAGATTATATAGAGATAGCCATGCCCCAGCCAAACCCACCAGAAACCACTCTACTGCCATCAGGAACTCCTGAAGGTCTGGTGCTCAGAGCAGCTGTAGGCACTCAGATCAGGGAAAAACAAGAAATTCAGGATCTGGGGTCTCACTGCTCCCAACACGTTTTAAGAAAATATGAGAAAAAGAAACTTCAGTGTGGAGGGTATCTGAGATCTTTCTTGTGTGTTAAAGTACACATCGCATCTTCACAAGAGTAAATTTGACTGCTAATCAATAGATTGCTTTCTCATTTACTAACCTTCATTTCAGAGTTAAATGTGAAAAATAACCAATTACTTCAGTATTTTGAAGACATGTAAGGATTGATATATTTACTCATTCAGTAGCATAATGTGTCCTTTAGCTAATGATTAAGGAACTTGGAACTTATATAAAAATGCAAATATAGGTGAAGGTATATTCATTTTATTTTAGTTACTTTTATTTTTCTTGTATTATAAAGTGTTGGGCCTGCCCATTTTTATAAAATTATATAATGCTCTCTGAGACTGTTCACACATATATTTTGCAAACCTGTTTGCTATCACTTCCCCTTCCTGTAGGACCCTATGTTCTTCTGGACGTTTTGACTTGTACTTTCATGCTGTCTTGACATATATGACTTTTATGTATCTATAAACTCTGTGACTCTCAAATGAGTGAAAACTATGCTGTTTTCATTTCAGAAACCACCTCAATTTATTTTTTATAATGACATGCATTGTGTCAATTTTCTAGTGCATGATGTAACTTCAGTAACTTGTGGCTTGAAACACTTTCACTGTACTTATAAACCTCATTTTTTATTAGTCTTCCTGTTGATGGAATCTTAGGTCAGCTCAATAACTTAGACACCGTGGATAATTCTGCAATAAACAAGAAGGAAAACGAAGTTCTAAGATATGTTGATTTTGAATCCAGTGACAGAATACAAATCATCTTGGGCTAAAGCAAGGTGTGATGAGGGAGGATTGACTACCTAACAGTGAAGAATAGTCAAACCCAAAATGTTGTCCATTTTGATGGACATACTACATAAAGTTGTGTATCCCAATGTATTGTGGGATGTTTGTACACTCTATGATAATGCACTGCTGTGATTCGTGCAATAAATAGCTGAAAGGCCCATTTCTAGGCAGGAGAGAATAGGTTGAACTTCCATGCAGAGTGAGAATTCTGGAGGGAAAAAAAAGGGATTCACCAGCAAGACACGAGGAAAGAAAGGTGCAGAGTACACAGATGAAGTAATAAGTCACGTGGTAAAATGTAGGAAAAAAAATCGGTTAATTTATGATATAAGAGAGAGTAGAAAACAAGGCCTAAACTAAATCCACGCATTCAGAATTAGTAATAAGTTTCCATGTCATTATTCGATAGCTGTCCTCATGAGAAAGCACTGCTACAGAAATTAGTTAGAATCACTGCATTTACATAATACCTCAATAAAGCAGGCAAATACTATCTAAAAATAATACGTGAGCAAGACTGTGGTATAAGAAAAAAGTACATAACCAGAATATAAAGCTTATCTTTTCTAAAACCTAATATCCCCAGTATCACCTAGTTAAAATTGTTATTTTTATAAGAACCAGTGAAAGTTATCACTAAAATATTTTCAGAGGAACTGCTCTGAAATTTATTTTCTTCACACACTTTGAGTTGTAGACTTCTATTTTAGAGCATTCTCATCCCAATACCATTGTGGCATACAGACTCATCTTTGACCATCGAAATTCGACTTGAAATGCAACACACGCATCCTAAGCAGCAGCCTGAGTCCATAAGCAATTTCTTTTCTTACTTTTCATTAACTCCTACTTCAACTCAGCTTTTTTCTTAATATCCCTCAATCACAAACTGTTTCTATATTAAAGTACAAATAACACTCTATAGATAACTCCCTCTCCAAATGCTATGTATTTCACAAAATTTTTATATTAAGCTAAATCTATGACACATTAAATTTACAGGTACAGTCACAAGAAATATCTCATCATTAAATATGGTGAAGTAAATAGGTACTATAATTATCTCCATTTGATAAATTGAACAAAAAGATGTATAAAGGATTGAAACAAATGTTTGTTATGGTAATTTTGCAGTTCACTCAAACTGATAATATTTCAGTAATTATTTTGGACCCTTCTTAAAGAGTGATGTTTTATTGATAACCCAAATGTGACTGGATCTTATTTTGAAGGCAAATGTGTATTTTTTTTCTCATACTTACATGTAATGACATTTCAATTGCATTTTAATAAATAAAGAGTGCCTGAAGATCTGAGATTAAAACAGCTCCACTGGTCAGCCTTACAGACCAGTGAATGGTAACACACACCTTTATTCTCAGTAGCCACAATAGATGCCGTAGAAAACGGGTGGTGCATGCCTTTAATCCTAGTGGTGCATGCCATTAATCATAGAACTAGAGAGGACTATAAAATGGGAGGAGACAGTTCTCAAATACAGTCTCCTTCTGAGAATCCTGGAAGTAAGTTCAACATTTCCCACTGAGGTCGAGGTAAAAGTCAGTGGCTGGCTGCTTTGCTTTTCAAATCTTCAGGTTGAACCCCAGTTTCAGTCCCTAGCCTTTTATCAATCGTGCTTCACTTATGCAAGCCTAAAAAAAAAACTATACATACTTACTCAACAATTTTTATGTCAAAGACCTAAGATGTAGCTATGAAGACAAATCTTGAAAATACTAAATAGTAAAATGGTGTGTTCTTTTCCTCTCAATTTGGGATCACCTTCCTCTGAGTAACATCCTTTGCCATCTTTGTCAGAGCACCTATGATTTCTGGGAGAAGAACCTCAAGTTTGGAAGAAGAAGTTGAATCTGAACTGTTGATATTGTCTCATAGAAGGAATCTGTTGGGAAAGTCCTCAGAACTTCATGTAGGATTTCATCCACTCCATCTTGTAGCTCCCTACGAGCCAAGTTCAGTCTACGCCAGTTTCATATGCTGCATACATACATATATATATAATCTCATGGTCTCACGGTCTTGAGGGTTCAAGGGTATATTGTATGTGAGAGATTAACTAAGGTGTAAGGGACCCCAACTAAGTGGTTGTGGGGAAGACAGTATCTATGATAGATTGATATATTTTACTGGTGCAACTGTATGTGGGTGACCATCAACCCTCTAAGTAACCTCTCACACTATCAATATAATGAGCTCAATAAAATCATTGTGTCACTAGGCTATGCTTCAGTAATATCATTACTGAGGTCCATCATTGGTGCCCCATCTACACTTAGGTGACTATTTGACACATCTCCCCAGGGAAAATCAAGCATCATTTCCTTGCCTCATAAGCTCTCTAACACATCTGCAAGAATTCGGAGACGTCTGTGTGCTTTAGCAATCTAAAAGTTCCTATGATATCTTTCAAGCTATCAGACTATGCTAATTTTATGGCTGTGCTAATTTCCTAAGTGACAGACATTACGAAAGTGCTGAGCAGAATGGATTGTGATTAGGACAACAATGATTTTAATGGATAAAAGGTCAGCAGCCCTATAAATTGCACAAGTGCAGAGAATAATGTGGAAATCTTGCGACATGA
Source organism: Alexandromys fortis (assembly GCF_014885135.2). Lineage (NCBI taxonomy): Eukaryota > Metazoa > Chordata > Mammalia > Rodentia > Cricetidae > Alexandromys > Alexandromys fortis. Next base: position 38,276,137 of record NW_026067949.1, read on the forward strand.
AGATGGGTTGCCTAATGAGGAGGCTGATCATACAACACTAACAATTTAAAAAGCCCCTCTGCTGGCATTGTTTATGACTTCACTGAAGAAGGCAAGTCAAACTTTTTACTCCCTCCCGACTCAGTTGTACAAATGAATTCTTCATTTACGTGGCTGTGATATCAGCTTGTAGTGGGTATATTATTTGGATTTTGATCTTGCCTCAAGACCAGAGGCAAAGCTAAAGCCACTAGAGGTCAAGCAATGGTGACACTCACTTCTAATGACTCTGTCACTAAACTTATTCTTTCTTTGTTCCCCATCACTGTATTGATCACCTCAGCAGACCTTGATTTTTAAAACATCTTCTTACTTTTATTTCTACTAATCTATAATTTTCTACTATTCCTTATTGTCTTAGGATATTGCTTTGTGTCTTTCCTAGTGGGATTTTGATCTCTAGTTTTCAAAATAGAGAAAATTTGTGAAGAGTCTCTTTCCTTTCTTTATATTTTTTCCAATATCCAGCTTCCACAGTTTCCTTCTGCAAGCATTGATTGTGCAAGGTTTCTGTGATGCATCATGTCTCTGTGACATTGTGACCTTTCTTATTTTCATTCATTTATTAATGTATTCATTAATCTACAGTACTAAGGATTGAACCCCAAGCCTTATTTTTCAATAGCTTTGGGGCCTGTCCTGAACTAGCTCTTGTAGACCAGGCTGGCCTCGAACTCACAGAGAACCACCTGCCTCTGCCTCCCGAGTGCTAGCATTAAAGGTGTGCGCCACCACTGCCCAGCTTGAGTCTATCACAAAATTTATCTGAGTATGTTAGATTAATCATTCCACATTGTATACTTTTACAAAGACATCACATTTTATTGCATAAATATATGCAAAGATCATTTTCATAAAGAAACAAAAGAATGTTTAATGTAAAGCATATGATCAAGGTTTCTTGAAGCTTCACATAATTAAGACATGTGGTCCACAGTTTGGCTACTTGCCTATTTAATGTTCAGAAAATTCATTGTAGAGCATATTAAATGTATTTGTTCATCTAAATTATATGACCTAGTAGAGGAACATATGGCACAAACTACGAAACAACCAAAGCATGTAAAAATACCTTCTCTTTTAAAGGCATTACAAACCCAAGAAAATGAACCCATAGAAATTAAAACTGAATAACCATCTCAAAGTGCTGTTCTAAATGAAAGAAAAAGTAAAAATAAATAAATAAAGCCCACAGGATTAATCTATGCAGCCCAGCATTTTAATAATAAGAGTTCCTGTGAGAGTAAACAAATAGAATAGAAGAGAAATTACCAGAGAAGTACATCATTTTAAGGAACAGAAATAAACCATGTTTTTAAGATTAACAATGTCTGCTGAGTGCTCAGTTTAATGAATTCTCATGCTGAGACAAAATATAATGAAATTGAGCAACCCTGGGACTGCAAAGAAAAGCTTCTAAAATTTTTCCAGAGAAAGAAAAAAAAAAAAACAAAAAGCCACATTACCAAAATTATTCGTAAGGTAGTGTCAGTCTCATGAGCTACATGCAAATTTTTCTACTATGATGGAGCACAGCAATGGAATATGGGTAAAAATGATTTCCAAGACATAATTCTATGCCCAAACTAGAGGTATAAGGATGGGATAATTACAATTCCTACATGAATGATCATAACTTTTTCAATTCATATATCCATTATTAAGAGATTTAAAAGGGACTGTTAATATAGTTCAGTTAGTAGAAAATTTTCAGTATTTGTAAGAGCCACAATTCAATTGTATATATCTCAAGAAATGTCTAAACTTATATCTAAGTATTTTAAATTCCTAAAATAAAAAAGGAGGCTTGGATATAATGTTTCTTTGGTATTTAATGACAAAGACTACAAATTTGACTTTTCTTTTGCTATATTAAAATATCACTACCAAATGCAATTAAAGTATAGGGGGTCTATTTGCTCATTTTACTGTGTAGATAAAGAGTGATAGAGTCCACTGTAGTGAGCAAGACATCATAAGATAGCAGGATCAAGAAACAGGGAGACCACAAATCTTGTGCACTCAGGAAGCACAGGAAGAAAACAGGACGGATGGTGTAGTTATAATTCCCCAGAGCTTGCCTTCATTGGCATACTTCCATCAGCACAGCTTTACCTCCTTATGGTTTTATAACATCCCTAAACAGTGCCGCCAACCAGGAAACAATTGATCAAACCAGCACATTTGCTTATCTCTGAAAGTCACAGTGCTAATCCAATATACATACTCCAGTTATTTATTGCTTAACAACAACTGACTCCAAATAGGCTAACACAAAACAACCATGTTTATCAAACTTGCGGCTTCTATAAAAGTCCAGTGAGGCACAGGCACTCAGTTGTGTGTTATCAGAGCTGCAGAGAGGAAGCCAATACCTAATAGTTGCTGTCTGTAGAAGGTTCACTCATATCTGATGAATATGTTTGCTATTTGCAAAGCCATCAGTAAATGCTACTGTAAAGGCATTTATACATGGCCACTGCACAAACCATAGCAAATTTGTTCCAAGAGTGAACATATAAAAATAATTTGAAAGACTCTAGATTGCCTCTTGTGAGTTGGTTAGGCAACTACACAGGATCTGTTTCATTGGTATTACCCCTGTTAAGATTTAAAAATAAACAATACTGAGGTTGAGTACTAATAGTAGAATAACTAGAAGATTAGATAGTCATAGTTACTTTCCTGTCATGACTGGGCCAAGTTATTTGTAATACAAGACTTAAACTCCTTAGGATGGGATAAACATTGAAAAATGTTTCTTGCTTGATATTATTTATGCTGGTTGTAGTTATAATTTTTATACCTTATATTTGTTCTTTTGTATATAATTTTGTATAGGCTTAGAACTCTCTTATTTAAACAAAAGGTGATGTCACAAATCCTACAGCCAGTAGCCTTTAAGTTACCCGCCCACTTGGGCATGGCCTCTTATACTATAAATGTTGATATAAAGTGCACATTTCCTCTCTCTTCTGGTTGTTGGATATGGTTCCTGTTTTCCTTTCGTGCAGAGTACTGTGATCTGTGAGTCTACCCCTAAATAAGTAACCCTTTATTATACTCTATTCTGAGATAGTGTGTGATTTCTTTTTAGCATCCATCTTCAATACCCAATGTATAAAATATATATACTTGCATGAAAAGGTCAGAAAGAGACCCTTTATTTGTGCACACAATACAGTTGACTTCACAGAGAAGTAGAAGAGAGAAATGTTATTGAGCAAAAACTTTTTGTATATTATCATTTTTCTTTAAAGCTAGAATATTGATATGATTGATAGAATTACAGCTCTCTCTTTAGATCAAAAGACAAACTAAACATGAAAGAGATACTTAAATATCTTTCAAAGAGAGAAAATATTCAATAACTTTTCAAGCAAAACAATTTCTAGGTACCAAGCAAACATGTTTTTTGAATAAATAAATATTGAATAAAACATTTAAGAATTCTATTCATGAATTGTTTTGGTATTGCTTGATATCTCAAAAATTGTCAAATACTATTCAAAGATGAGTTCTTTGAAAAATTATAATAGTAAGAAGCAAAAAAATATAATAAATTTTGGGAGAGATATTTAACTTCATTTCAAGCATTCTTTATTAATGATGGATTTGAAAGAAATAAATTATTTTTCTAAACTTGAATATGAAAGCCTGCAAATAAAAAAGATCATATGCTTCATAGCAGTTCCCTCTAACACTAAATCATTTAATCCTGCAATAAAAGCACCAAAAGCCAGAAAATAAACCACTCAGAATAGCTTCAGGAAGCCCCTAAAACTGACTAGATTCATTAGGCCCTCATGCCCAAGTATAAATCATGGGAACTGCTAAGAGTCATTCTAAGATAGACAATGCTACAAAGAAGACACCTGCCAGAAAATACAAACAGCAAACATGACCCTGAGAGCAGGTTAGCAGAAACTACCAGAGTTGCCTGGAAGCAGTTTAAGAGACATGACACAAACAGTATCTAGTTGCAAATCTGTTTTGTTTATGACATGATCAAAATACTATCTTAAAATTTTACTGTTATTATAATCATCAAAGCATTTTGAAAAGGGTTATGAAAATATTTATTCTTCAGCATTATTTAGAAAGAGCATTGTTTTGAAGATTGAAAAGTTTATTTTGTCAAGATATTTTTAGAAATGCCTAGTGTTTAAAAAGAATTTATGAGCAACAAGCTTTAAAATATTTTTTTTCATTTCTTGTATATCTTAAATTTAGAAAGTGATTTCAAAAACATAGATGTAATTTTAAAGTGCTCAGTTTTAATAAAACTATAGAAAATAAGATTTTCTTGCCATGTTAGTGACAAAATGTGTAGAATAGGTGTTTATTGAACCACTCAACCTGTCTAAGTAAAATTAAACACTTGATATCTGGACGTTATAATTGCAAAGTTGTTATTTTCTAAATTTGTGAACTATATACCTACAAAAATCACTTCATTTTACCAAGACTCCAAAAAGTAATTGTAAAAGTAACTATTTATACTTACTTGGGAAGTCAATGAGAAGAAAAATTCTCTATATATTTTTTTGCATTTTGAACAATTTTGTTTTCTCTTATTCAACAAAGTATGCAAATTAAACATGACATACTAAAAATATAATAAGTTAAAATCCTTTAACTTTATATTGAGGAAAAAATGAACTATTGCCCAATTAACTCAACATATTAATATATGTTGGATATGGTTTTAATTAAATATACCCACTTTAATTATGTAGACATACATAGTGATTTTAGTTTAAGTGTGTACAGTGTATTTTAAAGCAAGAGAAATTGAAATTCATGTTATGATTGTATTAAATTAAACCTTTTATAGTTTCTTTTTATTCTTAATCAGTGTGGTGTGTTTTAACCATTCAATCTTAATGGTTTAAAGAAAGAATTTGATACAAAAATATTTCCACAGAAATTAATTTTTATCTATACAATAAAGAGTATTCTTTGAATTACTGAGAATTCAAATTACAAAATCTCACGTTTGAAAACTTATTGAAAGAAGCAGAAAGACAGACAACACTTCCAGCACTTGTGACTAATAAAAAATGGCTCTTTTTTATAGGTCATCTGAAGACAAAGAAAGATGAACTCAGTCTCTGTTTCTTTTTCTTCCAAACTATTGAGATTTTTCTGAGTGCCTCAGTTTGAGGAGGAAGACGGTACATACAGATCCCTGCATCTCTTTAGAAATGTATTCTACATAATTTCATACAGCAAAAATGTATGAAGTTACAATAATGTAAGGTTTTATTTGCTCTCACTTCTGCTCATGAGAACATCACAAAGTCTCTCTGTTTCTCAGCTAGGTAAATGAACTGAATATAGAACCTACACACTGAAGGTGCCTTTGTTTAGATCATAACTCGGGGGCATGCTAAGATGTTAGTCTTTTTACACAATGACTTTTTTTTTTAATCTGTTCAGTATGGACACATACCTATGCTTAAAATGTGTTTCACTTCATACCAGGATTTTCTTTGACTTGAGCTTGTGTAGGTCATGAGGGAACTATCACAGTGCCTGAGAGTTCATATGTGCCTTTCCCAGTTCTCTGTGGAAAAGGTTGTCCACTTGAAGTCAGTCATTCCTTTAAATCTGGCTCTTAAAATGTCTTTGCCCCCTATTCCACACATATGTATGAGCACTAAGAATAGAGGTATGATATAGGTATCCTACTTAGGGCTGAGCATTCCAAGATTTCTTACTTTCTACATGTTATCCTGTTATAGGTCTCTGTGTTAATTAAAATCTGTTACACCAGGCTTCTCTTGAGAAGGGGTGAATGATCCATGTTAATTTAAGAGAAAAATAGGTTTCCCCCAGGGTCCATGACTTTAAGAAGTCTCAGCATCTTGGCATATTAACAGTGTTAAATATAGGTTCAGATTTAGTCATTTAAAATCTGAATGAGTTCCTCACGTTATTCAAATAAGTGATTCCTCCAATTTTGTGCTCTTTATAGATTATATCTATTTCCTAGTCGGCTTTCTACACGTCATGATTTTGTCCAAATAATATGCATGCTTCCATTTAAAAAGATAATAATTTTACTTGACTGAAATATAAATGCTCCTTATAGAAACCCAGCAAAGAGACTATTTATCCAATGATAATCGACAAGCATGGGAGATTGTTTAATTGTCTTCTGAAAAATCTTCCGCTATTTGTCAGGGAAGGACCTTTCTTTTGTTAGTATTTAATCATCTTATTTGTAGTGCAGCTAAAATGCATTCATGTAATCTCTTTTCCTTTATCTGTTTTATGCTATGCAGATTGATGTCAAGATTATGATTCAGTGTCCTTAGTGTAAAGATATTGTAAGATTTTCATTATGTACCAACAGAAAGTAAGACTTACCAATTAAATTATTATGCCACATGTGTGAAACAATACATAGGTTTCAAAACAAGAGTTGGAAATTTGCTTTTCATATGCTTCTGCTGTTGTTGCTTTGAAATGTCATCAAATATTCAAGTCACTCGGTGATGGCTCCTGCTTTTAGCAGCATTGTTTTGTTTATGATGCAAAACTCTTTTGAACATCTCTCAGTAATGAAAGTTCTACTTGGTTTCCAGTCAATGATCCTCAGCTTTAAGCAAAAAAATTACATAGGGATTTTTTTCTCTATTTATTAAAAATTTCCACCTCCCCTCACCCCCTCCCCCCTCCCTCTCCAGTCCTAAGAGAAGTCAGGGTTTTCTGCCCTGTGAGAAGTCCAAGGTCCTCCCCCCTCCATCCAGGTCTAGGAAGTTGAGCATCCAAACAAACCAGGCTCCCACAAAGCCAGTCCATGCAGTAGAATCAAAACCCAGTGCCATTGTCCTTGGCTTCTCAGTCAGCCCTCATTGACAGCCACATACATGGGGATTTTTATAAAGTAAATTTCAACATAATAGGTCTGGAGTACAGCCTACAGTTCTGTCCTTCTAAACAGTCCCTCACACTGGAAAAGACATAAAACACTCGGTGAAAGCTTCTAGGGAAACTGGGAGTTGCATCATTTCTCAAATGGCATCTAGTAGTTTCAGCTGAATCTAATTGTTCTGTCCCTCTGCTTTTCTGGATATAAAGTTACAAGCTATAAACTTCTGCTGCAATATTAAATCAGGACCTATTATTTGTGGAGATACTTTACACGTATTTATTGTAAGTGAAATTCCAGTTTCAACTGAAATGAGATCATTTAAAAACACTCTGACCACAGTTTTCCTTGAGATGACATGACTGAGTAACACTAGAGCCCCTTACTTCTGGAAAGAAATGACAGGTGAGAAAGTCATGTGTTATCCTCTGGCACGAGAAGCAGACCAGAAGAAGACCAACACTGACTGGCAAATTTTGCTAGAAAACATCCTCCAGCCTTCCTCAGGACTTCCCTACTACCCATTTCTATCTTTCCACACTGCCTGCTTTTACTTCGAGATTTCACGCGTTAATGAATGATTATCCTTATTGCTGTAGCAAGAGCAAAATCAGCTCTTTAGTTACCGGTTCCATACTCAGTTCATTTTCACAACAGGCTGTGTCTAATTCAGAATGGAGAATAGGGGTTGAGTAGGTAGTCCCAAGCACCAAATGCATTCATTTTCTAGGTTATCTTAATTATCATATATGTACCTTATACATGTGACTAAAAAAACAAACATTTTATTTCAAATAACTCAAAGAAAAGATAAACATTTTCATCCAATTATATCATCCTCATGTTGGAAAGTCTGGAAGTTTATAACCTATTTGGTTGAAAATCAAAACTCAGTGGAATGACCTCTTTTGCCTCGTAACCTGTGCTTATAACCTGTGTGTGCTTCCTGCACATCTCCCTCTTTCTGCTCCATCTCCTATGCTGTAGTGGTTTCTTCATTTCATCAATATATAAGGCACTTTCCTTCATATGTACACATTTCTTAATGCCATTGCCTTGTGCCTAGCTACAGTTAGGTGTTATGAATAGCTGCTCCCTATAATTTAGTCATCATTTGTGTTTTTTATATATTAGTGTTTTGTGAATTTTATAAAATATATTTTATTTATATTAACCTTTATCCACAAACACCTCTGAGATTCACTACCTTTTCTACACACCCAACTTTGTGTCCTTCTTAAATAATCCACTCTGCCCATATACTGTTGGATGTGTTATCTTCCAGTGGAGGCGATTTTTATACCAAAGGTCAAAATCTCTCTTCTTCTCCCAGCAGCCATCAACTACTCTTAGCTTCTAAGATAGGGAACAGAATTTATATCCACATCCTATCTACATGCTTGATTTTTTTCTCTCTGGTTTGAGATTCAAAACAGTCCCAGAATAGACAGACTGAAAGAATAACAACACCTGAACACTAGAGGTTGCGTTCCATCCTATAGGACATCATTTTCTGTTCTGACTGCTGATGTATGTAATACTTACAGATTTTGTAAATTGTCAAAACAATATTTAATATGGAAATTTTGATTGATGATCAACGTTATCTGTTAATAATGAACTTAAAATTGGAACAATAGATGTTACAGTCTACCTTATACCTATGCATGGTTTTCTTCACTTCATGAAATTATAAACAGAATAGGATTTGAGAAGTTAAGTGATAGGGAAAAGTGCTTATTTCTTCCCAGTATTTCCTTGTGAGAAATGCAATGAAATATTGTGGACATCAGTTATCACTATATAATTGATTTAACCATACATAATTCATATATGTTTAACTGATGTTTTGGACACATGAACAGGTATGTTGAAATGGGTTGAAAGTGTCAGTTATAAGTTACAGAAATATAATGTAGATATAAAGGCATACACAAATATCTTTAGCATAGCTTGTAAAACAAAATTATGTGTACAAAGTAAAATGAAATGCAATTTATATCATAGATTTATGGTAAAGATTAAATAAAATAAACGTATTAAATATTTTCAGTGTAGTCTGTAATAAGTACAGAATAAATGATGATGGCATTCAGTGGGAAAGGAGGGAGACAGAGCATAAACTACTCTGATTTTTCCTTCAGCCAAGGGAAACACCACACTTGCAAGAACAGAGAAAATGGGAGAAAGGAGAGCAGACGAGAAATTATATTACAAAGGTTACCAATTATTCTGGGGAATATTAATGCTCATTTTCTGCTGAGGCAGCTTTAATGTTAATTAGCAAACCAGAATCTTTTTGCACATACTGAAAAATCTTTCTCCTGCCCTTCGTATTTGTACCTGACAACTACTAAAATAATTACTTAAAATAATTACTTCTACCCATTCTTAATTCCTCATTTTTGTACTCAATATAGAATCTGAAATTGTTTCTCCATAATGTTTCCAATAATTACTTTGGTACATAAATAAAATGTATATAAAACATTACTAAAAGTTTCTCGAACAAAATTACATGCCACCTATAAGAAAATTCGAAAGTGAAAGATTTTCAATAGTTGAGTTGAATCAAGAAAGGCCAATATAATTTGTCTAAGGTTGATATTACTTGGTCTCAATATTCACACACAACAAATTTGCAATAAAGTATAGCAAGATAAGAAATCTATTATTTAACATTGAAGATTTTAAAGGTTCATATAGAGATATAAAGCTTAGTATACTTAAATGCTTTCTTCTTGCATGTCAACTGAAAATACATAGGAAAACACACAAGAATAAATACTGGTCATTGTAACAAAACCCTAGAGTATATTGGTTTTAATAAAATCAATGAGAAAGTTTTCAACACTTTCCATTAGTCTGAAAAGACTGCCATCATAATTTATGTTTAACTCCCCAACTTATGCTTTGGTGTCAGTCTAGGATAGTCAAGTCACTAGTGATCAATAATGGACTGGCATTTGGTTTATATGGCTTTGTGAGCACAATCATACTCATAAACTTCTGAGCATCACAACAGACAATTGCATAGCACTAAGGAACTACTAGAGGAAAAGTCAATTACACAAAAGTTATAAACTACACGATAGAATATTGAAGTGTTAATGACAGAGTAGTCATTTCCTGGCCATAGCACTATAGTTAGGAGGCTGTTTATTTGTTCCTGGCTGCTCAGCCCCAAAATAACCACACAGAAACTGTATTAATTAAATCACTGCTTGGCCCATTAGCTCTAGCTTCTTATTGGCTAACTGTTACATCTTAATTTAACCTATCTCCATTAATATTTGTATCACCACAAAGCTGTGGCTTACTGGGTAAAATTCCTGTGTCTGTCTCTGGAGGAGCTACATGGTTTTGCTCTGACTCTGCCTCCTTTCTCCCAGCATTCAGTTGAGTTTTTCCTGCCTAGCTCCAGTCTACCATATCAACAGGACAAGGCAGTTTCTTTATTCATCAACAGTAGTCACAGCATACAGGGGGAAATCCCACATCCTAGGACAAGTCACGGGAATTAAAATGCACAGATTTACCAGGGAGTTTCCACTGCCTTTTACAGTTCTGTATCAAACCCCCAAAGTCTCCCAATTCCTGTCATCTATCCAAGGTCTCTCTCTCTCTTTATCTCTCTCTCTCTTTATCTCTCTCTCTCTTTATCTCTCTTTATCTCTCTCTCTCTCTCTCTCTCTCTCTCTCTCTCTCTCTGTCTCTCTCTCTCCCCCTCGCTCCCTCATACCACCACCTAGAATCTATGAAAGAGTGACCCCAGCAAGTCCGCTGGTAATGGAAGATAGAGAGACTAATCTGGCCATGTTCTATAATCAGGCAAGGCTTCTCAGAGTAGGACTGACATTAACCCCACTGCAAAACCTTCAATCTACATCTTGTCATGCCTGCTAGACATGCTGGAGCCCATTTCTGGCAGTGCCTAAATGGCCGGAACCAGAAGGAGGATATTCTAGAGACCTTGGGAGACGAAAATACAAACAACAAGCCAATAAAATTATTTTTTAATTAAATTATAATTTATTGCCGCGCACCGTATCCCCGTGCCTGTGCTCTGTGCGCTGGCACCCAGTTACCGAGCTTCGGGCAAGGGGCTCAAGGTTAAAATACACAGACACACACAGACAGAGAGACAGCGACCCGGGTCATCCTTGAATTTCCCAAGAATGCCCCCTTTATTGTATTCAGGGGCAGATTATATAGAGATAGCCATGCCCCAGCCAAACCCACCGGAAACCATTCTCCTGCCATCAGGAACTCCTGAAGGTCTTGTGTTCAGAGCAGCTGTAGGCACTCAGATCAGGGGATTACAAGAAATTCAGGATCTGGGGTCTCACTGCTCCCAACAATTTATTTTTAATTAAATTTATTTTTTAAAAAAATCTTTTCTCCGCTTACATACATATCCTAGTTCCCACTCCCTCCCCTCATCCTGACAGATATGATACAAACTCACTCATAAGTGAATATTAGACATAAAGCAAAGGATAACCAGTCTCTAGTCCACGACCACAGAGAAGCTAGGTAACAGGAAAACCCTAAGGGACACATACATGGATCCCCTGGGAAGGGGAAATAGACATGATCTCCTGAGAAAACTGTGAGTGGGGTGGAGAGAAGAGAGGGCTTGTGAGGGGAGAAGTGGAGGGCGGAGGATAGCATGAGGCAATGGTATGTTTAAAATAGGGAAAGGACAGAGAGAGCAAGGAAAGAGCTCACAATGGTGAGTTTAAATCATATTTAGATTATAATACTACAGTTCAAGTTTTATACAAATAATTGCAGTAGCACATTATTTATGGAACAATGGACAACTATTGTCCCTAATATTCTGTATAGATGCACTTTTTCCAAATACTTTCTTACTGCAGATGCAATATCTGTGAATGCAAAACAGACTTAACTAATGTCAGAATGTATTTGTTTGCCAACTCCAGGGGATTAATGTCAATAGATTAAATAAAAACACCAATGAAAACTCAGTTTACTATTAACTTTACTACTTCTAATTTCTTGGACAAGAATACAGAAATATCTGAAGTTATAGTGTCATTATCCCAGAACAATAAAAACTTTTATTTTCTCATGTTTTACATCTTTCCAAACAATATTATCTTTGTTATGTGCCATGAGGAAATTGAAAGGGCAAACAGTAGAATAATGTGGTCAGTATGACAGATGAATCAAGGGATCTCCAGGGAAAATGTAGCCTTGTGAAAACAACCCCTCCCATATATAAAGAATTGGTTAAAGAAATGTGTTCTTTCATGATTGCAAAACACGATCTTATAGTTGAGTATTAAAATACAATCAAAGGTATTCCCTTGGACGTATTTGATTTTTCCCACAATGATGTAGTGGCAAATAGAATATGCTAATGATAACTCACCTTTATTTGAGGAAAAATTTGTCTCTACAAAAAGCTTATTGATCCACCAGGGTAGGAGCAGAGATCTTCTGGAATATATGGGAAATAGTCTCAAGTGTGGAGAGAGACCATGTCAATAAAGGGATTAAAAAACAGCCAAACAAGTAATCCTTCTCAGGGACGAAATCACTGACGAATCAAAAAACTGACGACATCCAAAGAGAAGACTTTTTAAAGGTGGGATCTTTGATTAAGATGTGACTACCAGAAACAAAGCTGTGTGGTAAAGAATTACTTTAAAAATAATGTGATTTAGTCATATATATTTTTTACTTGAGTATTTTAGGTTTTCTTTATAAATAAAATATTAGCTGGAATATTTTTATAATTGAAACACATCCTGTAACATTCTGTTTAAAATTATTCTACTTTATTTTATAACAGGCTGAAACATTGAAAATATGCACATCATTCTAAAGACTGCTTTTGTATGTATCTATTAAACTGCCTCCAAAAGGCTGTTTTAGTATTTGTATTGATGGACAAAATAAGGTAGTTGTTTAAGTGACTACTCATCAAATACATGGGGAGGCTAAATTCCCTGTGTTCAGAATAAGCATTGAAGTGTAATAGTCTTAACTTCCCCATGGGCTGTGCTTTTGGCCATCAGTATTCCTGTGTCTTGGGTTTCAGAATCAGATTGGAATATTAACCAACTTCCTATGTGGATCATAACCCTATAGATCATCTGCCTTATCTGCTTCCATATGTGTGAATCAATGTGTTACAGTAAAACTTCATTCTGAATTCCTTAGGCTTTTTTCTCTAGAGAATCTTGACCAACACAAAACAAGAATAATGATAAAAATCTTACTTTAGAATAGCCAAAACACCCAAAAATTTATCTTAATTCATAAAGTTGGCAAACAGAACTCCAAGACTAATCTGATCAGAAATTTAATAGCATCCTTCAAGAGCAAAATTATTTCCATCACTCTAGTCTAAACATCAATTTCATCTTTTCTTAATATAATTTTCCCTAATTATTGCCAATGATCTGCCATTGTTTCCTAAAACTGATGCCCTGATAATAAAGAAGTCATATCTCTGTATTTCTACCAGAAACAAGCATCTACTGAGACACATACTTGAATGTGTTCCTCTTAAGCATGTCATATGCTCTTTCTGAATGCTCTTTTCAACAACATCTATGTGTAAGAAATTAGTTATTGTGTACTGACAACAGATTATGGCCTATTTACATAGATTTTGGGAATTCACAAAGCCAAAAATGAAGCATTTTACTTATAAACTCAAATTTAAGTACTTTAAAAGCATTTTATAGCAAACTACAAATTGTGTGTTAATAGATATAAATCTGATGACATAGCTAGTATATTAATATTTCAGAGAAAAATGTAAAGTACTTAAAAGCAAAATTTCATAAGTGTATATATTTGGAGTTATTTCATATATAATAGAACATTAATTTACTTTTTAACTTATCATGGAAAAACTAAACTACTTCAATCGTCTTTTTATTCATTCATGAATCTGTGTTCATGCTTATTCACCTGAATCATTTATTTATTCTGTTTGCTTGTCTCAATTTTTAATGACCACTTAGTTTCACGATAATCACTTTGCTGGCCTGGTAAACATACCTGATGAATTATATAATTCAGCACGCCCTTCTGGATTTTTGTACAGACTGTACAAAACGTACAGATTTCTCTGTATTTTAAAGCATTTCTATGAGGATAAAATTTAACTCCATATTAAAGTACTTAAGCATTAAATCTGGAAAAAAATATATATATATACCAATATAAGAAATTATCTTCACAAATGTCAAGTTAAAGACTTCTTAATTAAGAGTTATGATAAATTTCTTCATTATTCATAGATATATTACTTTTTGTTTTTTAGAAGAAAATAAAATATACCTTATTATCTGAAAACTGAGCTACTAAAAATTAAAACTAAGAGAAATTACTTCATTTTCCTTTCTTTGCCACTCCTCTACTTCTGGAGAAGTCACAGAGATTTTTGCTTCTGTTTCTACATGTGAAGCATTTAGGACTTATGTAACATAAAACATATTCACTATGCATTTCACACATTTACTAATTAATCAATAAGCATAGCCATCAAAGGAACTAAGTAATGGTGACATAATGACAGCAGGCAATCCAGAGTCATCCCTCAAAAATCTCCAATTTCTAGTTGTAGCCTTCTGGGCCTGGAATTTCATCATCTCTCTGAAGCCAGTAAAGCTGCTCTTCAATCTTTTTGTTTATTATTTAACTCAAGTCTGATGTTGGCAAGAACTGCTATTAAATTTTAAAGCAGTGTATTAGGTAAAGGATCTATGCCTCTCACTGTAGCCTGTCTAAACTAAGCTATAATAATCCTGTGGAGAGCCTATAAACCATGGGGCATATGAGCTCAGAGTGGAGTTTATCTTTATTGCCCTCTTAAAGGGTATCTCTGTCTTGTTGAATTGAACATGGTTAGATAATCCTGGGGCCATATGATCTATTTTTTTTTTGATACAAACAATAAGAACTTGTCAGGCTATTTGCTGCTATTGTCAACGTAATATTTCCAAAAAGATGTTACCTTTAGTGTATAAATAGCACAGAAACAAGAGTCAAATATCTGTGTTTTGAGAACCTTTTTTTTTATGCTACCTAGATATGTGACTGTGGTGTGTACCTTCATCAGATGGCAAGTCTTTTAAGATATTTGGATTATTCTTTGTAGCAATGCCATGTTTCCAACATCCCTCTGAAGGCCTGTGGGAATTGGAACATTAGGGCCACACACTGTATGCATAATTTCTTTTGCAAAGACTTATGTGGGTCTATTCTTGTTTATTTTAAATTAGACTGTTTCTAGACAATTCGGCATCCCATTTCATTTAAAAGAAAGAAAGCAGAATAATGCTAGGATTACAATGATATGGCTTCTTGTAACCTGTTTGTAGCAAAAACACTGTAGGCATCTTTTCTCTGAATTCCCCCAGTTTTGTGTATTTTGTGCTGATTACTTACCTCTGGTCCTTACCAAACCTCCTTCCCCAAAACTCTTACTTCTCCTTCCTCCCCCAAAAGCTATTCCTAAACTTGATTAAGTTCCACAAACACAAGTCTTCCACGGGATACAGGAAAAAAATATGGATATTCAGTTAAACTCTGAAGGTTTACTGTGTAGAAATACAATGTTTGTATTCCTAATCTGTTTCTTTTGTACTATTTTGAACTATTGAATCTTTAAGCTTTTATATTTTTATTTGCTGGCTTGGGATAATATCGTGATTTAGTCCATACAGCGCTGATTTAAACTCAACAGAAATTTTACTTTAAAATACATAGAAGAGCTGTCTTCACAGGCTATTTGACATGTACGGACGGTTACTCACAGCAATGCTTGTCATTTAAGTCCTATGAGATAATATTTAAGGAAGTAAGTTTACAATTTATATTTTATATACAAGTTTTTAAGAAAATATGATCATAATAAAAATATCTTTAGAATATCTAGTAATAATTATTCTTCATGATTTGGAAAGATTGCTATGGTTTGAGACATGGTTCAGCGCTAAAGAACATACACTTCTCTGACAACTGAAGGAAGTTCAGCTCCCAGCACACACACTGAGTGACTCACAACCACTTACATCTAACAACATGAGTTCCATGGGGGAACCAGCATTCATGTCGTAATACCGATAAACAGAAATACACACATATGCATAGTTTTAAATGACATGATTTTAACATTATTAAATAAATACAATGAATAAATGAAATAATCAGAAAAAATTTGCTTGAGAGTAAGCTATATGATTCTGTATTAGTTTCTTCCTTTGTTTTAGCCCAAATATGAGACTTTATAAAAAAACAAACTGAACATGATTCATAAAGGTTTTTACACTGCACTTAGTTTAAAACATGTATGTATTATCCAATGATGTTAGGGATTGCACAATTTTCCTCCAAATTTATTGTTTAATTTCTAAAACCCTGAGCAATTGTCTTTGGACATAGACCTTTAAAAGAGATAGGGCTATATAAGGTAGTAGTTGCTGAATAGTCATTCAATAGGACTGGATTCAATAGAAGGGGAATATACTGCGTAAGGAGTATACAGGACAGCCCAGATGACTCTCTTTGTGAAGCTCTCCACAAGGAAGAGAGACCTTACGAGATAAGCACCCTGCATTCACCTTGACTTTGGCTTCTAGACTCCAGGACTGAGAATATAAGAATACCCTTCTAGTTTCATACAGAAAAGTAAAGCAACCTTGCAATATTTCCCAAATATTTTCATCACTGCTCCGTCAAAATGAAAGGACCATTTTATTGCTTCGTTGAAATTATTCACATCTTGTGTTCATATTAACGAATTTAATGCCCATAGAAATTGGTAACTGAATCCTGTAAATAAAAAGAGCATGACTAAAATAAATTAGAATGATTTGCTTATAATCATCTATTATCCCATTGTAACTCAGGAAAACATTGTTTAATTTATATTATTATTTATTGTATGACTTATAGTTTTATAATATGTATTTGATAAGAACAACTGATATCTCACCTGAAGACATCAAAGTCCAAAAACATTTTTAAATTATTTATTACTGGCCAGGGTTATGGCTGTCAAATCTGAGTTTATAAAGTGGTTTACTATATTAAGTTAGTTTTCATTCGCTGATATTTCCTACATTCTCATTTCTATATGAAATGTACTATATACATGAACCAGAAAGATATATATATACACGTGTGCTATATGTCTATATTTATATATTCATTAAAGATATAACAAACATTTGTGTTTATTTGAATTATTATATGTGTGTAAGTACATATGATAAAAGAGAATTAAGCTACCAATTTCAGAATAACTGTGGGACATGGAAGAAATTTGAAGGGGAGACTTGAAAGGTCTTGGGGAAAAAAAAGGGAAGGAAGAAGGTGATATGATTGTATTTAATTAAATTGTATTCAAAATAAAAAGGTTTTATGTAAGTTCAAAACCAAGCAAAAAAGAAATAAAGGTACCTGGGAAGGCTGAGAGAAACTGATAATGAATTTGACAAAGTATATTGGTATATACCCTGTAATGTCAGAAGTCAGGCATGGAGGGCAATAAAATAATAAATTTGAACCTAACTTGCATTAAAATGTAAAAAAATGAAACAAAACAAAGAATAAAAATTTGGAAATGTCAATGCTGTTTACATTTTTTCTTAAAATCTATTTTCCTTTAACATTACAGTTACCCATTCCATATTAATTGACCAACTACAAGTATTTATGTAAGCATCTTAGACACATTGAAGAACTCACTGGTTTACTGACTTTTTTTTTTTATAAAGATATAATTCTAATAAAATATAGGCAGCTCCCACAAACTTGGAGTTATAACTGTGGAACTTTGTGGTTTCCAAAGCCAATACAGAAAGACAAGAGAATTATAACAAACTAGAATGATGCTTGGTTGCTTTGGATTTTTGCACTCAGTTTATTGACAATCATCAGTAAGATGGATTCAAGGTGTCATGGGCATCTTTGTGGTGTGATGGATATGAAGAACTGCCAGAATCAAATACTGGGTTATCTTGTATCCCAATTCACTGTTGAAACTCTGATCATCAAGATGAATGCATTGAAGTTACAATCAAGAAGGTGAATTTACATAAGGACGTATCAGATTACATGAGGACATAGTAATGAGTCTCTGATTTTATGTGATATGGATATAAAAGAAGATACTTATCCTCAATATGAGAACAATAAATATATAAGTGTATAAATGAATAAGTGAAGATATAGTAATATACAATAGAAAGGGACATATTTATGAAATAAGACTTTGAGTGCCATCTCTTGCCAGGCATTTTGATGCTGTATATATGTACAACAAATTGAACTTAATTTTCTTTTTTCAAGTTTTGGCAGCCTAAGCAAACCAGTATAAGGGAAAATATAATACTTCTCTTTTTTCTTTTCTGTTGTTACTGTTATCATTACAATTATTTTATAATTTCTTAAATATTGAAATTAGATATAAGATATAGATATATCAGAATTATTTGATAAGAATTTCCATTATAGCAAATAAATCAATATATATATCAAAATATTTATTTATTTATAAACTTTAGCTTTAGTTATATTTTTAAATTTGTTCCAATAGGATTAGATTACTACTGTGAAAAGGGACTACAACTATAATTTAACATTCGATTTGCTGCCTTCTAGTTGAATTATTTGAAAACAAATACCTTCATGATCACATGAAAAATGATCATATATGTCAAGCATGAATAACAACTAACCTAAGTCATATGGTTGCTATAGGGCAAGTGGAAATAACTATGTTTGGAGTCCATATGCCAATGCTTAACAGTAAGTGCTGTATTTTCATTGGTTTCTAAATCAAATAGTATATGAAAGATATGTAAAAAAAGTTAGCAGTACTAGACTAGTGATATAAAAGCCAACATTTATATATATATAATGTATACACACATATATTTATTTGTATATATTTAGTGTATATCATATGAATATATGCATTATATAATGAGTCAAATTAACCTTATTTTGATTTTTATATTCCTGAAGTATTATGACACCTAAGAGAATAGAAAGTCTTATGATGTCTTCCACATAAAAACATGTGTGACAGTAAAAAGAGATTTTAGAAATTCATCATATTAAGTCTGTTGGCAAAGCAATCATTCAGAAGAGAATCTATTTAAATTTCTTTAGTCATGTATTTTAAAGAAATTTAAAAGTAAATGCATTTAATAACATATCAAAATAGTCTATGAAGCCAATATTCTTTAGGAACATATTTAAAAAAATGTGCAGAAAGAACCTGACATGCATCGAAATACACTAAAATAATGACTTTTGTAATGTTGAAGTAGACACAAAATGTTGCTAGAAGTAAGATTTCTAATGTTCCAAGTCATTGAAAAAGAAATGGGAAGTCCAATTTAGTGGACACAAGGTAGAATAAGCTCATTCTATAGATTGTTGCATTCGAACCACATGATCAAAGTAACACAATGCAAGGAAGATGATTTGGGAACCTGAGTTTTGAGTTTTAGATGTCCAAGGATAACAGTTGACTTTAGGGATGGGACCTAGGTCAGAAAACCTGTAATTGGAAAATGCTTTAGTAGTAATCTAAATTAGTAGTAATCTAAATTAGTAGTAATCTAAATTAGTAATCTAAATTAGTAATCTAAATTAGTAATCTAAATTAGTAATCTAAATTAGTAATCTAAATTAGTAAATCTAAATTAGTAGTAATCTAATCCTATTTCCCAGCCACCCAGACTCGAATAATAACACAGAAACTATATTAACTACAACCCTGTTTGGCCAATAGCTAATGCATATTTCTAGCTAATTCATATCTTATATTAACCCATTTCTATTAATCTGTGAATCATCAAGAGGCTATGGCCTACCAGTAATTTTCTGACTTGTGGCTGACATCTTTCTCCTTCGGCAGCTACATGTCATCTCTCTGACTCTGCCTACTTTTTCTATATATCTCTTCATGCCTAACTACATTCTGCCCTGCTATAGGCCAAAGCAGTTTCTTTATTAACCAATGGTAATAAAACATATTCATAGCATACAGAATGGAATCCCACTTCAAGAACCTCTAAGTCCTTATCTGTTAGAATAGGACCAAGAAATTTTTTTCACAAAGGTATACATTAACCAGATTTTACAACTAGATATTTTAACTCACATTGCCTAACATATCAAATTTGAGATTGAATTGTATACATGCATTTAATATAGTTTGATCACATGCATACCCATTCTTAGCTCTCAAATTCTTCCCCTATATCCCTCATTAATTTTCCTTCACTGTTCTGTATGTTCCTTTATTTTCTTTCCTAAACCCTCTTAGAATAAGATACTTATACCACACCTTCTACATGAATGTCTCAGGGAATATCATGTAAGGCAACTTAAAATAATGTAAAAGCCAGAAGTCTTGGGGATGGAGGTTCTAGGAAAATGATGCCCTCTAGACATGAGAAGACAAACTGCACCCATTATCTCTAAGAAACTGTGGCTGTTTGTACAAGATCTTCAAAATATCAATCATGTCAATATTCCAGTGTGAACAGAAAAAAAGCTCAGGAGACCCCGTCACTAACTATGCAACTGTTGACCGCTCGTGGTGGTGAGGGGGGAGTCACTTTTTATTAACAGTATAGTTTTAGGTAGATAGACCACTTTACAACTGATAGCTCCATGTCCATGGGTACGTGGGCAGCACAAAGTGAGTTATGAATAAAAGCCTACACAAGACAGGTGTGAAGATGATCTAGCAAGATCAAGCCTCAAGATAAGTGGAAAGCAAATATGATTGAAATACAATGTATAAGTGCATAAAATTATAAAATAATACTAAACTAAATAAATATCATATTTTTATGTTAATTAAAAAACTTTCATACAATATATTCTGATTATTCAGTTTTCATCCCGAAACTCTTCCCTGATTCTCCTCCCCTCCCCACCAGCCCATGAATATGCCCTTCCACTCTGGCTTTAAAAATAGATTCTTTATAACCCTCAATTAATTTACAGTTTCCTATAATCATTTTAAGGTTGAACAGCATATATTACTTCCTTATTGGAATGTTTGACATCTTAAAATAAAGTATTTTTGTTCAAATATTCACTGAACCAAACTTACTCTTTCAAGCTTGATTGACTCCATTGCCCAGGGCAAATGGTTTTTGTATAAGATGTCTGATACAATGATCCATGCTTAATTCAAATGATAACTATTTTGGACTTTCTTCTGCAATTAAATTCAAATAAATTGAACTTAGGTTTGGTGCAAAGAAATAACATGAAATCATATAAACCTTCAAAACAAAACAAGAAATACATAAAAATATGTTTATTAAGATAACCTCTAAATCAAAATATGCAATTTAAGAACCAATAAGACAAAAAGTAACCAAACAAAGCAAAATGGGACTAGAAGTCTATAAAAGCACCATAGAGTCTATTTTGCTTTGCCTAAGTATTCTGAAGTGTGGTTGATATACCAAAGGGATTCTACTGGGGGAGGGGAGGAGGGAGGAACTATTGTTCTTTGAAAATATATATCAACTGCAGAGATTTTCTGTGTTAGTGCCCATCCACGTCAAGAAACTTTCCTGATAGTGGTTGAACAAGGCAATGATCTATGGTTACAGCAAAATGCTGTTATGAATCTAATTATGACTTTGTTGCATTACAGAACAATCACATTTCATTTTCTCCTAGGCCCATGATCTATCCAGTTTCATTTCATAGCACTGACTTTACATCCAACCAGATGTTTTAGTAAATTCTACAAAGTTTGTTTCTCTATTGCTCCACCATATCTCACAGGCCATGTCACTGCTGTAGGTCACAGAGTTTGCAGTTGTGCTGATGTTTAGCTCCTCTGGCAGCATACAGAATACTCTCCAATGCTATGAATGCTAGCCAGTAAGGGTGAAGCCTCTTGTTGGGCACAAACTTGAATTCTCCGGGTTAAGTCAGATATATAAGTGTTAGCTTCAGCATTAGGGAATTACCAAAAGTTTGTGAAATGCAAGCAATAGGTTTGGCAAAGCCTGTAATGTTCGTAGTTTTCCATGGGGCTACTTTCTCCAATAACTCAACAGGGTATAATCCGTTCACGGCACTGGAAGGTTGTTTCACTTGGTAGTATGTTTATATTGGGTTTTGTCTCCCTCAGTTTTTTGGTGACTTTATTTCATCCTCTCATATATGCATACAATCTATGAAGCTTATAGAGTATCAAGTTTCTATACGGCTCCTCAAATGGTCCTTTGCAGCTCCTGTGCTACGGGACAGTTCGCGAGTCGAGCAAGGGACTGGAGATTAAAGAACTCAAGAGACGTGAGTCATTTTTGAAGAGAGAATGCAGAATGTCGTTTATTCAAAATAGAGAAAGCCTTATATACCTAACTGCTGCACAGTGAAAATCCCCCAGGCAGGTGGGAAATTACTAGATTCAAGACGAGCAAACAATTCCCCTGTAGCTAACCCCAGGGTGGGCAGAGTGCTACCACAGGAACAAACAAGGTATAAACCAGAAACTGCAAGCTATCCTCAGTATGAACTCTGGGAGGAGGGGTAGACCAGTGTGCCCTCCAATCCTTGCTGCAGTCTTCTCCATATATCTTTCTTCTCTCTTCCATTTGCCCCATGCCACTTAATCATTCAATGCCAACCCTGCCGTTCCTGTATCTCCATAGCAATATATTCTATTTTCCCTGTTTTGGGAGCTCCTCTCCACCCCACTAGTCCCTTACTATGTACCAACCTCTGTGGTTGCTTGGATTGTAGCACATACATCAAAGGCTTAAAAGCTAACATCCACATATAAGTGTATATGTACCATGATTGTCCTTTTGGATCTGAATTACCTCATTGAGGATGATTTTCTCTAGTTCCATTTATTTGTCTGCAAAGGTCATGATGTCTTTTTTCTTAAAAGCTGAACATACTAATATACCACATAATCACTATCCATTCATCAGTTGATGGACATCTAGAGTGTTTCTAATTTATGGTTATTATGAATATAACAGCAATGAATATGGATGAACAAGGATCTGTATAGCTGGTATAGAGACCTTTGGGGATATTCCCAAGAATAGTACTGCTGGACCATAGAGTAATTTGATGCACATCTTCCTAAGGTCACTACTACACAAATTTATGTAGAGGCTGTGCATGATTTAAATAAAGAAAAAAATGACAGGAATGATTTTCATGCCTCTTCAGTGATCATGTTTACTTGGGTTGAAAGTGAAACAATCTTAGGAAATTTTGAGATTTTTATGCCAACATTTCCTTGAACAGAGCAACCGTCTACTTCTTGCAATATATATTATTGAAAAGCAGTTTTCATGCCATCTCTTAGTACATTAGTTATTTCCTGAAAAAATTTTTCAGGAATATATATATATTTAACTATACAAACTATATTTTTACTTAAGGGATTTATGTTCATTCTTATAAAGACCTAAACCAATTATCAGTATCTACTTTTTTAAAATAAGAATTGAGTAATGAGAGAATCTAATAGATTTAGTAACAACATAAAATTAATGTTTGAAAGAGTACTTTTAAGTGAAGGTTTTGGGTTAACTATGACTTTGTGAATCAGATGAGACAGCTTTTCTGTTTGTTTGTATGGTTGGTTGGTTGGTTTTGGTTTTGAGACATTATCTTAAGTCTTGTCTTGCTTCAAGTTCACTAAAGAGTTGAGGATGGTATTGAGATATAATTCTTCACATTCCACTTCCCATGCCCGAGATTACTGCATGTCTCTTCTTGGCAACAGATTTCAGTCATTTTTGAAGGGTCAAAAATCCCGTGGTTGAATAGTATGAATCTGTACACAAATAGTGGTTCAATGAAGAAGAAAGTTTAAAAAAAAAGTATGGGGTAAGTGGAATATTGTTTGAAAGGTACATGTTAATTCCCATATAAATAAAGTTTGCTGGCGTTTGCAGAGTACTAAGATATCAACTGGGAAAACTGACTGATTAAAAAAAACTTGTTTAGGAATAAGAAGTGTTCTCTAAATACCATTTGGAGAATAAGAGTCATAAGCACACTCACTTGAAATGTGATGATTTTTGTGTATTTTAATGTGCTTAACTGAAGAGTTCAATAAATTTGGATCCTAAAGAAGTAATTGAAAAAGTGATTGATAATGCTAATAATATTTTAAAACAGTAAAGATCTGAAAGTAGTGAATTCTATGGTTATATTGGGGAAATGAACATAATTATAACAGTGGTTACATCAGCTCAAAGGCAAAAGACTAAATATGCAATGAAACATGCAATTATCCAAGAAATTTTTACATAAAAGACGAACAACCCAGTTATGAGGTGAACTATTCACTTTTACTTGAGTTTCTAGAGCTTAGGGGTTACATTATGGTGAAGACTTTGGTGCTGAGAGAATGAGGGAGCCATCATTTGATACCAATGGCTAAAACTAATATGTCGAATAGCTCTCAGCGCTGTTCACAATGTGACTAAATTTGTCAATTTTCTGATGGGTAGATACATCAGAGTCACTCAGTACTTGTACTTGCATCATGACTTACAAATGGATTTTCTCATGGTCATGATTTAGCATTTTACAGGCCTCTGCATCAGGACAGATGAGAGATCTTTAAGAAATTGAGTGATAGAACATTATAAAGTGAGTAACTGCAGGTGCTAACTCAAAAAAGCTTTTGTGACCTTACTGTAATGTGATTTTGTGTAAAGCATGTAAGGAGACTATGTGCCAGAATTTATTTGAGACATCTTTATTTAAATTGAATCCATTTTGTGGAAACACAAAATGATAGTAGTAATAAAATGGATCTACTTAATAAAGAGCAGAAACAAAAACAAATTTCAATATAAAAGTATAAACTGTATGATTTATAAGCAAAAAGAACAAAATCTCTAAAGTTATTTATGAAATCTTACTAACCAGTTATACCCCTATTTATACTTTCAAAAAGAAAATATATTTTGAAAATTATGCAAGTTTATACAACTAAATATCTGAAGATTGTTTCTTTTAAATTCCAGATCAGAATCAGAATGCAGAGAAGCATCTACTTATGGGTTTCCCTTTAACACATATTTATTGAAGATTCTAATTTTCATATTAAACAATGAAACCTGTCATTTTTGAGTAGTGTCATTTATACAGCCACACAATTAATCTTCATTATTAAATGTGAATCTGTCCTTCACTAGAAAGTAAGAGAATCAACCTAAAGAAAATACATTGCTAATGCAATCATCTGAAGTAGAAGAAGTAGAAAATCAAGGATATTGGCCTTGCATCTTACTCTGTAAGATGCACAGATGTAAATAAGACTAAAGAATGTTGGGCTTTCATTAATGAGGATAAACCAACAAGTCTTTACAATAAATTCTCATGAAAAGTCTGTTTAGAGTTGATTTATTTTTATTTACTTAAAGACTGATAAACACTCATTTAGACCTGTAAGCATTGTTAGATTAGATAAAATTAACTAAAGCATGATTTTTGAAATTGTGAATAAAATTAAAATGAAAGCAAAATATATATTGCATACATCTTTCACAGTCTCCAGGGCCTTTAATAATCTATTCCTTTGTTTGTCAAATTGCCTTAGATCATATTTCATCAACACTTGACACTATTGACTGCTTCCTCTGCTCAGATATTTCTGTTGTTAGTGACCAGCAGGGAGTCTCATTTTCTGTTTTTTCTCTCCTTAATACATCACTGACAGCTCTTAATTTGTCGTATCTGCTCTGTTCTCCAATTCTGCTGACTCACAGTAAAATATGCCATAATTTAATGTTGACCAAGGTTTTTTGTCCCACTAGGTCTTACAGCTGTTAAGTTCCAAAGAAATCACACAGAGGCCTACATTAACTATAAAACTTATTAGCCCATTATCTCAGGCTTCTTATTAACTCTTATTATTACTAACTTATATTAGTCTACTATTCTTGACTACATTAGCCACGTGGCTTGGTACCCTTTTCAGCGAGGCAGTCACATCTTGCTTCCTCCACATCTGGGTCACAACTGCAGAATGAAACTTCCCCCTTCCCAGAATTCTCAGTGCCCCACCTCTACTTCTTGCCTGGTCCCCCTGCCTATGCTACCTGCCTGGCTACTGGCCAATCAGCATTTTATTAAAAATAACACAATTGCCAGGATAAAAGATCATAGTCCCACAGCAATTTAATCCTTTCAGCGGCTTGTCTATGTTTTATGCTCATTCTTTTGATGTTTCCTCTGGTCTTGGGAGTTTTAAAAGCATTCATATAATGTGATATTCATTGCTTATCTCAGCACACAGCTTTATTCCCAAATTTCCCAGAAAAAATGTATTTTACAAGCAATATTTGGCTATTTTGATCAATTTCCAATACTATTGCTGAAGAAGGATGTTCTGCATCATTTGTAAAATGTAGCAAACACCTTGGTGAATAATTTATTTCTTTACATAAAGTGGTATCGCTTTAAATAAATTATCAGTATATGAGCACATGGATGTATTAAAATCAGAACAGAAAAAGGAATCTTAAGAACTTACCAAAACACCGTGAAGGGGAGGGAAGGTGGAAAAGGGACCCTGTAAAGAGAAGATTACTAACACTGAGGTGGTAAAAACTCCACCAACCTGTCATCAGACTTTCTATGTGAGCATCAAGAGACCTAGCAGGCAAAGAACGCTAAACGGTTCCAGAGCTTCCACACTTCTTGTTCTCCATTGCTTGTACAACTTATCCAATGTACCTTCTGTCTGTCTGTGTTTCCACTACTTGATTTTTCTAGGCCCATCCTGGCCTTCCTAATCACAGCCTCTACAGTCTCATTCTCTACTTAGATTCTCATCATCTGGATAGCATGAGTCACCCTATGTCTCAACTCAGTGCTGCTCTTGGCCCATGACTTGACTCTTACTCCACCTGAGATGTTTAATCATTTATCTCACTAACACTTGTGAGTTCCTTTACAATTTACATGTCAACCTCCTGCTTCTCCTTTATGTAAGGCCTCTTTGAAATCCTTAAACTCTGATGTGGTCTCTTTAAATCTTTGTAGTCATTCTATTACCTATACATAATCATAATTATATTTCCTTTGTGATGTTAGCATGATCTGAGAGTTAACATAAGTAATTGATATTTGAATACGGCTATTCATCATGACCAGCTATGAGGGGAAATCAGGGCTTGTTGGTAAATTTTAGCTGAAACTAATATCTCATGTATTTATTCTCAACTGATACTACTTGTCTTAGTCAAGATTCTGTGGTTGCAAAAATATCCCATGACCATGACAATTCCTAGATTAGTCCATCATTAGAATGGAAGAAAACATGGTGGCAGGCAGGCAGACATGGTGCTGGAGAATGTTATCCAGATATAGAGACATTAGGAAGGATCACTAGGCTGACCTTGGGCTTCTAAAACCTCAAAGCCCAACTCAAGGCCATACTCCCTAACTCTTTTAAGGAGTATCACTTTATGATGACTATACATTCAAATATATAAGCCCATAGGGGCCATTCTTATTCAAACCAACATTTTGTGCAAATACACAAATGTGCCCATGTATTCTTCTGAGTACACACTCATGCCATGATTCATCTCAAAAAATATATTGATGTGGGATACCCATTTTTATACTGTGAATATGTTTTATTACCATTGGTTAATAAAGAAGCTGCTTTGACCTATGGAAGAGTAGAATATTGCCAAGTGGGAAATACAAGCAGAGATATAGGTGAAGAAAGGCGGAGTCTAAAGAAATGGCAGCAGCCCCCAGAGGAGTAAGATGCCAAAGTATTACCATGAAGTACCAGGCATGTGACCATACACAAATTGTTAGAAATGAGTTCATTTTATATGCAATAAGTAGCCACTAAGGAGTCTGAGCCATTGGATAAGCAATTATAATTAATATTAAGCCTCTGAGTAATTATTTATAGATGGCCGCAGAAATGATGTGTGGTAAAGAAACCTCTTTGTTGGAACTGGATGGGACAGAGAAAAGACTTCCGGCTACAGTAGATAGTCTGCAAAATAGAAATTAATCATATAAATGAACTTGGAAACCTGTCTTCTTAAAATGGGTGAAATTCTGTATGAAATACATGCATATTTATTACTGTAGTTCCTTTTGCAAATTACTTTTGGCAAATATCCTCTTATGAAGTTTATTGCTCTGTTGTCCTTATCCAAGGTTTTGCTTTATGCAATGACTTTAATGAATGATAATATCTTGCCTTATAGTGCACTGTTTTCCAACTTTTCCACCTCTAACACAAATTTTTAACAAATGTACCAAAAAATAAAACTGCTGCTGTTTTATAATAATGAGATCCAATTCCCCAGGGAAGAAAGCAAAAGTAACACCTATAATAGAAGAAAGTAATTTTAATAATATTAGACTTTGAACGCCAAATACTTTGTCTTGAAAAACTTGTCAAGAATACAAGAATAGCTTTAGCTATGGTTGACCCTAGAGGAAGGGAAATATTACTGTAATAAAGGAAGATACACCAATGAAAACATCTAAAAAGACTGGCTTGGCGAAATATATGTTTTCAGATCTAGACAAGAGTGACAGATGTAGTGGCCATAAATCTTTGAATACCATTTATAAATTACATTTTCATGTTATTGTGCTAAGCCAGACACCACTGAAATGATTCTTTGTGCTTGTCTGTTTTATTCCATTTTATGTGTAAAGAGGCTGCCCTAGACGGGGTCCAAATTGACAGAAAAGCTTTGGAGAGTGATGGAGGTTGATACATCTCTTAGCTGATAATGACTAAGGAGCACATCTCAAACTCCTTAAGAAGTCTTGAGATTTTTTAAAGAGTCTCATTGTTTCTAAGTAGATTTACAAAGAAAATGACCTACTGTTTTCTCATGGAAAGCTACCAATACTAAAAAGAACACTTAAACAAGAATATTTCATATGATTCTTATGCCTTATCAAAAGGCTTAGTTTGTAAAAAAATTTGTATTAGTTTGATATATTATGCAAAGTAAAGGAAATTGATTTAATGCAGGTAAAAAGGTAACAGGAACCTTATAATTCAGATGTTATCATTATATTGATTTTAAAAAGGTTTACTTTGAATTATAACTGTTTATAGTTAACTTAATATTCTACTATAGAACAGCATATCCATAAATTAAATCACTAAAAGGACAAAAAAGCCTGCATTTTACATTCATTCTAATACGGCAATTGATACTGGCAGGCTTAATTCCACAGACTGTCTTCCTAGTCATCTGTGAATCAGTGAAAAGATATTGTCTCAAAAATAGACATATTTAGGTATAAAAGTCCCATTTATATTTTCCTCAAATTGTTAGTAAATTTAGTCTAACAGCTTTAAAAGGATTGGCCTTAGGCCAGGTGGTGGTGGTGCACACCATTAATTCCAGCATTCTGGAGGCAGAGACAGGTGGACCTCTGTGAGTTCGGGGCCAGTCTGGTCTCCAAAAGCTAGTTCCAGTACAGCTAGGACTGTTACACAGAGAAATCCTGTCTTGAAACCCCCATCCCCAAAACATTGCTTGCTTTATTCAGAATTTTATGCTACAGGTAATTTCATCTCAGCAGGACTTCTTTGCTATTCTTCCATAATAAAAGTTGTATTAAATTTCACTTAAATATGTATTAGAACAATAACATTCATTTTTCTAAAGATGTTACAAGAACACAATGGCAAGTAGAGTTATGCAAAACAAAAAGACACCTGGATTCTAATAAATATAATATTTTAAATATAACTTACATTTATTAAATCTTGATTCATAAAATTTAACATTAATATGTCCTGCATTTTGAACCCATTATTTACTTTTGGTGAAAAAATATTTAATGAAATATCAAAATGTGTATGTAAGGCTGCTTGCATAACGGATTAAACATATTTCAATCCATTTGGATTAAAGCACCGTCTATTCTTAGGCATGAGTGCCTTCATTCTTCCTCATAGTTTATAGTTTCCCTTTCTTGTTTATGCCCCATCCTTCAACTTCTCTTTTACAGTCTTTCCTCATTCCCTCCACTAAGCTACTTTTTCTTACAATTCTGCTTTCTGTTTCTTAAGAATTTGAATCTAATTCATAAGGATGAAACTGGTTTCTTATTTTGTTTATCAGTTCAGGCCAAAACCTAAGAAAATCTTAGTTACATTAGAATATTATATATCACAAAAGTAAAAAGATTACATGACTATCTAGTATAAATTTGAAAATTTTGTCTAACTTAAGTATACAGATTATATTAGCGCTGCCATTTAGAGCTAGCTGTAATCATCTAATGATGTGAAGATGACTTCATTGTTATCAGTTGTCTTGGTATGGTGTAATATTCACTGTTATAATGAAAATAGATATAAAGTCATTTTAGGAGAGAAATTGAATGAGCTGTATCTGACCTGTTAGTTTTCCTGTCTTAAGATGTAGCACAACTCCTAAAAATGCTCTCATGATAATGAGATTTCCCACATCACAAAGATGGCTTTTTTATTTTCTCGACGAGTTTGTAGTAATATGGCCTTTCAATCAAGAACAGAAGAGTGAAGTAAACTGCGGTTGGACTTGGTATGAGGTATAAATTTTCAATATATAATCAAAATTTCTTCCTCTGTTCAAATGCCTGCCTGTGTTTGTAAAGGAAAATCATGTGATAATCACCACATGAGTTCACATAATTTACGTCATGAATATAATTTAAACTCTAACAGAGTCCTTATCATTTATTCTAAGAGTGCATTAGTTGAAGCCTCCTCATTTTCTAATAAAAAAGGAAGCATACAATGATATTCACTAATAGGAATCTTAAAAAGTTATATTGTTTTGTGTAAACTCACTGTGATGTGGTCTGATATGTTCATTAATTAAATAAGAAGGGTGGAGTCCAACAAGATCTCTCTCTAGGTTAAGTGCTTACAGGTAAGCTCATTGATCTTTGTAAGGATAGAAGGAAGGAGAAAACCATGGTTTCAAAGTTGTCCTCTGACATTCACAGAGGCATTGAAGCATGCATGCATCATCCAAACATGATAAAACATGAACTCAATTAAGTAAATATTTGTAAATAAGAAAAAACTGTTTAAAGAGTTTGCAGACTCCAAATTATCTTCTAGTCTTTGTCTATCCAACATTAAAAAATAAAAACAATTTACTACCTTGTTTATCTTTTGCTCTTTTTTTTTTGCTGGTTTTGACTAAATTACTGAGAGATGTCAAATCATAGCTCAGTTTTTCTTTCATTTGAATTTCCTTGATAGTAACCATGATTGTGACATTATTATTATTATCTCTCAGCCATTTGCATATCTTCAGGAAAATGACTATGCAAATCTTTACTCCATTTTTTTTACTTGATTTCCTAGTTTTCCTATCTTCTCTTGCAATTACTTACATATTTTAGAAAAAATAATTTCCCATATGTGCCTTTTGCAAATGCTTGCTACTTCTCTAGGCCTACTTTTTGTGTGATAGGCTGCTTCCTGGCCTGTAAACGTTTTTAATTTTTGTTTTGTTTTTAAAATCTGATTGGTTTTGCTTATTCTTCTGTGCTTTTATTTTCATAGTAATAAAGACCTCTCCCAAACAAAGATCACAAATATTTCTCTTACTAACAAGAATTTTACCATTTTAGTCATTAATGCATTTTCAATTGGCTTTTTAGTACAATTACTATGCAGTTTTGTTATTTTACATGTGAATATAGAGTTATCCAAATGTCAGTTGCTAAAGGGCTCCCAGTTTAACTCTGTAAACAACTCATTTTTGAATTAACTCTGTGTGTGTCTTTCTGTCTCTCTCTTTCTCTCTGTCTCTCTCTCTCTGTGTTTGTGTGTGTATGCTTTAGTGTGTCTTTATGCATGTATTCTAGTCTTTTGGTTGTACTGATGTAACATATATTGAAATCAGGATGTGTGATATCTCCAATTTAGGTTTCTTTTTGAAAGATCGTTTTCACTCTTATGTTTGCTGGTTTCCTGTAAATGAATGTATATTTTGTCTGGTATGTCATCAGTTGTCACATTGCATGTGTGGAACACTTTTGCTAAATTTCCTCTAATAACATCAAATTTTTCAACCCATGAAGACATATCAATGTAAATTTAATATTGATGAACACATTAAATTTATTATATTAGTTAAAGCTACTTTTAAATATAAAGTAATCACTAACAGATTGCATTCTTAAAAATGATATGACTCTTAAAACTCATGTGGAAGTACAAAGGATCACAAAGAGGGAAAATAATCTTGAGTTCAGTGATGTCAGTATTAACAGCATATGACCTAACCTTTTACTATAGAGCCATAGTAACCAAAATAGCACAATATGGGCCCCAAAGGAGCAAACAGAACAGTGGAATAGCAGAAAGGACCCTGAAAAATACCAAGAAGTTCAGAGCCAAGTGATTTTTTTGGTAAATGTACCAAAAACACAAATTGAACAAAAGACAGCCTCTTTGAGAAGTTGTACTCATGACACTGGGTATTCTAAACAAAATACTGAACATTGATCTCTTCCCCCATCTGACTGTAGGAAAAAATGCAAATGGATTGAAGACATTAACTTAAATCTTCACTTCAGATTACTATAGGAAAATGTAGGAAGGACATTTCTAGGCATAGACAAGGACCTTCTAAATAAGCTTCCAACTATTTAGAAAGTAGTAATTGACAAATTATATAGAATGACTTTCAAGAAATTCTATACTAGAAAGTATAGTTTTCAAAGTAAAGACTCATCATACTATATGATAAAATAAAACAATCTCTTCCAATTATTGACAAAAAAAGAATTTAAACCCAGCTATGTTTTTGAAATTTCATAAAATAAAAATAAATAACACAGTCAATAAAGATCAAATGAATGAGCAGTTTCTAAATAGATAAATACAAGTGGCTACAGTACAAACAAAATAATGTTAAACATCTTTAAAACACAAAAATGTATTCTAAACTTCATCTGGGTTCCTTTCGATTTTAATCAGAATGTTTGTTATCAAAACAACAACTAGTTCCATGGGCAGCAGAGGAGAGGGTGCCTGTACTGGCCTTATCCTATAGCCACAGTGATGAATATCTTGCATATCACTATAGAACATTCATCCAGCGATGGATGGAGATAGAGACAGAGACCCACGTTGGAGCACTGGACTGAGCTCCCAAGGTCCAAATGAGGAGCAGAAGGAGAGAGAACATGAGCAACGAAGTAAGGACGGCGAGGGGCGCGTCCACTCACTGAGACGATGGGACTGATCTAATGGGAACTCACCAAGACCAGCTGGACTGGGACTGATGGAGCATGTGATCAAACTGAACTCTCTGAATACGGCAGACAATGAGGGCTGAGTGAGAAGCCAAGAACAATGGCACTGAGTTTTGGTTCTACTGCATGGACTGGCTTTGTGGGAGCCTAGTCTGTTTGGATGCTCACCTTCCTAGACCTGGATGGAGGGGGGAGGACCTTGGACTTTCCACAGGGCAGGAAACCCTGACTGCTCTTAGGACTGGAGAGGGAGAGGGAGGGGGCGGAGGAAGGAAATGGGAGAAGGGGAGGAGTTGGAAATTTTTAATAAATAAATAAATTTTTAAAAACCCCAAAAAGAATAAACTAACCTAAGTGCTATGGAAAAAAAGAGAAAAAAGAAAAGAAAAAAACCACAGCAAACGTTGTTGAGGATGGGAGTAAAAACTGAACATTTAAACATTAGCAAGTGGAATTCAAAGTAGTGTAGTGACTGCAAAAGTCAGGCTGGAGATTCTTCAGAAATATAGGAATACCAGCAACCATCTGATCTGGTTAGAATACTCCAGGTATATTTCCAAAGAAATTAATGGTAGTATGCAATAAATACAGTTACCTATTATGGTTAGTGTCATATGTCACAAGAGCCTGCTAGCCCACAAACAGATGAATCGACAATAAAAGAATGTCACAACATACGCACTAATACACACTAACACATTATTCAGACATTAAACCCAAAATTCCGTCATTTGAAGGAAAATGAATAGAAATGGAGATCTGCATATTGAATGAAATTTGTCTCCAAGATGATTTATCCTTTGCTATAAATATTCTGTTGAATGACATTGAAGACCATTTCCGTGATCATTGCCAGTCTTCAAGTATTGTCTCAGATAAGGGATGATTAAGTTACAGTTTTGCATCAATACACATAAACAAGAGTCAAATTAAAAAATGGCACGCACCCCCATGCTATTGCAAATGATTCAACGTTGAAAACATGTGCCTATAAAAAAGTACCAGCTAGAAGCCCAAAGCTTGACTTTATCCTATAGCAGATGAATGAAATTCAAGTAATAATTTTACTAATTTTATTTACAATTAGGAATTGATAGTGGCAAGAATAATATACAGCTCAGATATTTGATCAAAAGGGAAATCAAATAAATTGTACCAGAAATTTCATTAGCACTACATAAATGGCAGATAATATTATTTTAACAAAGATATCTTTGTTAAGACTGTTCACATTGGTTCATCTTCTATACCTAACAACTCTGACAGTTGTGATTTTGGGAAACTGGACTGTGATTATAATATAATTATTTTTTATCACAAAGGGTACTAGATAATGATTTTTAAAGTGAAGTAGTTAAGTTCTGAAAATACGACTATCGTTTCTTTTTGCTTCCTGCCATGATTTCCCACCATGATGGACCACATGAAAATAAGATCTAAAACAAACATTTCCTTCTCAAGTTACATTTGTAA
This sequence comes from Alexandromys fortis, assembly GCF_014885135.2. Taxonomy (NCBI): domain Eukaryota; kingdom Metazoa; phylum Chordata; class Mammalia; order Rodentia; family Cricetidae; genus Alexandromys; species Alexandromys fortis. The sequence continues at coordinate 38,310,818 of NW_026067949.1, forward strand.
GATCAACTAGAAAGGAAACTGATTCCATAGGTATTACTTTGAGGATGCAAAATATATAGATCTGAGTTAGAATTCGCCTAGAAATTTATAAAAGATAAATCCACAACAGACACTCGATGGTAGTTTTTTATGCTGTTCTTAATAAGAGTAGATAAACAATCTCCTTCCTTAGAGTGGGTTGATTCTGACAAACATCCGTAACTCCTTTCCTTTCCTATACAAGTTGTTCAATATATAAGAGGATGTCCTTTTATCACTACTGCTGTTGAGATTAGACTTTCCTATATTAGTCTTCTTTGAGATTAGAACATAGGAGACAAGATCCCTTCTAAATAAATTAGGCTCCCAACTATGTAAACTACATTATAAATCTGTCTTTCTTTTTTTACATGACAAAATCACATCTGATAATGTATACACTTATGAAGAAATTTTCAAGACAGGCACAAGCTACACAGAGGAAATTACAATTTATGTATAACCCCATAATATATTAAAATTTATCACTTTCTGCCTTGCTTTAGTAGTTTGTTTGCCTTTGATATCAATGTTTAATCACACAGAAGCATTATTCCATTTCTATTTTCTATAACAAAATATTGAAATCCTAAGAGTGAGATAGGATCAATCAATTAATATTTTTTCAGTTGCTATTGAATACTAAATATGTGCTGTGTAGTTTGCAAATTTTAATGTTCTCTATAGGAATACGTCTCACTTCTCAGCCATTGTTTGGGAGGTTTTATGGTTCTTTTTCAGTCCATATCACTTCCATGTAAAACAGTTTGAGAAACAACAGATTACTCTTTTTTTTTTTTGACCAATGACAAAACTTTATTATAAACAATGAGAGGAAAAAGAGACATTCCTGAAATTAAGTGCAGTTATTTTAATTACTGTTTTATAGAATTGTAGGATAAAATTGTATAGAATTAATAAATGTCTCCAAAACCTTCACAAAGAGGGTAAGGTATGAATGGTTTCTTTCTGATTGGTACTTTAATTTCTGGACACATGCAGCTCTTCAAACTCTTAATTACTGTGTTATCTTGCTTCCTCTCAGAACATATAAAAGCACACAAAATGAATGACAAGGACTGTCAAAACCTGAAAATTTTCAGCAACTTCACTTGTGAAATCTCCTCAGATATTGAAATTTCCTCTGAGAAGTAAGTTTAATTTAGCGCTTCCCAGGCAGTCAGTTTCTCTCTTTCTCCAAGTGTATCCTGTCTGTTTAGGTAGAAAGGTCTGCACTATCTGGGAATGTTGATTGCAGTTTTCAGATGACTTACCCCAGAAACAAGAGAGAGAATCTCTTTCTGTCTCTGTAAGAGTGACCTAAACCAGGGATTTGTGAGGGAAATAATGTATCTTCTCACTAAAGAGCATGGAGGGAAAATATCCGCTTAGGAGACCTCCAAGTAGACTCTCTTTCCACATAATGTCTGGCTATGGATTTCCACATCTGTTCCCGTCTGCTACTTAAGGAAGCCTCTCTGATGATTACTAGAAGAGTCCCCAAAATAGGAATATTGCAGAATATCATTAGCAATCATTTTACAGAACATTTCTTTTTGACCAATAGTGTTTGGTTTTGGCTTTACTCTCAGTTTCTGAACTATCTAGTATCTGATTCCTGTGGAATGAACCTTAAGTCAAATCAGATATTGGTTAGCTACTCTCACAATTGCTGTGCAACCATTGCCCTAGCATATCTTGCAGGCAGAACAGGTCAAAGGTTTTGTGACTGGATTGGTGTTCATGTTTCTCCTTCAGTAGCCTGAAGAGTACTTGCCCAAAACAGAGACTAGAACATAGAAGAAAAAGCTCCATGTAGGCACCAGCTCAATGACTTTCCATGTTCAATGAGTCATGCAGATGCTATCCTTGGCAATGGGGCCCTGCTATCACTTTAGATAGAGCAGTGCTTTGTCTTAGGATCAGCCCGAGGTCTTTGGAGATTGCCAAGAGACCCTCTTGTCCAACAACTCAATTGAATGCATCCTAGTACCTTCATAGAGTTTCTGCTGCACTAGTTTACAGATTATAGATTAGTTAAAATTTGCTTAATATATGCTGTATTTGTCTTTCTGGGTCTGAGTTACTTTATTCAGAATGACTTTTTCTCATTTCATTCATTTGCTTTCAGTTTTTGTGATGTCATTTTTCTTTAAACAAGAGTAATATTTTTTGTGTAAACATACCACATATTCTTTATCCAACTTTTGTTGAGGGACATCCAGATTGGTTCCTCTGACTATTATAAATAAAGCTTCAAGGAACACAGTTGAGCAAGTTTCCCTGTAGTAGAATGAAGTGTCCTTTGAGTGTGTGTAGTGATATTTCCTTTGTTTTTTTTTAATAAATAAATCTTGAAGTTCAGAGTAAGGTAGCCTGACTGATCAGCTTTATAGAACAGGCAATGGTAACATACGCCTTTAATCCCAGTAACCACACTAGTTTGCCATAGAGACCGGGTGTAGTAGTGATGCATGCCTTTAACCCCAGCACTAGAGAGAAATATTAAATGGGAGGAGACAGCTCTCACACAAAGTCTCATTCCGAGAATCCTGGAGGCAGAATCACCATTTTGAACAAAGGTAGAAGTAAGAGTCAGTGGCTGGCTGTTTTGCGTTTTTTACCTTCAGGTTGAACCCCAATATCTGTCTCTGGGTACAGGTATGTGTTCAAGAGTGGTATAGCCTTGTCTTAAGGTAGATTGATTCCCAGTTTTCTGAGGCACTGCCATATTGATTTCCATAGCAGTTGCTTGCACTCCCGACACCAGCAGCGAAGTTTTCTCCTTGCTTGATATCCCCTTTAAATTATTCTCAGCCACTTGAGATTACTCAATTAAGAATTATCTGTTCAGATCTGTACCCTATTTTCACTAGATTATTTGGCTTTTTGATATCTAGTTTTTTAAGTTCTTTATATAATTTGGATATAAGTCTTCTATCAGATGTGGAGTTGGTAAAAATATTCTTTGTCTGATTAACAGTTTCCTTTGCCTTACAGAAGTTTTCTGGCTTCATGAGGTCTCACTAAACTAGTCCCATGTTTTTTTCTTTATTAAAACTATCTTTGGAATGATTGCAACTATGTATCTAAATTGAAAAACAAGGCTATCTTAAACTTATTTCTATGGAGTTGGTATTCTTATCAATTTACACATACTAATTAGTTTAAAACCTTAGAATCTAAATACAATAATCAATAGGCTCTTTAGATAGTGTGTTATAAATTGTAAAATCTAACTTGCAAATCCAGTGAATTTGACTCTAGAGCCTGTGATTTTAAGCCCTGAATTCAACTGGGAGCTTCTACTTCCCTGATGTTGCAACTGAAAAGCCAGCTAACTGAATATTTTTCTATGATGATCAGTTAATTCTCTACTGAATTGGTCCATTTCAATAACTTACTAATTTTAGCACATATCACAAAACATCTGTATATAGTTGTATGGAGACGTGAGTCTTACAGACTACATTTTTACGTGGCCATTTTTATGAAGCAAAATTCCTCACTTATAAATAAAACAATTTTTAAAATTCTTTAGTAAAAGTGAACACAATAAGTTATGTGTTAGAATCTTAGTGTCTGATGCTGGCTAATCACTTTATTTTGACTACTCTCGGCTGAAATTTTGATTTTATTCACAATCTCTCTAAGACACACCCAGGCATTTTTGTGACATGTAATCTTTTGGCAATCTTTTCAAATACATTTCCTTCCATGGCTTATGAAGTGAAGATACACTACTAGAGGGCCTAAGAATTAAAATAGTAAGGGCAACAATAATTTCCAAAATTTGGTGCTTCTTTTTATTTTATTTTAGGAAATCCTGGGAACTGACTGTGCAGCGAGAGGCATTCTCTGTTGTTGCTCGGAAACAGTCATTTCTAATTAGTTCAAGGCAATGCCACCTGGAGTAGAAAAGGCCTTTTTGTGCCAATGTGCCAGATTAGATAGATCATATCCTTTCAAAAGCAAGCATGTGCTGAGAGAACATCAAGGATGCTGGGACATTCTATTAACTGTAAGCTTACAATTTTCATTTCTAATCTCCATGTGCCAATAAGTCAATAAATTATTTATTGAATTTTAATATGATCAGAGCACTGGGGTAGTCACTACAGGAAGTAGAAAGTGATCCTTTCCAGTCTTCTTAAGCCTTCTGATAAAAATCTAAAGCTAGAAGCAGTTTGTAACGTGACTGAGTGTGACCTTGTTGCTGAGAACAGGCTATTTGGAATCAAAGACTTAATGAATTACAGGCTCCGAGACTTTCTGATCTCACACTTACCCAATGCAGCATTTTCTTCTGCACGTGATATCCTCTAAGCTGGGGGTTCTTAACCTTCCTAATGTTGAAATTCTTTAACACAGTTCCTCATAAATTGTGATGAGCCCCAAATATAAAATAATTTCCATTTCTATTTTACAGCTATAATTTTTTGCTACTGTTGTGAATCATAATGTAAATATCTATATTTTCCAATGGTGTTGGGCAATCCCTGTGAAATAATCATTTGAACCCTCCCCCCTTGAAGGGTCACAAACCAGATATTAAGAACCACTGCTTTAAGTTCTAATTAAATAAATCTGATTTTACATGTACCTACTTAGGAGCAGAGTTCAAGTTATTAACTTTTTGACCCTTTTCTTTGAGCATCTGTGGCATATTTCTTCAAATACCTGATGATTACATCCTTTAAAATGTGCCCTCCACCCAGTTTTGCAGAAAATTGATAATCAGTCTATGTCAAAGTACAGCTATACCACTCTCAGTCATGTGCCCAAAGGATGCTCAATCATACCACAAGGACACTTGCCCAAGTATTTCCATAGCAGCTTCATTTGTAATAGCTAGAACCAGAAAAGAACCTGGATGTCTCTAAACAGGCAAACAGATCAATAAAATGTGGTATATTTACACAATGGAATCGTACTCAACGGTTTTTTGTTTTGATTTGGTTTTTGGGTTTTCAAGACAGGGTTTCTTTGCAGCTTTGGAGCTTGTCCTGGAACTACCTCTTGTGGACCAGGCTGGCCTTGAAGTCACAGAGGTCTACTTCCTGAGTGCTGAAATTAAAGGTGTGTACCAGCACCACCCTTTATCAAAAACAATGACATTAGAAAATTTGAAGACAAATGGATAGAACTAGGGGGGAAAAAAACATCCTGAGTGAGGTAACCCTTATCAGAAAAATAAACATTGTGATTGCTCTCCCATAAGTGGGTATTAAAGGAAAGTAGCTGATAATCATACTACGATCCACAGACTCAGAGACTAGGTAACAAGGAGGACCCGAGGTGGGGTGATGCATGGATATCCCTGGAAAAGAGAAATAGAAATTTGCTGGGTGGATTGGGGAGAGATGGGCATGGAAACTTGAGGAATTGGGTTGGAAGATGGGAGGAGGGAGAAAGTGCTAAAAGAAAATATGACCGGAAAGGGGGCCTTTTTAGAGTCAGGTAGAAACTAGATGTAAGGGGAACTTCCTTGAGTCTACAAAGATGGCCCCAGCTAAGACTCCTGGTAGCAATGGATGTGTAGCCTGAATTGGTCATTCCTTGTGACTGGATAGGTTATCATCAGAAAGCCCAGTTATCATCAGAGAGCCCTCATTCACTTACTGATGGAGGCAGATTCAGAGACCCATGACCAAGCATTGGACTGAGCTACATGAGTCCTGCTGAGGAGAGGGAGGAGCCAGGGGGTCAGGGACATCTCAGAAAAACCCACAGAAACCACCAGCTTGTCTCATAGCACCTTACAGAGTCTGAACCAATAGCCAGGGAGCCTGCATGGGACTGAATTAGACCATCTGCATGTATGTGACAGTTGTGTAACTTGGTCTATTTGTGGAACTCCCAGCAATGGGAGCAGGGTTGTCCCTGGTGCTTTGGCTGACTCTTGGATACTTATTTATCATGTTCAATTGCCTCTCCCAGCCTGAATACAGGGGAGGTGCTTCGTCTTATAGCAGCCTGATACACCAAGCTTTGATGATGCGCATGAGAGTCCTGCCCCTTTCTGAATGAATACCGAGGAGGGATGGATTGAGGGGGGAGGGCAGAGGGCAGGTGTGGGAAGAGAGTCAGAAGAGAGGAGGGAGAAGAGGTTGTGGTTTGTGTTCAGGATTTAAATTAATTAATTAATTATAAATAAATGAATAAAAAACAACAAACGTGCCACCTGTGTAGTCTGAGTTTCTCTTCCCATTTCATGGATACAGTCGTGCAGTTTCCTTTACTTTTAGTTTACAGTATTTAATCCTTTTATTTACTTACTTCTAAATGTTTTAACATTAAAATATAATGTTTCTTATAAAAATATAAATGTTTTTTAATTCAAATATAATTATGTTACTATCTTTCCTTTCTTCCTATCAGTGTTTCCCAGCTATCCACCATCAAGGACTAAGTCATCACATTCTGTCTTCCGCCTGATTCATTTCACTTGTGAGGCTTCACGTGAATTTCTTAATTGCTTACTGAGCTTTCTTTTTTTTCCCCAGCTCTATCCATTTTAGGTTATATTATCTTCAGTGTTTCTTTAGATTTATTGAATTCAGTTTCCAAATGTGGAATTATCTTCATTATTTCATTCAGGTTTGTATTTGTATTTTCTTAACTATCACTCAAACATTTATTACCATCTTCCTAGAGTTCAATAAAATGTTTGTTGCTGTTATTTTTTTTTTTTTTTTTTTTTTTGGTTTTTCGAGACAGGGTTTCTCTGTGGTTTTGGAGCCTGTCCTGGAACTAGCTCTTGTAGACCAGGCTGGTCTCGAACTCACCGAGATCAGCCTGCCTCTGCCTCCCGAGTGCTGGGATTAAAGGCATATGCCACCACCGCCCGGCTTGTTGATGTTATTTTTACATTCTTTAATTTTATGACAGTTTATTATTGTTCCCTTAAGTTATGTGTACTGCTGTTCCTCTAGACAGTTACCATTTGACACTTCTATAGGATGCGTGGGTTTGATGGAGACATACTATTTTGGTCATTCATATTCATTTTTGTTTGGTAATTCGACCTGAGAATATGGAATTATTTCTTTCATTTTGTGTCTATTGTCATAAGCCAGCCTTCCTTAGACTTGGCCAGCAAAGGAGATGTCCAACATGAGTTAAAAAGGTAAAAATGGTATTGTTTTGTCAGACCATGGAAAAACAGCTATCACACCACATGTGAAAATGAGGTCCACAAATGAAGATGATTTCATGGCTAGGGTGTCTGGGAGTAGGTTTTTGGATTTGCAAAGGAGGAAGCTTAGGCAAATAGTGTAGAAGGAAACTAAACTTACTCAAAAATGGCTTGCACACAAAAAGGTTTCAAGGGCAAATTTCTGAAACTAGATGTGAGTTTTACAATGTATTTAAAAGACTTTTAGATGCTATAGAGAAAGACTATGCTTATTATCAAATAACTATCTTTGTGGTTTACTGATTTTTTTAATCAAAATGAAATATTCAAAAGTTTATAAAGGTTCTCCATTGTTTATTTTTCTGAGATGTACATTCTGGGTAAAGATTATTTATACGAGATAGTTATGGGAATACACTGAGTTTCAAACATTTTTTTCTTAGCAGGAAATAAAATCCACAAGGAATCGATATAGTTTAAAGCCACACAAACACAGTTAATGCAATATCCGAGGAGTCCAAATGAAACAACTGAACTAATGAGCATGATAACACATGTTTGGCAAAGATTTAATGGTGTCTGTGCCTTGAGATATTACTTAAAGAAGTGGCAAACTGCCAGAGGATGCCTTGGTATGGCATGGTGAAGCTACATAAATTAATGAAATTTAGGATATTTACTGAATTTAGGCTTATATTTTAAACTAAAGTGAAGGGAAGCCGAACGACCTTCACACAGTCTCTAAGTATTGGGTAGTTGGCTTCCACAGCGTAAATATTAGTTATTTTTCTCATAGCTGTAAGTCCCAGCCTCTGGCTTCCATCTTTGGAGACCCCGGGGACTTTTGTGTCCGCTTAACCTTGGTCCCTCCGCTGAGGAGAGGAAAGGCAGCCTGCCAAAACCTTGACCACTCCCCAAGTCTATTTAAACTGCTCCCCAGAAAGTTCCTTTGTGGTCTCTCCTCTTTCGCCTGGTGAGGTGATTGCATTCTTGGCTTCCTGGTTCCCCCTGGGGCCACCATGGAGCACAGGTAACCCATTAAACCTGAAAATCCCTTAATTCGGCTCTTGTCGTTTGGCTTGATTGGGATTTTCGCGTTAAAGCTCGTATTAGGAAAAATTCCTAACAATAGCTATCCCCCCAATTCCTGAGAAAAACAAATTGAAATATCTTCTCTTGTTATCAGAAAAGACATCAGCCCATCGTCACAGGGAAGACCCCGACGATATATTGAGGCCTTTTCTAGATTATATGAAAATAAGTACTTGGGAGAAAGGTGGCCTGTGTAAGGTCAGGAGTTGTGAGTAGGGACTAAGCGAACCTACAAGGCTAGCAACAACCTTGACATGTTAATAGATACCACAGTCATGTTAATGAAAAGGTCCCTATTGCCAGAGGAGACTGACTCCTATTAATAAGTAGGAACTCTTTTACCAAAGGTCTAAGGGAACAGAAACTTATTGTCTAAATGGTTAAATTCCTTAGGAAAAGGAATTTTTTGGGTGGGGGAAATATAAAAATAACCTGAATTCCTATTCCTAGAAACTTGATTTGGTCAGTCAGGTCGTATTGCTTAACAGTTCCTCAGTCTCCAAACTGGCACCGTAATATACATCTAGTACCCACAACATGCCCCACTGAAGGCCACTTCAAACTCATAACATAACTGAGTAGGAGACTATTTCTGCATAACTACATTGATGAGGTTCAGCCTCCAGGAATTATAGCAAATCATTGTCTGAATGACCAAATGCAATCTTATATGGTATATTATACCCAGTATAGACTTGGTATGCCAAAAAAGAGAAAGAGAAATATGAGGCTGAAATATCCAAACTGAAGCCTATAATAACATGGTTAACTCTATTAATATGACTTTCACAGACCCCAAAGGTCAATAGTCTTAAGCTATCAAACTTTTCATTGTTTTGCATTTCATAGGTTTTACATTAACATTTTAAAGTGAGGTTTTATATTTTAAGATTACAAAATTTTCTCTAAATATCAATATTTCCCATCAAATCCTAAGTAATCGCATATTTCCCATTTTCACTAAAGCTCATATTTAGTAAATTTCATAGCATACTTTTCTACTTTAAAAAGAAAATATAATTGTCATAAAAATTCATTGAATTGTTTATGTTTTCACTCTGCTTTAGAATGACAGTTAAAAGAATCTCTGAAGAACATAAAGAATATGACATTCTGATCAGAATATGTACTGGACATATAATGCTGCTCTTTTTATTCTGTCTGAATATCATGTTTTCTTCTTGAGGAAAAGAGACTGTGTGGCTGGTCTATTTAATCTTCATATTAAGCACCTTGATAGCATCCTCTTGAATATTTCATGTGGTTGTACTGATAAAGAAAGTAAGACTTTATGCAAATTTTGGCACAAACTGGTTCAACAGAGCTTTAAAATAAGAATAAAACAATAGAGAGTTTGGGACCTCGAAGATTCCATGGCTCCTATGAAGATAACCCAGGCAATTCAATCAGGACTGGGGACTTTGTGGTATCTGCAGTGATAGTTTGCTCTTGTCCTGCTCTTAGAGCAGTTCTTTGCCCTGTGGTTGATATCTGCCCTGAAAGGAATATGGAACTTTACGACAAGTCTGTTTCAAAAACTATGTTCCAGAGATTGCCAGATAATAAATAAACTGAATGCTAGAATAATAAGCTCAGGCTTGGAACATCAAAACAAAGATAATTGCATATGTCAAACATTCTTACAACAAATTGTTTGTAATAAATGTATTATAGTAGACAGATATTCTCAATTGTTTTTGCAATATGATTTTCACTGAGATTAAGAAATAGAATAAAGGTAAAGAAACTGATGAACTGAGGGGCAAGATCCCACCCAATCAAATTTCCAAATTGTGGAAAGCAATAAAAAAAAAAAAAGATTAGGGCTGGGTGGTGGCGGCACACACCTTCAATCCCAGTATTCAGGAGGCAGAGGCAGGTAGATCTCTGTGAGTTCGAGGCCAGTCTGGTCTACAAGAGCTGGTTCCAGGACAGGTTCCAAAGCTACAGAGAAACCCTGTCTTGAAAAAAAGAAAAGATCGAAGCAAGGTATGTTGGTTAATGTCTTTAATCCCAGCACTTGGAAGGCAGAGGCTAGTGGATCACAGAGTTTGAGGATAGCCTAATTAATCTACAGAGCAAGTTCCAGAGAAGCCAAGCTTAGGCCAAAGGCTTTTAAACAAGGAAACTGTTGTAAACAGAAAGCTGGTGAAGATATAATTGAACAAGGGGGCATGTTCCAGCCTCAACAAGCAACAGAACTTGGCAGGTTTGGTCATGTGGTTTTGGTTTTAAAGTCAAGGATAGATAAAATGAACTATGGAATTTGTCTCTGCAATGAAGGAAAGTTGCTGAGGCCAGGTGTGTGTTGCGGTTGTCCCTGAAGGGACGCCTAGACAGGCCATTGTGTGAAGCTGTAAAGGTGAAGCCTGGATTGCCTTGGAGATTCCTAAGATGTTGGAGATGCCACAGTCATAAGATATCCAATAAAGTTGATAACATAGAGTAGAACCAGTTCAAGAGAAAGAAATGTATTGCATCAAAAAGGTTGATAGATATTGGAGATATGAAGAGCACTTTGACTTCAGATGTAGAGATTCAGTGTTTGGAGTTTTCCTAGCTGGTTTTTGGTCTTCCCTTGGTCCAGTACTTCCTCACTATACTCTCTTCCCTATGTTTGGAATGGTAATGTTTATCCTGTGTCATTACATGTTGGACGTATGCAATTAGATTTTTGATTTAGATTTTAGAGGGATTACACTTAAAAGATTTTATGAAGTTTGAAGAGACTTTGGACTCTAAGTTATTGGGGATTTTTGAAGTTGTTCTGAATGCATTTTTACATTACATTATGGATACAAGAGTTTAGAGTCAGCCGTGCGGTGGTGGCTCACGCCTGTAATCCCAGCACTCGGGAGGCAGAGGCAGGTGGATCTCTGTGAGTTCGAGACCAGCCTGGTCTACAAAGGGAGTTCCAGGACAGGCTCCAAAGCTACAGAGAAACCCTGTCTCGAAAAAAACAAAAAACAAAACAAAACAAAAAAAAAAAAAGAGTTTAGAGTCCAGGGAGCGGAATATGGTGGGTTTGAAAGAAAATGGCCCCCAAAGGAAATGATACTATTGGGACTTGTCACCTTGTCAGAGTAGGTATGGTGTTTTTTGAGGAAGTGTACCACTCTGAAGGTAGATTTGCAAGCCAAAATATAAGACACTCAGTTACTTCTCTAGCACCACGTCTTGCTGCATGCCACTGTATAGTACAATGATGATAATGGAATAAATCTCTGAACTTATATGCAAACAATCACAATTACATGTTTTTCCTCTATAGGAGTTGCTGTGGTCATAGTGTCTTGACACAGCAATAGAAACCCTAACTAAGACAATCTTTGAAATGAGTTAAACATATACCATGTTTTCCAGGAAAACCATCAACTTTTGCAGAATTTATTTGTTGTTTAGAGATAGTGAAGTTAAGGACTTAGAAATTTTCATTTAGAAGTTAAAAATTAAAAATTATATACTGGTGATGTAGCTTAATGATAGAACATACCTTACATCAATGAGGAGCTGGACTCAATATTCAGCCCTCATGTGTGTGTCTGTCTCTGTGTGTCTGTGTGTCTATGTGTGTATGTGTGTGGGTATCTGTGACTGCATGTTTGTGTGTTCCTGTGTTTTTTTAAAACGAACATGATATCATTATTGAATATTTATATCTTGGATTATCTTTTAGCAGACCACGATCATATTCTTAAGATGAGACTTTCTCTCCTTTCTCAAGTCATATTTTCCAGAAATCATTCATTATGATTAGAATTGGACTGAGCTTATTCTTTGTTTAGCTGTAAAAAATAGATACTCTTTCCTAAAGTTACCTCAGTAAAATAATTAAATATTTATTTAGTTGTACCATGAACATAGACACTATTACATAAAATATACAAAAATATTGAATGCAGAAAATAGAGTTTCATATATATATGTGTGTGTGTGTACAAAAAAACAAGTTTAAGTATAAAAAAAGAAATTACTGGAATTAACTAAGCTATTATTCTAAAATATAATATTTTTGAAATACAGGTAACATCTTTGATACATGCAATTAGGCTAAATTTAAGTGTCTGGCCACAGAAGAAAATAATTACCCAAAGCTTTCAAGATTTGAGGTGATAGAAGGCTCTATTTCCTTAATGTTAGTGACAACATATGACTAAAGGCAACAAGTAAGGGAATTTCCTGAAGGAAAATAATTATTGATTATTTTGATAATAACAAAGAATAATTCATTTTTATTCAATAAATCATAGAAGTTAAGGTAGTTGAACATATTGTTAAGTTTAGCAAAGCATACAAAATGAATTGGTATATTTTTTAAAATAAGATAAGGATCTCTTGAACCTCTTCTTTCAAGAAAAGTGCAATTTACCTCCCAAGGATTCTGTTACTGTATCTCCAAATATAAAGCAAATATCTGTGCAGAAAGAAAAATTATATACAGATTTTTCTTCTGAACACTCCTTTTGAAGCAGAAAAATAGTCATCAATGATGTTATGTAGCATATAAATGATCATGAATGTCCTGAAGATTTTTACCATTTAACATTACCTTTGTCCCATAAATTGAAAATAAAATCAAATCATGTGGTAAACATACTAAAAATTCTTCCCCATGTATATCTACTTCTTATTTACAAATATAATCATTTTAAGCAAAGGGTGAGATAGTCATTTCAGGGTAGAAATTTAGTAGAACTAGACAATTTATTATCTTTTCAAAATTTTCAATAAAACACCTTTTACATGCCTGTGAAATAGATAACACTGATTTTTATAAGAAGAAAACATATACACTGTAATCAGCATTTCCTCATGATGTACTAAGCCAAATAAATTGAAGACAACACTGGCAGTGTATGAATTATGTTCAGTAAATCTTACCTTTTAAGTGGTGGAATTTAAAATATTAGATTATTATCTCAGCCCATATTGAATAGTTGCAACTTTCATTAAGCATTATATATTTAAATGGTCAAAACAATAGGATAAATCCAAAAATGCTTGAATTTTTCTATAAAGCGACAACAAAGACTAAGACCTGATTACACAAAAGACAAATTATGTTGTTAGTTGAGAGTATATAAATATTTGATAAAATTATGATAAACCTTAAGGCAAGGAAAAAAATTAATGAGGCTCATGCTTAGAAGATTCCAGTGGAGGAATTAGGTTTCAATAAATAATCAAGGATGAGTGAAAGTGAACAAATTGGTGTTACAAAGTAACAAAACAACAACGACAACAACAAAAAAAAACAAACAATAGGAAAATGGAATAGAGAATAACTATTTGCCAAATGTAACATTTTGATGCTTATCTGATAGATCTCAGAGAAAAGGGAAGAAGATAAAAGAGATAAGAGAAGAAAAGGAAAAAAGAAAAGAGGAGAGAAGAAGAAAAGTAGACTGCAGGAGAATAAAGAAGAGAGGGATTTTATTCAGCTATAATTTTCTTAATTAAAGAAGAATATAAATAGAAAAAAATGGAAGGACATTTACAGGACAACTGATAAAACTGAAAATTATTACATTAAGCTAGGTAAAACATGCCTGAAATGACAAATAGTTCTCTGTTATTCCTGAATCCTAGTTTTGAAACCATAGGTTACTGTAATTTAAAACAATCAAAATGGGGGGGGAGGAAGGAGACACATCATCAGAGAAAGGAAAAACAGAATACAGGTGCTATTAGGAAAAAATAACTCTCCACCACAACCTTCTCTCTTTCCTTCTCTCCCCATGTGTATGTGTGTGTGTTTTATCTGTGTGTGTGTTTGTGTCTCTGTGTGTGTGTGCTTCCAGACTAACATGGTTTGATGGATCAAGACCCTCTGAAAAGTCGCCTTGAACACCTTTCAAAAAATTACTTCACCCAATAAACAGCAGTAAGTGGTTTGAAGAATAACTATTCCCATATCCCCAAATATTGTTTATAATGTTTGTTTACATTTAAAGGGGGATATGCTATAAAGATTTGCATTGGTATGGATCTTGGTTTATTGATACAAATTTAAGATCAATTTTCTTATACTGTGTATATATATTTCTGTTCTTGATTAAGGTATTGTGCTTGTGTAGCTCATTTAAAATGCAATGTATAATAAAGAAATATAGATTAATAGTCATCTATAATAGTCAAGCTTGTAGTCATGCTAGTTTGATTTTCTAGATGTACTGAGATATATTTCAGATAAATAGGCATTCTTCAAACATTTCCAAGACAGCAGAATATGGCATTTAAAATGTTTCAAGAAGTTAGGACTTTCTATGGCAATGAGACAAACCTGTTCTTGGCAGCACCAGTCTACTGCAAGAGAAAGATGGGCATCGAAGAGTACCCTTATGGAGTTTGTTAGCCATTTGGACAAGAAACTGCTCTTGCCTGGACTGCTTAATGAACTGGACATGCAGGTCCCATTAAAAATTGACTGCTTAATTTGCTTAAAGAAGGTGGGACAGTCTTTCGGGGTTCCTGCTACATGAAAAATTAGAATGTCTGGTAAGACATTCCACAGGACACAGAAAAAGTGACTGACGAACTGCGAATATAGGTGGAACTCTCTTTGAATTCCTGCTTCATGGAAATGTCTGCTGGATACTATGGGCCTATAGGCTGAAGATGGATGCCCCAATGGTACAGAAGAACTTTGGGCAACTGTCCAGGCAGCAAGATTCCTCTGTCAATTCTAGAGTTTTGGAAGAAGTTGCTTACAATGCACTTCTTGTTAACTTAGATATTATTATGTATATATTAATCTGGAGTCTTTGATAGAGTTGAAAAATTTATAGTTATAGTGTTACTTAGTCCTGATAAAAGATAAAGTATATATATATATATATATGAATTGTAACTATATATAATTCTTATTGATACCTGTTTTGTTACATGTAATTTGACTGTTAACGTTAAAACCTTCCTTTTTATTTAAACAGAAAAGGAGAGGTGATGTGGGATTCCCCTCTGTATGCTGTGAATATCATTGGTTAATAAAGGAACTAGTTTGGGCCTATAGCAGAGCTGTAGGGGAACAGAGCTAAACTGAATGCTGGAAGAAAGGAGGATGAGTCAAGAAGAAACCATGTAGCCCCCACCAGAGACAGATGCTAGAAGGTTAGCCAGTAAGACACAGACACATGGCGATACACAGATTAATAGAAATGCATTAAGTGAATATGTTGGAGTTAGCCAGTGAGTGGCTAGAGCTAATGGGCCAAGCAGTGATTTGATTGATATGGTTTCTGTGTGACTGTTTCAGGGCTACGTGGCCAGGATGAAAAAGCAGCCCTCCCACCAACAAAAACTATAGGCAGTCAATCAACTCAGAAAGGGAGAATCAGTTTTATCCAAGGATGAGCCCTTGATAGGTAATCCAATCCAATACATAGTGTGTATGTGTGTGTATAATGTTAAATGGATTCATAATTTGTGTGTGTTTATTTGCCAATAAAAATCCTAAATATAGAAGAATATGTCATGAGACCAAAGCAGGTGTGAGTAGAAGGAAGAAGCTGGTGGTAGGCAGTAGAAGTGGAAATAGTGAAAATTTGGTGTATTCTTGTGTGGAATTTTCAAATAAAATTTAAAAATACATTTTAAAGAAAAGGAATATTGACCACTAATGATGTTTTGCAGTCAAACAACATATACTAGAAGTATAAGTAGATAGTTCCTTGAATCCTTATGAAGTTACATTGTAGGTAAAGAACCCAACATAGCAAATAAGTTGTGATGACCACTATGTTTGAAGATGCATTGCAAACCATCCTTGATTGCTTCCTGTAAACTTATAAGACAGAATAAATTTAAAAGCTGAATTTAGAAGACAATGTGTCTGCTACTAAAAACAAGTGGAGCAATATAAATACTGGTCACCTGAAACAGTTAATAATGAAAGCAAAAATAATGGACCACTATTTATGTGAAAGAGTATAATATGTAAAAGTCTAAGAAAGGAAACTTTTTAAACATTTGCCTCATCTTGCTGGAGAGGAAAACTGGAATAAGAAAGTTGTGTGATCTCAAACAAAATGACAAGAAAGAGCTATATCTTTTTCTTTTGAAGATTTATTTATTTTGAATTATGTTTATTTAGATATGTGTATGTACATATATACAGAGAGATGTTCATAGATGCCAAAGGAGGTCATTGGATTCCAAAAACTAGAGCTGATGATTGTGAGTTGACAACTTGGGTGGTGAAAATTGAACTTGAGTCCTTTGTAACAAAAGTACCTTTACAAAGTTATTATTAACCTATCTTTATTTTTATAGCCTTTGAAATAACAGAAGTTTTTTTAAGAAATGAAACATTAATATATCTGGAAAGAAGGTGTAATAGGTAGTCAAAATGTAGAGGCACAGCTCTGTCTTAGACACCAGGTGTTTTTGTCAGGGTTTCTATTTCTGGGATGAAATACCATGATAAAAATCAAGAAGAGGTTATTTTGTGTACAGTACCACATTACTGTTCATCAACAGAAGTCGTGACGGACTCCAACAGGGCAGGAACCTGGAGGCAGGTGCTTATGCAGAAACCACTGGAGAGTGGTTCTTGCTCTGCATGTCTTGCCCTCTTTGTCTTCTTTTACACCCCATTACTACTTGGCTAGGAGAGACAACATGCTCAATAGGTTGGTCCTTCCACATCAATTCCTTATTTAGAAAATGGCTTACAGGTTTTTCTCCAGACTAATCTTACAGAAGCATTTTTTTTTTCAAATAAGGTTCTCTCATTTCATGTGACTGTTGCTTCTGTTAAGCTGACATAAAACTAGCCAGTACAATTGACCCCTTTTCATCTTGGCACACAAACACATCAGCTAGAACCTCTACTTTCTCATTTCTCTCCAAGATAAGAAGTTAATATTAAAATCACAACATAAAACATAAATACTTTCAAAGGTTCCCCAGACTCTAAAATTTCAATATCTTTAAAAAATTCAAAAGTTCTCTAATTTTCAATGTCTTTGGAAAATTCAAATGTCTCTTAATTGCAGGCTTCTATAAAATCACAATCATGATAAATGTTTTCTTATTTTAGGAGACAAGAACCAGGGCACAGGGGCAATCAGAACAAAGCAAAACCAACCCCCAACAGGATAAATAGCAGTGTACAATGTCTGGGAATATTCTGGGATTCTCCAATACTATTAGGTCACTTATCTGACTCCATCCTATGCAGCATACACATGCTCTTTAATCTCAGGCCAACTCTACTCACCATATCTTGATGGTCATGGGATGGTAGGGAATCTTCAAAACGCTGAGATCTCATGCTGCCACTGAACTTCACTTTTATTAAGAGCCTTTCTTGGGCTCTCTTCATGGTGCCAATTCTCAACTTCCCTCAATAACACCTTCAGCTCTGGACATTCAGCTGCCAATGAAGCCAGCATCCTTTCCTGTCCTCTTAGTATGTTGACTTAACTGCTATCCACGCCCCTTTGCATGGGAGGAATCAGTTATAATCTTATAGGTAATGTATCCATCCTCCTTGAGCAGGAGCAGCTTTCTGTTTTTAGATTAAAACCAATGGGACACAAAACCAAACCTCAGAAGAGTTACAGAGAAACCTAAGTTTCCCGGGACACATTATCATAGTTGATAAAATAGGAATAGACATACTCTTAGCAAGTAATGAAAGACCCATGTCTCTCCTCTGACTTCTCTTGCCAGTTATTATCCAAAGGGAACACATTTGCTAACAGAGAAATATCCTCAATGGTCAGCCTTTGACTCTTTGTGACTTTAGTGTTCATATGTCAATTGACTTCAACTCTCTTCCTTATGATGGTCTGTGACAGATGTGGCTTTCATATCCCATCTAGTTATCTATTTCTCACAAGTTCTAGAATGTTAAGAGGGTAAAATGATAAATCAACTTCCTAGTTTCCATGGTGTCACATTCATTTTGAGATAAGCAAATGGGTATAATAGAACTTAAAAATTGATAGATTCATAGTGTAAATTCAAATATATTGTTTTCCCATGACATTGCAAGTTAAAATATTGAAAAGAAGTTAAATAAGTGTCTGTCAATATCTTTCAAGGCGTTACCAACAAACCATCTCAGGAGTACAGTAGACGCAGGAAAACCTCAAAACTTCATGTTCCTCACTTCTGCTACATCTCCTGTTATCTGTTCTCATCACATCATGAATAATTTCAAGGATCTTTATTTGATTGTCACATTCTTAACCTTTCAACAGACATGCTACTTCCCTGAGATAATATACAATATAGCCTACTAGTGAGCCTATTATTTGTAAGTCTGTAAGGATTCATTTCTAACCATGAAATTTTCAATCATATTTGCATCTTATTGATGAAGGGTAGACCCTGGAGGCAAAATAGATCAAATCATCAAATCTGTCTGATCACAAATAAGCTAGGGAAACCTAAGGGACTTTAACATTTTACCCACTGGCTTTTTTTTATGCACTGAAGATCCTATTAAAATCTACGAGGTGATGGGAGAGATTTCACATTCAAATCATAATACAAATGTTCATATGTCATTGTTTCTGAGTTTGCTAGTGAACAAATTAGCATAAACCCACCTCATTTAAGAGAAAAAAGGGGGTAGTTAATAATATGCAAGTTTTAAGAGGTAGAAATTTGAATAATATAGATGATGAAGAACAAATGAAAATATAAAATCAGCTGTCAAGTAACATCATTTTGTCCTATTTTACTTTTCCTCTGTGAAAATTAAGTAATTTATTAGGTGATTGTCTTAGGAGAAAAATGTCAAATACAATGATAATTATGAGTTCATATTTCTGTAACTGTCATGATTTAGCAATGTTTTCTTCTATTGAGAATATCAATTTCCTTGGCTTCTTTCTTTGACCCCAGAGTGGCAATGGTCAGTAAACACATGTTGAATGAATAAATGGTTGTTTCACTTGTAGTATTAGCTCTGTACAGCTTGTATTGAAAATAGCAATTAGCTTGATTCAAGGCATTACAATGAATCTCAACTAGACCAATTTTCTCCATCGCAATTATAGGTCCCAGAGTAAACACGCTGCTCCTAAGACATTCCTCTTATTCTTAAGGGGAAACAATCCTGTGTTTTCCTTGCTTCTACCATAAAGGCAGAAATGGAGAACCAAGGAAAGAAATGTTTACCATTTTCTGAAGTAGTAATTGTGCACTACATTGGAGGAATTGTCTCTTCTTATGAAAGGTGTCTACTACATTGAAAGTATTATAAGGAGATATCGAAGCAGAAGGTTTAAGTTGCATCAAATAAATATTTATTATTATATTTACAAAATTTCATTGATTCTAAAGAAACCTTAAATATTTTTTGAGAAAAACATCAAGGGAACAAACACTAGTCTACAAAATGAATGATGTTGCCCTCAGTGATGGCTGCTACAGATGGAGACTATGTAATGTCTGTATACACAGCAATGTTATAAGGAAGAATTAGCTTAGCCATTTGGGTACCAACCTAAATTAAGCTAAAAATTCAAGACTTCTGTGAGGAAAATATTTTTGATGGCTGTGACTCAAAATGAACAATGAAAATCAGATCTCCAGTACCTCAGATTAGCACACATATACTTGATTTTTCACTGTAGTCCTCAAGAATAACTGGACTTTGATAAAGATTTACTAATCTCGGAAAAGCAGGGATTGATCATTTCATTCTGACCTTTGTTTCAATATTCCTGTCAGAGCTTTTCAGAAAGAAGACAGGCTTTTCTTTTGTGCTTTGATTTTTCAATGAATTGTTTTTGTTTTTGAATTTTTATAAAACCTTTCGTCTGAAACTTCTTTTGCACTGATACAATTGTCAAAAGGTCAAAGTATTTGTAGAGAAAGAGATAAATTATTTGAAGAATTATCAATTTAAAAAAAAACTTCATTTTAGCAAAATTTAAAATTTTACAGCTTGTACATGCTTATAATATGTTCTGGAAAAAGAAGAAAACACTAATGGAATCTCTTATTGGAGATTATCATTCCAATTTGAGGATATATTCAATATATTCAGGCTGGAATTTATTTGCTATATTGCAAAGATTACCACCAGTTTGCAAACTGCTTTTCTCAACTTTAAGAATCATAAAATTTTGAACATGTGGTATCATTATCAGTCGTGCTCTTCAGTATAGTGTTTTAAGGAAAAAGAAAAGCACAAAAATAATTTTATTTCTTTTCAATTCAAAGACTCAATATTATACCTTTAATTAATTAGATATATAATAAATTCTCAGAGTAAACCAGCCAAAGAAAGTTGGAATTTGAAAGTAAGTGTAAGGTATGTAAACCTAAAACAGTTGTGTCTAATGAGTTTGAAAGTATGTTAACACTTGAACTCTTTCTATAAAATAAGCAAACTTACATCTTCATGGCTATTTAATATTTACTCTAAAACTTATGTGCTCTCTTTATGTAATAAGAATATTACTGTGTAATAATACATAAGAAACTATGTATTACAACAAGCAAGTATTTAAAATTAATATCAATGCATAGAATAATAAAAATTCTTAATATAAATAGTTTAAGTGGAGTATTTTACATCTAATTCTGTGAAAAATGTGGCAGAATATGTATACTGCTATTATTCTTAGAAAATACAATTAAAATAAAACATTGCACATTGTTAACTATAGCTTGACCATGAAGTGTAAGAATGTGAAAATGAAACTGATGTATTACAGAAATACTTTTAAAATTAATTGCAGTATTCAAATATGATTGAAGCTAATATTCAAATATGATTGAAACTTTTGAAACATTAGACACTTGCAGACTGAAAGTAATTCAAAATCTGGATAATACACAAAAATTCTTTAGTTTTAGTCTATATCAGAAATTGCTCTTTATCAGGGAAATGATTCAAAATAGCGCATCATTAAATTTCAGTACATCTTTGTAGCCTAATGTTGCCTTGACTTAAAACAAATACTCAGAAAATTATATAAGGCATTTGCACATGCAACATGTTGAGGGAAAGAGGGGAGAGTAGAGATTTCCAGGGAAACAAGCTTTTCTTTTCACAGTGCTAAATCACCAACCTCAGCTTTCCAACACAAAAAGTCACACACAACTAACATGGGTCAGCTTCCCTTAGGCCTCACTTCTTACAAAGGCTTGGCGTTGAGTTTATTTGGGCTGAGAGTTGCAATATCAAAAAACCAACCAAACAAATGAAAAAGCAAAAAACAAAACAGCAATAAAAGTCTACTCTTTAGACCACCTACTAGACAAATGAATTATTAAACATAAAATCTAGAAGTCAATCAATCTTGACAGAACAAACTATCTGCCTTTTCTGATCATGTAAGTTAGCACAGAAATTGATTGTACAATATGGTCCATCCTGGATGATTTTTCATAGTTGCCTAAAAAAAAGGCATGCTCTCATTTCTAGGCTGACTAATTCAGTTTGTTGCCTACATCTCTGCAGTGTATGATTTTTGTGTGCTACATATGAGTTATGTGGTTTTGTTCTGGAACGCCTTGCCCATTTGTAAAATGAATAATATAGAAAATTATTTTTTTCTTGTTTATTCAACTGAAAGTCTTTTCAAAAGATAGATAATTTTTTTAAAATATTTATTTATTATGCATACAATATTCTGTCTGTATGTATGTCTGCAGGCCAGAAGAGGGCACCAGACCTCATTCCAGATGGTTGTGAGCCACCATGTGGTTGCTGGGAATTGAACTCAGGACCTTTGGAAGAGCAGGCAATGCTCTTAACCACTGAGCCATCTCTCCAGCCCCAAGATAGATAATTTTTAATTTAAATATTTGTCTCTATGCCGTAATCCTCTTATACTTAATTTTCCTGTTATTGTTGTATGATTAATATTATAATTAATTGATATGCATGCACATCAGAGAATATCTAATTAATATTAAGGTAACAACAGCTTGCTTATCAGAAATGTAAGTTTATGTGATAACTTTAATAGAAACTGTGCCTTGTTAGGTGTATTCTGCAACATTTTTTTTTTACTTAATAAATAGCAATCACCACTTTCTAGTCAAATTTATCTCTAAAATTTAATGATTCAGAAATATTTTCATATTATGAACTAAATAGTTCTCAATAGACATATGTGTTCATACATATTTGTAATTAATTTGATTAGCTTATTGATACTGTAAAATTTAAACAAATATTTGCCTTGCACTTTTGTCAGTTGAATTTTCTTGATTTTCTCATTAGACTACTAAAATTAATATAAAAAAGGTATGTAGACATATGTTAAAACAATCTGCTGTTCAGTTTTTTTCTACATATTTTCACTGTGAAGGTAGCTATATTAACCACATTACTTTTTTAAATAATTCTTATATAATAACATGGAAATCTAAATTTAAAACTGTTATGCTATTCTTTTTTGTTTATTTATTTTTTTAAAAAAACTATCTTTTCTCATTTTATAGGCAAAATCCATTTTTTACTCTCTCCCCCTTCCCTCCCACCTCCATCCACTCCTCAGAGAGGGTAAATCTTGCCATGGGAATTCTACAAAGTCTAGCACATTGCTTTAAGGCAGGACCAAGGCCCTCCCTCCTATATCTAGACTGAGCAAGGCAACCCTCCAGAGAGAATGTGGGCCATAAAGCCAGAGCAAGAAATAAGGGTAAATCCTGGTTTCACTGCCAGAGGCCCCACAGAATACTACTGTCATGCACATTCAAAGGACCTAGTTTGGTTCTATGCTGGTTCCCTCGCTGTCAGGCCGGAGTTGGAAGGCTTTCATTAGCTCAGGTAAGCTGTTACAGTGGGTATCCCCATCGTGGTCTTGACCTCTTTGCTGGTATTCTCACTCCTCCCTCTCTTCAACTGGACATTGGGAGCTCAGTCTAAAGTTTTGCTGTGGTTCTCTGCATCTGATTCCATCAGATATAGGTTCTATGATGACATTTAAGACAGTCATAAATCTGGCTACAGGGCAAAGCCAGTTCAGGAACACTCTATACTATTGCTTAGAGTCTTAGCTTGGGTCAACCTTGTGGATTCCTGGAATTTCTCTAGTGCCAGATTTCTTGTGAGCCCCATAATGGCTCCATCTATCAAAACATCTCTTTCCTTGTTCTCTGTCTCTGCCCTTCCCCCATCTCAATCATCCCATTCTTGCTAGTTCTCCTCCCCCTCACCTTCTTCCTTCCTTCTCCACTTCCACCTTCCCTTCTCCCTGCACACTCAAGCACCCAATTTTCTCAGGAAATTTCGTCTATTTCCCCTTCCCATGGGGATCTACGTATGTTTGTTTTCTTAATATTGTAATAATCTGTATTTTGCTTACAAACAGAAATAATATCATTAGTTAAAGGGAAACAATAAATTTTATGATTTTATAATAAAACCTATTCATTCTGTTTCAAATTTATATCAGTAATAAATTACAACAATACAGAGAAGCAAGCTTAGCATTTATATGTCATGTTTTAATTCAAAGCTACAGTTACAGCAATCCTCAACACAGAGACCTAATTTTTGTCTCATAGTTTGTGCATCAGCCAACCCTGATGAATTTCTTGACCGTCATCCACCCTTATTTTCCCAACCCTCCAGGCCTTGCTTATGTCAAACAGTACGTACACTCGTCAAGCCTGGTAAATGCCCAAATACAGGCTCACCGATTCTGTCCTCACACTCCCAAGGACAATTGTCAGCAAACTTGCTTATGTCAACTAAAGCAGATCTAAATGTTTTCCACAGTAGCGTGATTTATTGTTTATCAGTCTCCCAATCCTAAATAAGCAATGAGGAATTGAAAAATTGACCTACCAATTCCACATACCTAACCTGAAATCAGCGAAGCTTGATCAACAACAAAACAAAAACCAAGGTTCAACTCAACTGCACAGCATAGGATTGCACATCAGACCATCAATAAAAGTACACATGTCTTGCTAACGGTGCAAAATTATAGACTATATGAAACATCACCCCCTTCAAACAAACAAAACAAATCTCAACAAAAATATTATTCCTAAAGAAGTTCTTTTAATAATAATTATCTAGATTAACCCCAGGAAACAGAATTTAAAAGAACAATCAAAAATGTCTTTAAAAATTTCACTTGACGTGAAATGCAACTGTGAAATCTTAACAATATTTTTACCTAATCAATACTTACATAACAATAGCATTAGATGGCATATCAGTATAAAAAATGGTATATCTATAAAGTCTAATCTCTGGATGCAGTACATATGAAGGGCTTCTGAGAGAGGTAGAATTAGTTTTATCTAAAGATGATTCAAAGATGAGATTCTTCATAGATTGCCCATCCACAAGTGGTTAATATTGGATACTTGTATGTTTAGGAGTACTAATACTTTTAATATGATCTCTCTCTCTCTCCCACTCCTTTTGGGGTTCATGTTTTTCAAAGCATCACAAGAAGTAGTAATCAAATGAATGAGAGCACAGAAGGAATTAGAGTATGAGAGAGGATCAGGAGTTAGACAATTGTATTATTTTCTTGTAATATATGTCTTGGGAGATCAAGGTAGGAGAATTAAGATTTCCAGGCTGGCTTATGAGGTATAATAAGTTAAGGCCATCCTGGGAAATATAAGATCCTGACACAAGGTGCAAACAAATAGAACATCGAAACTTAAAGCAAAAATATATGTGATTATATTCTGAATTATACACACAGAAAAAGAAAAAGAGAGAAAGAGAAAGTAAATAACAAATGCAAAAATACTCTCAATTCTATCAAATCTGATGTCAGCTTTTCTGATAGTTTCAAGAATCTGTCAATGTAATCCACCATATAAACAAACTGAAAAATAAAAACCACATGATCATCTTATTAGATGCCGAAAAGGCTTTAGACTAAATACAACATCCCTTCATGATAAAGGTCTTGGAGAGGGCAGGGATACAAGGACATACTTTAACCATAATAAAGGTAATATACAGAAAGCCAACAGCCAACATCAAACTAAACAGAAAGAAACTCACAGCAATTCTACTGAAATCAGGAACAAGAAAAGTTTGTCTACTTTCTCCATATCTATTCAGTATAGTTCTTGAATTCCTGGGAGGAGGAAAGAGTAGGTTTGTACTTGTAAACCAGATACAGAGGAAGCAAGATAATAATGCCTAGCTAGTAAAGGTACCAAGCCACATGGTTAATATAGACAAGAATTATGGGTTAAGATATATAAATTAGTTAATTAAAAGCCTGAACTAATAGGCCAAATAGTACATAATTAATGTAGATCTCTGTGTGATTCTTTTGAATTGAATAGCTGTGGGACTGGGTGGGACAGAAACTTCTGTCAACAAGTGGTGCCAACGTGAACTGAATCCACTTAAAATCTGAGAGAGCTTGGGAAGTAATTCTAGACATAAAGGAACAGAGTTAAGCATGGTTTCCTTTTAGCAGCATTTTCTCAGGTGGTCTTTGTTTTCTAGAGGCAAGTGCATCTCATTTAAGAGAGGCTTCCAGACTCAGCTTTAGCTGCAAAAACCTTGCAGCTCTTTTTCAAGGCCTCACCACAAAACACTTAAATGGAGTTGATGAATAGCCAATAGCATGCTTTTTGGTGGTGGCAGGGACCTTGAAACTCCATAGTGTTGTGGCAATAAATACGGCTCTGGCCAGTACCTCCACCAGGAGTCTAGACTCTCAGAAAGCTAAGGAATGGGGTGGATCCAGCCATCAAAGCTATGGCTTTAATCCTGGCTGTATCACTGAGCAAATTAAAGACTCATGTGATCAGAAAAAGAGCGATATACAGTAAAGATAGATCAGATGATGGAAACCACAAAATGGTCTAGAGTGTGTTTAAAAATATATGTAGGCTTGGGATAGCAACAAAAAAAAGGGATAAAGTCCTTAAAATAAAAAATAAAGAAAGAGAATAGTTGGGTGTGGTAGCACACACCTTTAATCCCATCATTTGGGAGGCAGAAGCAGACAGAATCTCTGTGAGTTCAAGGTGTGGTGGCACGGAGTATATAATTAATGTAGACCTCTGTGTGTTTCTGTGGGACTGGATGGGACAGAAACTTCTGTCAACAAACTAAACACTTTTTCAATGAGGCTGTTACTGTTTCAAGGATAAACTAAGATCAAATTCTAACCTATATTACAAAAGTATTTATAGAAAGAAAGACTCCCAGTAAATCTAAGAGACAGAGCTTGATTTTACAATCTGTGCAGTACTTCTACCTGAGGTACTAGTAAATATGGAGAAAATTGTATACAAAATCTAGTTCAGAATACTGTTTACTTGACAAGAGACAGTGAGAATGGTCAATAAGTTATTAGGCTCAAGATTAAGCTAGAAATGTTGTAGAAATAATCTGTCTAGGCTCAGTGAACTTAATCATTTATTCCTTTTCAAAAGCAGACTACAATATTTTTTATCAACTTTCACTACACTTAGTTATTGAAAATCAATTTTTGTGAGACATCCAATATTAGTATTTTAAGGTAGTGAGAAAAATCACTCTATAACTTTGCATGTTGTCATGTTTAATGTAGGTTTCAAATGTATGCTGTAGTATAAAAATACTTTGAATCTGTCTCTATGCATAACAGGGCTACGATATGTAAACTAAACAATAAAGCTTGATCTTTCTTTACAGTGAGAACACTTAGAGCAAATTTTAAAGATGACCTTTTGTTGAAAAACAATTCAGTGTGTTTGTTCTTCTGAGGAAGAATGGCATGCACATGCATGTTCACTCTTAGTATCTCTACAGTTCAAAAAGTCAAAGATTTGTTTCCAGAGAGATGCTAGAATTAAGTAGGCATTAAATAAAGGAATACTGAGGGAAATCACAAAAAGGGAAAAAACTAAAGAGAAAAGGGATTAGAACTTAGAATAATCAAGTCCTTAAACAATAGACTACTACTAAAAGCTACCACCTCTTAATTATTGTTTATTTGATTTTCAAATTTTGTTTTTGACCCTGCAATGTGAGGACATAAGCCTAAATCCTCAAACATTCTGGGCAAGCAACTACCCCTGAGAACTTTCCAAGACTCTACTATGTGTTGAATTTGTTCAGGAACAAAAAAGCAAGTGCAAAGGAAGGATCTCTTCTTAAAAGGCATGCATGTTTGAGTATTTCTACTGTTATAAGTTCACAACACAGGTTAATTTATCCTTTCAGTAATTTACTTACATGTTTTTCAATAGGTTTCTATTTTTCCAGTTGTTTGCTAGCCTTGTAATATTCTACAGAAGGCAGAAAAATATGGTTCCTCTCTCATGGAATGAACCTTAAATCTAATCAGAAAGCTTTTGGTTTTTCCTGTAACATTCATGTGACCAATTCAATTCACACTGGGATATATCTTGTAAAAATATTCATGTAGTTCACAGGTTTTGCAGCTAGATAAAACTGGTGATGAATTTTCTTCTCTAGTCTCATGCAAAGCACCTTTCAGAATTAGAAAAACTTACAGCTTCGTTTGTTTATATTCTAGGACTCAAAAACCTCTTGTCTTCAATAAGCCTTATAACAAAGTCCTGGATGATAATCAAGGACATTGACAACAGCTTGTAATGTTTGGGGAATCTATGGTATTTCACTAGCCAAGAACTCCAAAAGACAAAATCCATCGGACTTTTTGTTTCTAAACTTGTAGCACAGCCATCAAAAACCAATAGATACTCAGCTATGAGTGAGGCTGTATGAAAACCTCCCCCACCATGCTGGGATGTTTGCTAGCTTGAATTTGTGTAGGTCTTCTGAAGGCAAACTCAAATACTGTGAAGTCCTGGGCGCAGTGGTCTGTCATGTCCCAAAGACACCATGTTGTGCAGCCTTCTTCATCTCTCATATAACCTTTCTGTCTCCACTCTAAAATGTCATTATCAAACACCTTCTAAGAAAGTACAATTAGCAGTTACATTTCTAGGTTTGAAATTTGATGATTTTTTTTTTTATTTTCTACATTTGTATTACCAAAAAGAGGGTGCCTACTATCCTGTGTGATTTTTGTCTTATCTGTAATATTAAGAACACAGGGCAGGGAACCCTGACTGCTCTTCATGCTGATGAGGGAGGAGGAGTTGTTTGATGAAGCGGGAGGGAAATGGGAGGCAGTGGCGGGGAGGAGACAGAAATCTTTAATAAATACATAAATAATAAAAAAGAAAACAAATATGCCTACCTCCTAAGACTAATGAGAAATTTAAGTGGAAGAATAGATTTAAAGTGCTTAGAATGGTGCTTGAAATTAACAAAAAATACTCCTTAAGCCATTCCATTAATCTAGGTATTGCTGTAGGACTTAGGTGTTATTAAATACAAATGTCATATATATCAAGTAGAAAGAACCCCGCCTTCTCTCTTAGATGGGAAGTATACAAGGAAAACATTTATGTGTACATTGGAATTACCGTACCTCTGATGAACTGAGCTAAAGAAAATGCCTACTGCATATAGAAGTCAGTGAAAATCCATTCATGAAATATTTATCCCCAACTTCGATTCTATCTTTGCAGTTTTACCTGTTCAAAGGTAGGAAGTTTTCTTTTATCACTCAGCTTTTTTTTAACTAAAAAGGAGTAAACATGTATACTTATAAATGTAAACACAGTCACTTGGAAAATAATACCAAAAAGTCTGAAAGATTTAGAAAATATAAATTGTAGCTTCAAAAATCATAACATCTGAAGGGACCTTATGTTGCATGCAGAAAAGTAATCCGTTTTCCTCTAAGATTTGTCACATGCATTTATAGAATTTATGAGCCCAACGTTCTTTCTAGGGATAAAATATTGGATGTTATTTCCAATCATCTTTTATAATATTTATATTTTTGAAAATTGAACTGATAGTAACTTAGATATAAAAAAGTTCTATAAACAACTATGCTTATGTAATATGATGATAATTTAATGTGAGAGAAATTGGATCTTATTTATTGAAATATGAGACAACCAAAAAGATCACTGAAGTACAGTAACAAATTTTAAAAATGAATGATCAACATAGTAATCTTTGCTCTACAAATATTAAATTTCTGAACTATGTATATACACACACAAGCATGCAAACACACACAAACATATGTTATCAAACTTTTTATTTCCCCTTGGTAGTTGAGTATGTAACACAGATACATAATGTATTTAAATACATAATGAATAATATTTTTAATCTTTTGGCAAGATTAAAGGTTATGTGCAGTCTCTAGGGAGACTGAGTTGTAAAAGCCAGAAAACATATTGTTATCTAATAAGCAGTCAACATCTTAGAACCTAAGTTGTAGTAACTGATACTCTACTGCACTGGATTGTTTATGAGTAAAATCTAACTAAGGAAAGATCTACAAAGCATTAGCTACAATGAATCTTAATCATTTCTGAGTATGCCAGACAGTAATCATAAGCTGTTTTATTTCAGCTTTTTATTTCTTTATTATTATTATGTGACTTTACCTGGAAAGATCTGAACAATGTCTGTTTCCTTGGGGTAGGCTTTAGATGGTAGAACAGAGAAAGTATTCCATGTAATTCTACTTTAGTGAATCAGTTGCTTGAGGATGCTGAGAGGAGAATACATATAGGCTTGATGTCAGAAGCATGGAAGACTCCAAAATAGCTGCAGAACTTAGAATTCCATCTGAGCATAATGTCTCATGAAATTTCTATCTCGGAAACTTCATCCCACCTTTCATCTCTTTCTACTGGAATGCGTCCTTTTCACCAGAAATCGCTTACTGCTTATTGAGCCTAGGAGATAGGCCTTGGGACTCTCTTAACTTCCATGAGCTTCTGGAGTCTTATAAGTTCCCTTACCTCCTGAACATCATAAACAAATTCTCCTACTCACATGAGAGAATGTTTTAATTTGAAGAAGATAGCTACACATTAGTGTAACTATTTTTTTTTCAGAATTCATTTTTTTGAGATTCAGAAGAGGGAATAGAAATTATTAACTAGTTTCTTCTAGTTATGGCTGAGCATTCTACTACCATATCAGAGAAATAGTCATTTTTTTTCTCTCAAGAGATTTTCATCCTGAATCTATGTAGTAGCTCCAGTATACTGCCTAAAGTCCATGTCCTTATGTCATTAACTCAGGCTGATAACAGCAGTATTCTAAGAACATAAGGACATAAATGGAATTGTTGAGAAGTAAATATAGCTGGCAGATTTTATTCATTTAACACAACAATAGCAACTGTTTCCTCACTAGTACATATTACCTCCAATCCACTGGGTTTATCTATGGCATACAATATCAGATGGTGGTCACCCCTGTAGTGTAGATCTTCAATAGAACCAGAACAATGTTGTTGCACCCATACCAGTAATCCCACCCTTGTATCAGTGTGTGAGTACATTTTGCAGATCATTTTGTTCATGGAAACTACAAGGTATATCACTGAGCAGGATTTTCAGTGACAGTCTTATCCAATAGTTTGTACAGGGACTTCTAGAACTTAAAAATTCTTTTTTACAAGGAAGGAACTATTACCACACTTCCAATTTTATTCCTCTGTGTACCGCAAAGTGCACCTTGCATGGCAATGGGATCTTACCATCTAGTTATTGTATGCAACCATCATGGGTAGAAATTGAGATATTTTATACTTCATAGGCCCTAAGCTTGCCAACAATCAATCAGAGCAAAGTAGCCAACTCCCGAGACATGAATTTGTACCCAAATACTTGATGGATCCTACAAGTATCCTTACTCATTCACACAAAGGACTTTCCTTCAAATTTATTAACTGCAATTTTTGCTCTGGTTCCAGAAGATTTTCCAAATCTATAAGACAGTTAAGAGTTAGCATTACAGTGAACAATAAGGACATTTTAAAGTCATATGAAAACTTACCACTATTTGTAGGGATAAGTCCCACCCCTTAGCGGGCGTGTTCGCCTCAGGCTAAAGTTCTCCTATAAAATTGGTGAGCGTGCTCCCAGCGCTCTCTTCTGCTTTCCTGGTCTCCGCGGGAACAGTGGTTCTGTAAGTCTATTCCTCCATTAAAGCTGTCTATATTTTGACAATCTGTCTGCATTCGCTTACGCCGTTACATTTTGGCGCCCAACGTGGGGCTATTTTGCCCCCGACTCAAGCGCGTAGCCTGCTAGCTAACACAGCACGCTCCCGGGTGTCATTTTCTTAGTTTATGACTCGGGCCCCAGGGCTGAGTCCGAGATACACTCTGCCTTCAGGCCCATAATATCCAGAGAGGCAGGCAGATCTCTGTGAGTTCAAGGCCGGCCAGGCGGTGGTGGCAGACGCCTTTAATCCCAGCACTCCGGAGGCAGAGGCAAGCGGATCTCTGTGAGTTCAAGGCCGGCCAGGCTGTGGTGGCACACGCCTTTAATCCCAGCACTCGGGAGGCAGAGACAAGCGGATCTCTGTGAGTTCGAGGCCAACCTGGTCTACAAGAGCTAGTTCCAAGACAGGCTCCAAAACCACAGAGACCACCACCGGCAGGAACCAGTCGTTGCAGGTAAGAGAAAAAATTTTCTTTTATAATTAAAATGTCTGAACACGTTACCATTCAAGAATTTAACAGTTTTTTTAATTGTACCATGTGGGAGATTTTACAAGAGGTGTCTATCACCCCACCTCTATGGATCTTTCTGGGATTCGTAGTTTTCCTTGGCACTATATGGTTTGATAATAGAAATATGATAAAGTCTTTACGAGCAGAGGTTGCACGCTTAAAAACAATTGAGAATGACAACAATCTTCTCAAGAATCAGTTTGAAGTTCTCCAGGAGGAGAACAGATCTTTGTTTAACATGACTCGATCAACTGAGGAAAATTTAAAAAAGGTACAGACTGATATTAAGGAGAAATTCATTACTATGGAAGAGGGAACAGCTGATTTGGATCGTAAGCTCCAGTCCCTTTCTGTAGGAACTGAAACATTACAGGCTGATATTAAGGAGAAATTCATTACTATGGAAGAGGGAACAGCTGATTTGGATCGTAAGCTCCAGTCCCTTTCTGTAGGAACTGAAACATTAGTGGCTGATATTAAGGAGAAACTCATTACTATGGAAGAGGGAACAGCTGATTTGGGTTGTAAGCTTCAGTCCCTTTCTGTAGGAACTGAAATAGTAACTGAGAGAATCAAAACTGCTGAATGTGACTATCGGATTTTGTCTAAAGCTTATGACAGATTGGCAGAAAGATTGTCAATACAAGAAGGCACGGTTTATGCCATAAAAATTATGTCCAAAGATGAGAACTTATCTCTAATGGACAAACTTCATACTTTAGAATCCTCAATGAAGGCTTTGGAACATAATTCTGGACAGGAGATACAGACATTGCAGAAGGCAATGGTGAATAGAATTGAAAAGATTGAGGAATTTCTAAATTCTGATGAAGAAGAACAAACGGTAGAAAGGCAAATTTTAACTACATCTGTGGGTAAATCCCTCCGGGACAATTTCCACAAATCTCTACCTACAGCTCTACCTGCCTTTCCAGTAATAACAACAGAGAAGGTGATTGGTTCCAGAAACCCTAGGGTCATTAAGGAAGATACATGGGAGCATGTCCGTATGAATGATCTCAAAGAAATTAAACAGGCTGTCATGACTTTCGGGATGCATTCCTCTTTTGTTAAAGAGATGCTAAAGTCTTGGGCATCCACAAGCAGAGCTACGCCATTGGACTGGCTCCAGCTGAGCTCTGCAGTCCTTGAGAGTGGGCCGCACTTAAAATGGAAATGCTTGTTCAGGCAAGAGGCTAGACTTTTAGAACAGCAAGAAAAGGCGAAGGGAAGTGACATCTCCCTAGATAAAATTCTAGGTGAAGGACGCTTTTCTGACCCTCAGGAACAAGCTAATTTGGACGAAAACACACTCTCCATATGCACTACAGCAGCCTTAAGGGCTTGGGACAGGGTACAAGACCCAGGACAGAGAATGGAATCATTTGTCACAATTAAACAAGGTCTGAGAGAACCTTTTAGTGATTTTTTACAAAGACTTACTAAGGCTGTGCAAATAGGGATACCTGACCCTGACGCAAGACGTATAATGATTGAGTCTTTGGCTTATGAAAATGCAAATGTGGAATGCAAAAAGATTTTGGGGCCTTTAAGGTTCAGATCAGCACCCTTGGAAGAATGGGTCTTGCATACACTGGATGTTGATACATTTGATTATGGCACTGAAGCATGGGTAGAAGAAGCAATTTCCAATGGTAAAAGGAGACACCAGAATACCAAATGTTTTAATTGTGGCAAAATGGGTCATATGAAAAGGAATTGTAAACAACGGATCTTCAGAAATAATAATAATGCATCTTCTAGAAATAACAGAAATAGGAGGACTCAGCCTTCAGGTTTATGTAGAAGATGTGGAAAAGGTAGACATTGGACGAATGAATGCAGGTCTACAAGAGATAGACAAGGCAACCTGATACAGACGGGAAACGTGAGAGGGGGGGCCTCACAGGCCCCCATGGCAAACATGGTTCAGTCATTTCCAGTTTCTGCAGAGAACGTGCCTCGTCAGGACAATTAGGAAACCTCATGCCTACTGTTACAAACGATAATGAGCAGAAAGATGAGTTACGTGTGTTTTGGCAAACTTCTATAAATGATCAAAGACCTAAGCTGAGAGTGTGTGTAAATGGCATTTTTATTACTGGCCTGCTGGACACAGGTGCTGATGTAAGTATCATTACCCCAGAATCTTGGCATCCGTATTGGCCTCTTCAGAATGTAAATGTTCAGCTCCTGGGAATTGGAACCCTATCTCGAGTAAGACAGAGCACAAGATGGGTTGAATGTATAGGGCCTGAGGGACAAATAGGAAAATTAAGGCCATATGTAGCCAATATTGCAATGAATTTATGGGGTCGTGACCTATTACAACAATGGAATACCCAAATTAACATTCCTGCTACTTCTAGAGCCTATATTTCTGAGAATAATATTAAAAGATATTACAAACGGAGAAAACCGGCCATTCGGGCCATACAAGAACAAGTAATTGAAGCCCCTTCAGAGATACCAACAGCCTTGCCTCTAAAATGGTTGACTGAGAAACCAATATGGACAAAGCAATGGCCTCTAGCTGAGGAAAAGTTACAGGCTTTAGAACAGCTGGTACAAGAGCAATTAGATGCTGGACATATAGAAGAATCTACCAGCCCTTGGAATTCTCCTGTATTTGTGGTTAAGAAAAAATCAGGTAAATGGAGAATGGTGACAGATCTCAGAGCTATCAACAAGGTTATTCAACCTATGGGTCCTCTGCAATCTGGAATCCCTTTGCCCTCTTTATTACCAAAAGGATGGCCTCTTATAGTTATTGATTTAAAGGATTGTTTTTTCACCATACCTTTACAAAAAGAAGATAGAGAAAAATTTGCCTTCACGGTGCCTACTTACAACAATTCTCAACCTTCCAAGAGGTACCACTGGGCCGTCCTCCCCCAGGGTATGTTAAATAGCCCCTCCTTGTGCCAATATTTTGTGAACCAACCATTGCAAATAATACGCAAGAAATTTCCCAAATCTATAATATACCACTACATGGACGACATCTTGTTATCCGATTCAAACATGGATACCTTGAACAGACTGTTTGAAGAAATAAAGATACTTTTACCTAAATGGGGATTGCAAATTGCTCCTGAGAAGATACAGAAGGGAGATTCTGTTAATTATTTAGGTTATAAAATAGGTTTGCAAAAAATTAAGACACAAAAGGCACAAATTAGGAGAGATCGCCTACGGACTCTTAATGACTTTCAAAGACTGTTAGGAGACATTTCCAGTCTACGACCAGCTGTTGGGATAACACCTGATCTAATAATTCATTTGAACAAAACCTTGGAAGGTGATAAAGACTTAAACAGTCCCAGAGAATTAACAGCTGAAGCAGAAAAGGAACTGACAATAATTGAGGAAAAATTACAACAGGCACATGTGGACAGGGTGAATCCAGAGCTCGATTGTATTCTCGTCATATTACCATCCAAAATTTCTCCTACAGGAATTTTAATGCAGAGAGATGATATTATCTTGGAATGGATCTTTTTACCACATAAACCAAGTAAAAAACTGAAAACTTATGTGGAAAAAGTCTCTGAGTTAATTATAAAAGGCAAGCTGAGACTTCGTCAACTAGCAGGCATAGACCCAGCAGAAATTATAGTGCCTTTCACTGCTGATGAACTAAAGAAATTATGGGAAGATAATGAAACATGGCAAAGAGCTTGTGCTAATTTTTTGGGAGACATTAATAACAACTATCCAAAAAGCAAGAGGCTTAACTTCATAAAGAGAACTTCTTGGATCCTTCCTCGAATCGTCCGTGATGCTCCAATAACTGGAGCCCGTACATTCTATACTGATGCCAATAAAACAGGGAAGGCAGGTTACAAATCGGAAGACTTGGGTAAGGTGGAACAAAGTCCTTATGATTCTGTCCAGAAGGCAGAATTATATGCCATTCTTATGGTGCTAAGGGATTTTAGAGAACCTATTAATATAGTTACTGATTCACAATACGCAGAAAGAGTTATTTTACATATTGAAACTGCTGAATTTATACCTGATGATACAGAACTAACCTCATTGTTTATCCAGGTTCAAGATTTGATCAGGAACAGGCTTTGCCCTATGTACATAACACACATCCGATCCCATACGGGTCTGCCAGGTCCTCTAGCACAAGGTAATGCAGAAATTGATCAATTATTGATTGGTAGTGTGCTACAAGCCTCTGAATTTCATAAAAAACATCATGTTAATAGCAAAGGTTTGAAGAAAGAGTTTTCTATCACATGGCAACAAGCTAAGGAGATTGTAAAGAAATGCCCTACTTGCTCTTTCTATAACCAAACGCCACTGCCTGCAGGGGCTAATCCAAAGGGCACCCAAAGGAATGAAATCTGGCAGATGGATGTGTTTCACTTTGCAGAATTTGGCAAATTGAAGTATGTTCACCACACCATTGACACTTATTCAGGCTTTCAGTGGGCAACTGCTTTAAGTTCAGAAAAAGCTGATTCAGTAATCACTCATTTATTAGAAGTCATGGCTATCATGGGTATACCTACACAAATAAAGACAGATAATGGTCCTGCTTATGCCTCTAGGAAAATGAAACGGTTTTTTGACTATTACAATATCAAGCATGTTACAGGTATACCATACAATCCTACAGGTCAAGCAGTCATAGAAAGATCAAATCGAACTATAAAGGATATGTTGAATAAACAGAAAGGGGTGGAAAACACCCCCAGAAATAGGTTACATAATGCTTTGTTAACCTTGAATTTTCTTAACGCTAATGAGAAGGGGACAACGGCTGCAGAAAGACATTGGATAATGGAAAAGTCTACTGAACTAAATCAACCAGTTTATTTCAAGGATGTGCTGACCTCACAATGGAAGCCAGGAGATGTGCTGCGTTGGGGAAGGGGTTTTGCTCTTATCTCCACAGGTGAGGAACAATTGTGGATACCGTCAAAATTAATAAAGGTTCGGTATGAAGAAGAAAAGCCATTTGGAAAAGATAAATAACAATTCATTCACAAGGATGGCGAGCATACTGATGGTAAGGAATTCAGGTAGGTTGGGGGCAGGGTTTTTTTTTTTTTTTATCTCCACAGGAAAATACTGATCTTCAAAGAATTTAAGGGACCCTGAATATTTAATAACTGATGGATGGAAAATAGTTACGACCCACTAAGACTCAACAGTAACATGAGTAAGTATTGATTATATATATATTTTCTTTTTTCTCTTTGAACGCTTCTTTATAAATATGTAGAGCTGGTTTTGGAGTTGGACTATGGCTCAGTCCCTCTTCAATTCCAAGCCTGTTGATAAGAGATATCTCAGAGTTTCTGTCTCAGATCAGGAGCCATGAAATGGGACAGAATGAGGATAATTATATACTTGATAAACTTTCTTTGCTTTTCCTCATATCTGTGTCTTTCTTTATATGTCAGAATATGTCCTTGTTGTTAATGTTTAAATTTCCCATAACAAGCAACAAATTTCCCTACAGTAATTTTTGAAGTTTCCAGGATGAAGATGGGGCCCCACAACATCAACTCAACCTGGTTTTTATGACGTCATGAATATTTTTTTTCTTTTTCTCTTTTTTACGCGCTAATATGAGACCTGTTTTTTGGTACCAACTGCACAAGACAATTTCGAATGGTGCACATTTTTGACAACACTCTGGCCGGACCTTCTCAAAGTGCTCAGGGACTAGTTATAATTTTCTTAGGTCAAAGGTTAATTTGGGAATTTTACCATCATTTGCTTTCACAGGAGCCCCTAAGGAGAACATCGCCCCCATGTCAGCTTGAAGCAATCTTAGAGGA
This sequence comes from Alexandromys fortis, assembly GCF_014885135.2. Lineage (NCBI taxonomy): Eukaryota > Metazoa > Chordata > Mammalia > Rodentia > Cricetidae > Alexandromys > Alexandromys fortis. Next base: position 38,348,359 of record NW_026067949.1, read on the forward strand.
CGACGTCCCCTCTCCCAACAGAGTTTGCCCTCAGGGTTAGGGACATCTTTTAGTGGTTGGTTTGGGGTTGAGGGGATGGGGAGATGTTTTATGGAATTAGGGGTATGTTCGAAAAAAAAAAAAGGGGGGGGGATTAACTGGTTTGATGGGATGATTGGTATTTGTGAGTTACTGTTTTTAGAAAATTGTATTGGTACTGTTTTCTGTATATTGACATATTGAATATTGAATGTGAGTGTTCCTACCTCTATTTTTGTATAAGAATATGCTTATATTGTATTGATACATCTACCATATCACAATGTACATTTCTACCTCTGATACTATTTATGTAATAACATTGTTTACATTTGATATGTAATGACATTGTTTACAGATGAAGATCATTGTCTTCATATATTGCACAGTTGTTTATTGTTTTAGTCTTTAAGTTAGATAGATATTGAGAATTATATAGATTAATAGTCATCTAAGTTTGTCATTTGTAATTAGACTAATCAGGTTCTTTAGATATATAGAGATTATACTCAGTATAGATAGATAATCTTCAACCTCTTTGGAGAGCTGTAGAATATGGCCTTTAATATAACTCAGAGTTTCGTGATAGTGAGACACAATTGCTCCTGGCAACACCGCTCTATTCCCGAGAGAACGTTGAGCACCAAAGACACTCCACTGGGAGCTTGTCTTCTTGGCAGAACTGGCCTTTGGGTTAAGAAAAGCCCATACCTCAACCACTGACAAAGATACAGAGCGTGCATCAATGGATACAACAGGACTGTCATATCCTGCCAAGACAGGGTAAGATAGTTTTGAAAAGTTCCTTGCCTTTAATAATGGTATGTCAGTTATGTTAGGCCTTAGCCAAAGTTGGTTGACTCAACATTGCAAACGAGACTTTGGGTGATTGCTCAGGTAGTCAGTTGTCTTTGTCAATTGTTACACATTTGGATCGTTTGTTAAGTAATATTTATTGCCTTCTCGGATCTTTGATGGAGTTGAAGATTATATAATTGTAGTTACTCTCTACATTATTTAGACTCCTTGAGATAGAATGTTTAGCAAAACTTTTGATTCTCAATATTGTTTGTTATATTTATTTGTTATTATTGTATATAGTTGTATTTGGTTTAGTTCTGTCTTATTTAGACAAAAGGGGGAGATGTAGGGATAAGTCCCACCCCTTAGGGGGCGTGTTCGCCTCAGGCTAAAGTTCTCCTATAAAATTGGTGAGTGTGCTCCCAGCGCTCTCTTCTGCTTTCCTGGTCTCCGCGGGAACAGTGGTTCTGTAAGTCTATTCCTCCATTAAAGCTGTCTATATTTTGACAATCTGTCTGCATTCGCTTACGCCGTTACAACTATTGCATAAGTTTCATAAAATATGTACAAACACTTATTGAAAGGAATCAAACGAAGTTACTGCATAATGTATTCAAGAAATCCTCATCAAAAATGGGATGATAATGACACCTGATCAAAAACTCACACCAATCAGAATATAAAATAAATTAACCTCTTTTCTTTTTTACCAGGTCACAAGCATTTTGGCATAGTAACAACAACAACACAAAAAGCAAACAAGCAACAAGAAATCCATAACTGACTATGCAAGGCACAGTAGATCATGTCAGCCATCCCAGCTTTTGGGAGGTTGAGGTAGGACACGATCATGAGTTTAACTCGTGTCTGGACCACTAATGACATACCTGCAAAGCCAAACAAAACACTGATGACAATAACAAAGCAAAATAAAAGCAAGCAAGTCAACAAACTAAACTCTTCTGTTTATCTTTCGTGTCTCTATATTTCTAATATTTTCCTTCCTTTATGTAATCTGTCTCCCATTGGCATACAGGCTATGTGTTCTTCCTACTTGATCCATCAATAAAACTCATCGTTTTGCTTTGAATTTGCTCTATTGATTTTGTTTTTTTTTTGCTTTCATAAATTAAAATCATGTTGACAGATTATTAGACTTTATACTGGTTTATCAATGTTAAGTAAATCCATTCTTTTCTCTGCTTTTTTAAATATAAAATATCAGCTATAACAAAACAAATGACAGGAGGAATATTCTGCAAAGATGAAAAGAATGTATACTCCTGGAGATCTCATGGCTAAAGAAAGGCACAGCACTGAATTTTGCAAATGTTCATTTATTGCCCATACCCTCTTGCTGTTTTGAAATAAATTGAAAATATCTCTTGGAATTCCAGTTCTTCTGTATTGTATTAGGTACAGTTCTATGTATTTTGTTATCTGTGAAGCTTTCCATATTCTATACGCCAAGGGCAATGTTTTGGTATTGCATATTACAGGGCTATATTATCTTTGTATAGTTTTAAGATGAGACAATTTTTCTGCAACCCATTTATAAATAATGTTGATGTACAATGTTAAAACACATTGACTTGCACAGTAGTGAATTGCTGAAACCAGTATTTAAATCAAACTTATTTCTAAAGAGATTTTTTCTTATTTTATTACCCTAATTGTTCACCCATCTAGATGCAGTGCAACCTGGAAAATGAAGCCAATAAATGAGTCAGACTAAAGTCTCATGAATAGCAAACTTCATTCAGAATACTAGGATTAAAATCAACAGATAGAAGAATTAAAATAGACCCGTGTCTATCACCATGCCTAAAATTCAAGTACAAGCATAAAGCCAGACACACTGAACCTTATAGAAAAGAAAGTGGAAGTAAACTTGAATCATTGGCACAGGAGACCACTTACTAAAAATAACTCCAGCAGCACAGACACTGAGAGAAATACCACTTTTGGTTATATATCCAAAGGATGCTCAATTATGCCACAAGGATATGTGCTTAACTATGTTAATAGCAGCTTTGTTTGTCATAGCCAGAAACTGGAGCCAACCTAAATGCCCCTCGACTGGAGAATGGATAAGGAAAATGTGGTACACTTACACAATGGAGTACTACACAGCAGAAAAAAAATCTTGAATTTTGCAGGATAATGGATGGAGCTAGAAACATTATTTTGAGTGAGGTAACCCAGACACAGACAATTATCACATGTACTCACTCATAGGTAGTTTTTAAACATAAAGCAAAGATAACCAGCCTACAAACCACAATCCCAGAGAACTTAGACAACAACAAGGACCCTAAGAGAGACTTACATAGATCTAATCTTCATGGAAAGTAGAAAACGACAGGATCTCCTGAGTAAATTGGGAGCATGGGGTCCTTAAGGGAGGGTTTAAGTGCGGAGGGGAGAGGCAGGGAGTGGAACAGAGGAAAATGAAGAACTCAAAAAAATCAATAAAAAAGAATAACCTGAGTAAAGTGTATAATCACAAGGGCAAGCTATGCGTGACAAAATATGTTTTTTCATAGAGGTTATAAACAAACATACTAGCCAGTTAAAGGAATAATCTGAAGTAAACTTGCTCCTACCTGCTGCACCCGGGAGAAGCACACATTGCTAAGAGAATTCTGTGTTTTGAAGAAACTGAAGTCACAAGATTCTTGTCTTGTGTTCTTGGAGTTTTCTCATAGGAAGTACCCTTGCATGACTACATTTTGGACTATTTTCTGACATCTAATAATTGCTTTTAGTATTTAATAACCTTATCCTTAGTGTAGACTGTTTTTTTCAAAACTGCAACTAGTTTCTTAGTTCACAGTCTCAAATTTTCCATTTCTCTTTTATATAAACTGAATCGATTATGTATTTTAATTGATATATAATTTAGTACAATATGTACATTTTAAATTTAATCCAAATGAATTTAACAGTAATTTTTTTCTCTTGAATTTTATCTCTTAGACAAAAGTAATTTAATACTAAAGCATACTATTCTAGGTTGTTGCACAATTACCAAAGGTTTTAATTTAGCCTTCCATTATTTTCTAATCTGAGATGCATATAGTTTAAATACTAACTAAATAGAATCCCACTTATGGAAAATTATTAGGCTCTATAAATGCTAAATTAAAGAAGGCATTTTGTGTGCATGAATATGAAATTATAGGCTAGTTAAAGCTTATGGTTTAATAGTAAAAAAATAAACAAATATTTTAGTGAACTGCTGAAAGGGAAAGACCAGGATTTCCTGGATTCATGTTGAATAACTGACCTGACTTCCTGAGAAAATGGATTGGAGAGCCAAAGAGAATGCAAACTTACTCTGACTCTTTCATCTTCTTCACATGGTAAAGCTGTAGTAAAGGACATTACCCAGGGAAGAAGGTGTTCTGTGAGCCTTTGTCTCATGTTAGTGAGTGGTAAAATCATCTAAAGATGCACTGCCCAGCACTTTTAATAAATATCTTATATTCCATGCAGACAGACTAAGTCTGTATTAAGACATATTAGTCTAAACTTTAAGATATAGGACATGGATTTAAAATCAGAATTGTGATCTTAACACTAAAATTTCTCAAATGATCAAATGTATACACAAAAAGAGGTGGAAAGTGGACCTCAGGCCTTGCATTGTATTTGGGCATTATTTGGTGGGGGAGAATTAACTTTTTAAGTAGAATCATTTTAATGAAGAATTTTGTTTCTATTCTGAAACACAATTAATGAAAGCTCAGGGTCAGAAATTGGGGTTCAACCTGAAGATCCAAAAAGTTAAACAGTCAAGCACTGGCTCTTACCTTGACCTAAATTCAAAATGGCGATCCTACCTCCTGGAGTCTCAGAAGGAGACTGTGTCTAAGAACTCTCTTGCCCTGTCTTATATTCCTCTCTAGGGCTGGGATCAAAGGTGTGCACCACTGGTGTTAAAGGCATGCACCACCTGATTCCTATGACAACTAGGGTGGCTACTGGGATTAAAGGTGTGTGTTACAAGGCTGACTGGTGGGACTGTTTTACTCTTAGATCTTCAGGTAGTCTTTATTTACTAAAATACATTTGAAATGCCACTATACTAGTCAACCTCTATTTTTTTATCAGCCAGCACAAAACAATAGTGTTTTTCATTATGTCTACCCTTGTAATTAATATTCAGTGACACCTACGCAGAATAATGTAGAAAAGCAATATGGATATGAGATTGAAAAATGTTGAAATTATTTTAAAATGCTTTTAGAATGTATGGTCACATGTATTCTTAAATAATTAGAGAAATTCTGAAGATGAAATTTATTTATTGGTCTTCTTAGAGAATTAGAGAATTTCCTCCTATCTTGCTTTCATCTTTCCTCACTTTAGATTATGATTTTTCCCATGTTGTATGTATAGTATAATAAAAGCTAAACTCTGTGAATTTAGATACTTATTCTAAGTATTTTTGTCATATTATACTTAATCATATGAAGACATAATATTGATGATGCTATATACTCTCACCAGTGATCACCAAAGGAGAAATAATATTTAAACCATGATATCACCAGATCATATGAGCATATAGTTACAATAAAGGGAAAGGAAACATTGATATGAAAGATGGAATATATTAATTTATATTATGTATATACACAGTATTTGTATGTGTTTACAGGACAACTACATATCTGTGCCCAACAAATACACACATTGATTTAATAATTGCAAAATTAGCCAATATCTATGAGAAATAGGGACTCAGGAGAGAGAATTTCATTTTAATAAGAGAGGGCTGGTTCAGCTTTGAATTGAGGAAAATATTACTCAGAATCTACAAAAGAAATATTATTCAATTTTATTCCTTTGGACTCCATGTTGGTTTCAAGGTTCTCCTACTGTAGATAATAGTACTTTACAACCATGGACAAAATGATTTTCTGTTTGGTTCCATACCAAACTAATGCTAACATTTCAATAAGTGAATTTGAAATTGTTTTTTCTGTTTACTGAAGCACTACTGGTTATATCACAGACTTTAAATCCCTCAGTATTATATCGGCACTACAGTTATGTCTGTGTGTTTTATGAGAAGAATAGACATTTAAAATATATTTATAAGAATTAGTATATAAAAATCAAGGAATATTTGGATATAATTTCTGACATTTGGAGTCTAAACTTTTGTTTTTGTTATATCAATAGTGGGCATTAAAAGCCAGGATTTAGATAAATCAAAATAACTTTCAGAACTCTTTCTATTTTACATTTAACATTGATATCATGGAGTTATGAATTGATTTGAGACTGATAATCAATTATATATTTTCCTCTACCACGTAAGTGATCAGGTATACAGGGGGGTCTTACCATCCCCGCTAGGAGAATATAATAGAAGTAAGCCTTCAGTTTACTTTAGATATTTGAGAATTAGTATGATTTACTATCACTGTAAAGAAATATACTGTTGACTGAGATTTCTGTCACACCTGGTTCAACAGTCATTCAGTCCCAAAGAAATATAAAGAGGCCTACACTAATTATGAACTGACTGGCCTATTAACTCAGGCTTCTTATTAACTCTTATAACGTATATTAGCCCATAATTCTTGTCTGTGTTAGCCACGTGGCTTGGTACCATTTTTGGCAAGGCAGTTACATCTTGCTTGCTCTGTGTATGGCTTCTTCTGTGTCTGGGTGATGACTGCAGACTAAAACTTCCCTCTTCCCAGAATTATCAATGCCCTGCTGATGCTGTAAAATAATCCCACACCAGTTCAGAATTGATTATAAAAAGGGTTATTTATTTAAGGGGAAATACTTACAGATCACCATCCTAAGCAACAATTCTCTGAGTGCAAACAGTATACAGACTCTAGCAGCTGGAACCATGCCCAAGTGGCCTGGAATCTTAAAGGCTATAGCCTGAAGGAACAGAATGTGCTCCCACAGCACCCCACCTCTATTCACTGCCTGGTCGCCCCACCTATACTTCCTGCCTGGCTAATGGCCAATCAGCATGTATTTAAAATACAAGTGACAGGGTACAGACCATTGTCCCACAGCAATACACTATCTAAGTACTATGCCTAGCATGTTGTTAAATCAAATATTTTCTCATCTGTACATGTAGTTTTTCACAGAAATGAAATATAGTAACATTGAACAAAATTTATATTTTAAAATTAGAACTGAGCACATAAAGTGTTAACAACACATTTTTGTTACTATGTGGAATAACAGTTCTCATCAAGAAATTTTCATACTTGATGGATAATTGTATTTTGTTCGTGTTTACTCCCTACTGCCCATCCTTCATCCTATTGATACCATCCATAATGCCATTATTCAGGGCATTCCGGCATCCTTTTGAAGATAGGACTGAAGCCACGTGTACAGAGTCATTATCATAAATATCATTTAATTTAGTAAGAATCCTTGAGAAAAAGCATCATAGTTGAGGCTCAGCATGTACAGTTTCGTGTCTGCATCTGCTCTGGGTAAAATAACAGTATTTCCTTTAGTAAGTTTCACTTCATAACATTTGAAATCAATTGCATTATTTCTATGGAGTTCACATTGATATGTGAAGATTCAATGACATTATCACCTTAAATGCACAGGAGCATCGGACGGTTAGTTTTTTTAATCTAGTAGTCCTAATTTAGAAGTGAACAGTAGTGGAAAGGTGTGAAATAGAAAATATATACATAGACTTCTCATAGTGGACTTCAAGGTTAAGAAAGTAATGGAGAGTAATTGAAAAGAGCTATATGGTAGTTAATAAATTCACACTGTCAAGTTAGCCTGTAATTCAAAGTTTGAGAGTGCCTCAGATTAAAGATATAATGAAATACACATTTTAAAATATCAATTCGTGTCAAGCTACACTTTATGTGCGTCTCAATTTTATTCTGCTTTGACAGTTTTATTGGCATCTTTAACTAATATTCTGTAATGAAGCTATGAGACACAGTCTTAGTTTCATAGGCAGGATTTGGAGTCGATAAAGAACACTTCCTTATTAATAATATATTATTTGCAAGCTTTTTAAAATGTAATAATTATCAGTATTATTATATACTTTTGTAAGGGATCTGTAGAAGTTTGCAAATACAAATAAGGTTTTAGGAATTTTTCCATAGTATTACATAGGAATGTATATAATGTATGTTATAGGTGAAGAGAAAGGTACAGATAGGATGAGGTCAATTATATTATTATTTGCAATAGGGACAAATTTAAGCTACATTTTATTATACATGAGATGAAGAGCAGAGTGTGTAGGAAAATATGTACATTAACAAAGAAATTTATGTGGCTGAAAGTCAGAGAGAAGAGAAAATGCTGAAGACCATGGCGTTTGTCAAATTTATCTACTGTAAGAATATTACCAATTAATTTTTTAATATAATCACTACAACATTATATCTTGTCAGAAGTAGAACAATAAGTCACTTATTTCCTTAGTAATCTGATTATAATGGGGATGTTGTGAGTAAAAGAGTGCACAGCAGAGGAAAATACCACTGGTTACCCCATGTACCACTCACAAAGAATTTAGCAGACAACGTTTTAAAAACAACTTACTGCTTATTTATAGGATTTTCAATTATATTATTATGTAAAATTTGGCATTCAACAGGGCCATATCCAAAATTCAGTCTTTGACTGCAAGTACAGAGATTGAAATCCAGAATTTCTAATTCAGATGTGAAATTCTTTTTGAGTCTCAAATGATGGCCTTTTCTGAGAATGCACACCTATATACTCCCATACCTGATGAACACCTGACCATGTGGCTTCAAGGATCTCCCAAACTGAATGCCTGAGAAACATTCTTGGCTTTTCTTACTTTAATCCAATAAGACATCCATGTTCTCCTATGAAAAATTCACACTTGCTTGCCTAGTTGCTTAAACTGAAATAGGATTGGACTCTTTTTTTTAATACCCTCACCTGTAACTATGACCAAGTATCAATGCCTCCAACTCTAACAGATAACCCAATCCTTTTCTTTTCTCCCTCTTCTCTGGTGCAGATCTTATCGGAAGACCCATTGATCAACTGGGTGTTGCCACTAATTTCCTAACTATTCTATTTTAGAAAAGTCTTCAGACTGGGTAGTTCAGTACTTTCAGGCTAGACATATCGAATAATATCAATTCCTTTGTGAATGTGAACTTCATCTTCAAATGAAGTTGTTATCATTCACAATAAAAGATTTGATACGTATAATTGAAGTTTTAATTTAAAGATCATTGTAGGCATAATAAAAATCTCAACAACTGTATACAAACAAAGGTAGCTGTATTCCAGTCTCACTTATTTCAATAATGGTTTCAAATTTTCTATATAGCAGTCTTAGAATTTTTGGTAAGCTTATTTCAAAGTAAATATTTTTTACTATTTTAACTTATTTAGGCTTATTGGTTTCCAGTTGTGTAATGGAATGGACTTTGTATCCTGAGGCTATGTTGAATTTCCTTACCAACTATGAAAGGTTGGTTAGGGACTCTTTATAGTTCTCTACATGAAAACTTTTGTTGACTACAAGTAGAAAAACTTTTAATTCTTCAAAAACATGTTGGTTAAAATAACACGACTTAAGAATATACAATAATCAACGAGTATCACTTTGAATTTTTGCAACATTTTCCATTTGATAAACCAGCAGTTTTTGCAATGTCTCTTGTAATTTGATGTAGTCACATGACTGTCTATAGTAACAGCATATGTGCAATTGTGCTATGTATAATCACTCTCCTCTCAGATTACCTTGCAATACTTTTCCCAAAAAACAATTCAAAAATAAGGCCTGGGGGTGCCTCATGTTGAATAGTATTTTAATGTGGAACATGTATAAGAGAAAAAGGGTTTTTACAGAGTTGCATCCTGTAGCTGAGCAAATACCTTTTAGTGTCATTAAATAAATATGCAAGTATGTGTCTTATCTTAGTCACTGTACACACCCTGTCTCTTTAAAGTTAACTCACAGAAACTAGAGTGTAAACATGAAACAATAATAGAAACAACAAGCATCCTAAAGACAAGATCCAGTGCCTTCAGGGTGGTATAGCTTTAGACAAGCCTTTTAAAACAAAGAAACAAATGTATGAGAATCAGCATGGCTAAATGAATGAAGCTACAGCCCACAATGAAAGCAAATGGAAGCAAACCTTTATCAATTCATTCATTCAGGGGCACATTCATTCAGAGTGGTTTTGAAAGGCCTGGCTAAATAGTAGGGTCACATTTATTTCACTTTGCCTGAACTTCACTCTTAACACCTGAAGAAGCAGTACTCAGAAACAGGAATTAAATCACAGTGAAGCTCTGTGGCATATAAAAGACTGTGATTACTCTTGTTGATATCATTGTTACAGAAAATGAAGCAACTAATTCCCTGTAGGATCTGACATTATCAGCGAAGAAAGTGATAGTTTATCTGTGTGTCCAAAGATAAGCAGATATCTTTCAGCAAAGGAACAAGATAGTGCTTTCAAAACACAATGAAGAAAGTACTTAAAGGCCTGGAGCCACATAATACTACACAATATATAGGAAATTGATAGCGATTGACAAAGCTTGGAACAAAGGCCACAAAATAGGAAACACTTAAGCTTTGTATCTCTGAACAAATATTTAAACAACTGATCGAATAAGTTGAAGATACTCTCGCATGCTAAAAATGCTTTTATAATTTCTAGCCAAGGCTGAAATACGTTTACTTAGAACTGTAATCTTCATTGTGTAAGGTAGAAAAGGGCAAAATCAGCAATAGGGAAATATTTCTCCTGACAATTTCTAATAGCTTTGTCTAAGTTGATATCCATACAATAACTCAATATAAATAATAAATATATTAAGGGGATAGAAAATTCAAATGTTTTCATTTTAATAAAATAATTATAAACTGAGAAAGAGAGATTATAGATATCTTTAAGGATCTTTGCTATATTGCTTTGCTTTAGAAAATGTTTCACATTTCAATTTAAATTCACAGAAGCAAGCACCTACAAATACAAAAGAAATGGAAACAAATAAACCTAGTGGTAATACAGTCACACAAGTGTGGAACAGCATTGCTCTAAGTGAATTTAGATAGAGTAAATAGAAGAACAAAAAATGCTTCTCTGCAACTGCATGCCTCTGTATGTGTGTGTTAGGGTGAAATTACTTTTGCTTTTTCAAATAAATTTTCCTATAGAATAGGAATAGTAAATAATTATCCTAACATTATAAGCTGATGTGCAAGGGCCTATACTGGTGGCTCAGTGGCTAAGATCACGTGTTAGTGCAGAAGTCCCAAATTTGATTTCTAGTATCAGTAATATGACACAGAGGTGCCTGTAACTCCAGCTCCAAAATATCTAAAGCCCTCTTTTAATGTCCTCAGTCAAATACCCATCTCTGCAAATGGAAATACATATTTATAATAAAAGATATCACCTAAAAATAATAATTACAAAACGAGCAAAAGAATCAAGATCAAACAATCTAACCTTCAGATCTTTAATATTACCTTTGCTTTGATCAACATTTTATGAACCCAGTATTTCCAAAATTACATCTATAAAAGATGATCCATAGAACAGAAAATGGCTGAGTAAAGATTTAGTTTCAGTTGATTTTTTTTAACTTTTTGAATTTGATTCTTTTTTAGAATTGGTTATTTGTTAATTTTATATATACAACAATATCGTGGTCACATCTATTTTTTACTCTTCCCCCTCAACTATCTGTATCACCCATACCCATATTTCTGTCTCCAATTTCATTCCCTTTATTATTTTCAACATAGTACTTTAAGTCTAGTTATGACTGCCTGCATTTGAATAGGTGTACAAATAGCCAATGAGCATGGACAACCTACCAATGGCCACATCCACAAGGAAGAATGACTCTTAGCAGCCACCAACTGCAATAGCCCTTCAGCTGAGTTGGGTACCTAGATGTTTCCTCCCCACCCATGTCAGAATTTTAACTTTCTTGAATGGTATTCAAAAATTCACAGCTCCTGTGAGTTTCTTTGCATAACAGCTATGCTATACCTGAAAGACAGCACTTATCATGGTATTCCCAGAGCCTTTGGGCAGAAGAGCTTGTTATACAGGTTTCATCAATGACTGAACGTAGCAAGCTTTCTTTTTGCCAACAACAAGCTCACAAATCATGACACATTCACTTATTATTAGTTATGTATGCTCGACCTAATATATGCTTGTCCAAATAACTCTTTTAACTTAATTAAATCTATTTTCTTCATCTACATTTTGCCTTGGAGCTTTTTAGCTTTTCTTCATTCTGTATGTTTGACTCCATTGTTCAGCTGGCTGGCAGTTCCGGGCTGACTACCCCTGGTGTTTTCTTTTCCTTCTCAATCATTCTCTCTTCTCATTTTTCACTAAGCTGAGATTCCTCCTCCTACTTATTCTCTTTGCCTGTCAGCTCTGCCTATCCCTCTATTGCCTAACTATTATTTGTTCAGCTTCTTATTAGACCAATCAGAAGCCTTCGGCAGGCAAATCAACACATCTTTACATAGTTAAACAAATCCAGCATAAACAAATCTAATACATCGTTAAGTAGTTAAATGTAATATTCCACAATACTGAGTTTTGGAATTCACTTATTATGAACATGTTGACTAGTTATGCCTGTACTGATTGTTCAAAAACAGCACTATATAAACTTTTCCTGGAGAAAAGCTGAATTTTTAAAAATATGCATCTATTTAGTGTAATTTTGTAGGTTATTCTAATACATGCACCAGAATTATTTTGATTTAGAAAATACCTGTGCTTTCTACTATCAAAATACTTTTGTACTAATTATTTAACAGATATACTATTGAAGAAATGAAACTCTTGTGCTTAAAAATTGAATGCATTTATCAGATAACTATATAACAATTGAAACTCTCAGAAGTACAATGCAATATTTAGTTCAGCTGCATGATTGTGAGTTTTAGTATTTCATGCTAGTTCAATGATTCTTGGTAGATTACTTGTTTTTGTAGACTAGCAAAAACTATTTAATAGAACACAGGGGGGTTTTCAGTGTTTCTCTCACACATTCTTACTACCTTGTAAACTGTGTGCATCTATGAAGCAATCATTGTATTTTTACTTTTTTTCCTCAATTGACTTTGTTTAAATTACTTTACATAACAAATTTATTTTCTTATAAAACAAAAATAAATTAGGATGCAGTTTCACTTCTTCCATATATCTTTTAAATTTGACAAACATAACATATATTAAGCACTATAGTTAATTTCATCTATTACAAGATTTTCATCTAGAGGAAATACAACTTATATATTGTAATTGATAAAATATAATTAATATGACTAGTTTTTGTTTAATTATCATAAATTATGTTTTTTAGACAAGGTCATTATTACTATCTTTTGTCTCTAAGTTAAAATGATACTTGAGACTTGAGAGCCAGTGAGATAAATAAAGGTACTTACCACTAAACCTGATGGCCTAAACCTGATGCCCAAATCCAACAAAATGGAATTATAGAACCTACTGGAAGATAGCCACTGGCTGCTTTGTGCCCATTGGCTCACATGCAGCACCTCCTACATACTCAGCCGCACACACAGACAGACAGACAGACTGATAGACTCACACACACACACATACACACAATACACTTTTCCACACTTGCACATCAAATAAATGTAAAATTATATTTGAGAATGTAGCATCTCTATTTAAGTTCTCATCATTAACAAACACATGTTAATTCTCAGAGAAAGAAAATTTTGGTTCATAGATTTCACAAAACTAATTAAATATAGAATTAACAAATACCAATATAATTAGGTTGGAATTGCTTTGATGAAGGCAGAAAGAAAGGTGCTGAGAGATGGAATAAGAGAAGGAAGGTAAAATGAGGAGCAATTTGAGGAAGGTGGAGAATAGCATTATGAAAGCAAGAAGAATAAAAAAGATATCGTGATATATGTGAGAATGTCATTATAAAACATCTAATCTTTAAAATTAGTAAAGAGGCTGGAGAAATAACTAAATGGTTACGAATACTTACTGATCCTCCAGAAAATACAAACTTGGTTCCCAGAACACAGGTCAGGCAGCTCACATCAACCTGCAATCCTTATTCTGGGTAATCAAACTTCATTTTGGGGTAGGTACTGGCACCCACTTTTTAGACAAACACACACACACACACACACACACACACACTCACACGCACAAAACATAGAAGAAAAAAAAAAAGAAAAGAAAAGACAGCGCCATCCTGGTGCTGGATAAACCATCTGTTCTGTCATGAGGTGTTTCTCCAGTCTTAGCTATAAATGCACACAGAGATAGTAGCAGTTGTTTTCCAAGAAGGCCAGGCTACATCTCAATTTGGCAGCAGAGATTGGAGTCCTCCATGCGGTGTTGATTTTTACAGATTTGTAGCATGCAACTCTGACTGAGGTGGTCAGAGAGACTTGTCTTGTCCCGAGGCTGCAGAATGTTTCTGTGACCAGACACTGTGTGGCAGAGTCAGGTCTTCTGCTGAGCTCCTGAGTGGGCTGGAAATGAAGAACGTAGAAACTATCTTTCTACGGAGACTGCATGATATTGGAGATGCCACAAACAGGAGGCACTCACTCAAGAAAGCTGCAGGCATTGAGCGGCGCCACAAGAACCAAAGATGTAGGAACTGGAAAGTCAGAGCTCCCAACGTGTGTAAGAACCCCAGTGACATCATCACGACCCCTCAGGTTGTCATAGGATTCGGTGATTGCCCTTGTTGTTTTTTCCATTGGCTTAAGTGGCTACACCTGAATCTAGTGCTATTTTAACTACCGCCTGCTGTCCTTCTGCTCTATAGCCGTTGCTCTGCTGCTCAGGTCAAGTCTTGATAGGATTTCCATCCTACTGGCACCTGCTCTGTTACTGCTATCAAAAGTAAGTTTTAATTAAGTCTATCAATCTAACTACCAATCGAGACTTCGGAGTCAGATGTTGGGGTGAAAACCTGATGATAGCTCAGAGGGGCTGAGAAGCAACAAGTTGACCTTCCTTTTGAACAGAGATCCAGCAAAGGCAGTTTTTTTTCTTTTTTTTTTTTTTTTCCGAGACAGGGTTTCTCCGTAGCTTGTGGTTCCTGTCCTGCAACTAGCTCTCGTAGACCAGGCTGGCCCCGAACTCACAGAGTTCCACCTGCCTCTGCCTCCCGAATGCTGGGATTAAAGGCGTGCACCACCACCGCCTAGCTTTTTTATTAGACCCAAGTCGAAAAGACTTTAAATATCTGTGTTCCTCTCTACTCCTTCCTGAGGGCTTCTCTGTCTATTTTCCTGGATCTTTTATATGCTCTATGATTATTTTTTGTCAAATAGTTACTGGCTCCTCCTCTGATCCAAAGTGGATTTTATTAACAAAATCTCGGCATTTCACAATGCCATCAAAAATTCAAAAACACCTGCCTTTTTACTAAAATTGAAGGGGAGAGTTTAATTCTAACACAGTAAAACTATATACAATAAGAACAATTATCAGACTGCGCAGTGGTAATGCATGCCATCTATCCCAGCACTCCAGAGGCAGAAGCATGTGGATTTGGGAGGGATTCAAGGCTGGTCTAGTCTACATTGAGAGTTCCTGGACAGCTCAAGAACCTCACCTCTGTACCACCAAAGCAGGTACAGAAAAAGCAAACCTCAGCCTGAGGGCTCTGTTCTAATAGAATGTTCTTTTAGCATTCTGAAATTAGAAATATTTTATATGTGCCATTTTCAACCATTTAAAAATATAAATACTTATCTCCACTGATAAAAAATATAGCACCATTATTAGATGTTAAGTCATAATTTGTCAATCTCTGTGCAGCCTTCCTGCCTATTTTCAGATATCATTGAGCTTGATTTTTGTTTTGTCATTTGACATTATTTAGTTAAAAAAAAAGTCAGAACACCTTCAGTAGAGGACCCTAAAGAAAGCCAGGATTGATCATGCTTGCAGGGTCACGTGCTGTTCGGGAATGGACATGAAGCAGGAAAGTATGTTTGATTTGGATACATAAGTGCTCAAGATTGGGCTTCTAGTACTGTATTAATTTAATTCAAAAGAGGCTTATCGAATAAAATATAGGAATGTAAAAGTATGTGCGGTATTCTATTCTTTCTATTAAAAAGGCAAACATTGTTTACCTTCCTTCCATGACCACCACATGATTCATCTTCAAATTCCACAGGGCAGAAAATTTCCCCCTTCAGCTTCATATATGGTTTTGTACACAATAAACATTGACATTAAATATCATATTTGTGCAGACAGGTGTAGTTATCACCAAAAAAAACATTAAAATTGTTCATGTGGATCAAATGTAAATCCATTACAACCACAAATCTCCTGAAAGAAAGTAATTTATGAAAGAGAAGAAATAGTAAGAATGGTACTCCCTGCAAACAGATGCCCTCTGGGGGCATTCCATTCTTTCCGGTGAGCCACTCCCACCATTCTGTGAAGGAGTTAAGTAAGGGGCCTGAAAGGAATGTAATTGTTAATCTGCAGATTCTGGTGTCTTTTCTAAGCCCCCACTCACTGCTAAAAGCACGGTAATATAAATTCTGCATTGTAAGTATTCTTTCCTGATTTAAGGAAATGAAAGGGCAAACAGGGAACCTCCACAGTTTCCCTACCTTTTACCAGGCAATCAATTGCATTCAGTCTATTGCTAGAAATTCTCTAGTCCTGCTGTAGCCCCTAAATCACTGGTATTCAAAGGTTTATTGCACATTCACACTCGTTTGTCATTTGCAAGGAAGTCTAATTGAGTAAATTTACAGTTGGGTGAGTGCTTCATTTAGACTGTGCATGTTTAATAAAAGCCTTTTAAGTTACTAATCTCAGCTCAGGAAACAACAAAAGTGCTAGCGGGTTAAGAATAAAATATAGCAGGTAAATGTTATGGTGTGACATTTCCTTATAATGTTTCTAAGTAACTGAATTTCCTGTCTCTGGATTGTTTTTACACATACAATGTGCTTTGCTGAACATTTTCGCCTTTTATCCCTACCGTGTGAAGAATGTGTTGGTGGAATCATTCCTCAGTCAAATTGCTGCAGTTAGCTGAAAATAGTGTCAATAATTATTGCCCTGTAGGAGAGAGCTTAAAATAGTATCTCGATTGAAATAACTGAACATGTTCTAATAAAAAAACTCTAAATAGTAAGAGTAGATTTCAATCTCTGTTACTCTGCAGTCATTTTTGATGTTCAACTTGAATATTGAAATATGTGAATCATTTATAGAATGGGACTGCATAGTAAACATTGTCTTCACACACACACACACAAACACACACAAGCACTCACACACACGCGCACGCATGCCCATACACACATGCATGCATGCGCATACACGCACACAGAATCTCATTTGTCTTTAAACCTTATGTCTCAAAGAAAATGTAAAATTGCAGAAAAGACAGAAATTTAAAGTTTCAAAACAATAGCAGGAAAATACATCACAGAACACAGACACGACATCCTCCAAATTAGTCTTTCTGGTGCTGAAATTATTTAGCCATAAGTAATAATAAGAAGAAATAAATGCTTTCCACGAACAATGCTACATGACAAAAATAGACTCTGTGGACCTCATGTCGATAAGAGTCTGCCTGGTGTCTATTGCCCTGTAAAGGTGAGAACCTCTATATTTCCCTAGCTGACAGACTATGGACGCATTACTATACAGCACTGAGCATCTATTTGAAGTCCATTGTTCTAAATGCACTCATCTTAAATGCAAGTGTGTAAGAATTTGAATAAAATAAGAATAACACATCAGAAATGGTGTTAGTGGAAAAAATGAAGAAATGGAGACATTAGCACTACCTGGTAGAATCTCTAACGTTTTCTGAGAACACAAAATACAGTGGACAAAAACCACAGGTATTCTCTAGTCTAAATGAACGGATGGTCAAAACTGCAGATACTAAAAAGACAAATGAAAATACTATGCATCAGTAACAGTTTAAATTGTACAAAATTTCTCTAAAATTATTTGGGTGGCTGGAAAAATGCCTTGTTGGATAAAATACTTGCCATCATGCATTTGGGTCTTAGTTCAAATTCTCAGAATCCATAACACATCTAAAAGCTAAACATACCTATATTCACAGCATTCCTTTGGGGAGATGAGATGCAGAGAACAGAAAATCCTCAGCAGCTTGCAGGACCAGGATTCAAGCTATGGACCAAGGAACAATCAGGAGATCTTGGTTGAAATAGGGTAGACAGCAAGGACAGACCCAAAAGTTCTTTATTTTACCTCCGTTTATGCATTGTGCTAAAGTACACACTTGCTTATTGCCCATATTCATAAACACACATGTGTGCATGTATATGTATACACAGAGACTTTTTTTAATGGAATTTAGTTTGAGTTTCATTCTCATTCCTTTCACCAGTGTGTCATTTGAAAGTGTGAGGAGCAGTGATACAGGGAAACACTTTGCTGACATAGAAAAGAATGTTCCAAGCAGGGATCAAATACTTGATTTCACTTTTATTTGTACAGGAATTATTGAGCAGCTGGTATTCCAGATGCTGATGAGAATAGATGCACAGATGTACTTTCTGTTTTCATGAAGGTGTTCGTGTGACACAGAGGGATAGCGAAGAGTGACATGTATCTTTACACATTTTATGAGAAGAGTAAATATTACATAGAGAAGGGCTGTACAGGTAGTTTATATTTTTATAGACATAAAATCATAATGAAAATAGATTAATGTATTTAAAGTTACTTTTATATATAGTCAAACTGACCAAAATTTGATAGTAGGTTATGGTAGAATTGTTTCTTGAGTTATCACTGGCTCAAAACCTCTATTCAAGGGAGTCACAATTACCAGCCTGCCCCATCATTTGCAATTCCATTAACTTCTCTGAATTGGATTCTCTTACCAAGACTTCATTACACTAAGATTTAATGGGATCCATTTGATGACTTATTTTTCTATATGTTGTTTTAATAGAAATTGTTAGATTGGTAATTCATAAATAATACATACACCTCACCAATATAGAGAGTTGGGAGCCTACTAAGAAGGCATTAGGTATGGGCTGGGTTTCAACTTTCAAGCCAGGACATGGAATAATGCTTTCTGGAAGGGATGAAGAAAGATCGACACAAGAAATATTGATAGACAAAACCAGAACAGGAGGTTTCTCAGGAAATTCGGAATCAACCTACCCATGGACCCAGCAATACCACTCTTGGGAATATACCCAAGAGAGGCCTTATCATACAACAAAAGTATATGCTCTACTATGTTCATAGCAGCATTGTTTGCAATAGCCAGAACCTGGAAACAACCTAGATGCCCTTCAGTTGAAGAATGGATGAAGAAAGTATGGAATATATACATATTAGAGTACTACTCAGCAGTAAAAAACAAGGACTTCTTGAAGTTTGCAGGCAAATGGATGGAAATAGAAAACACTATCCTGAGTGAGGTAAGCCAGACCCAAAAAGAGGAACATGGGATGTACTCACTCATATTTGGTTTCTAGCCATAAATAAAGGACATTGAGCCTATAATTCGGGTTCTTAGAGAAGCTAAATAAGAAGGAGAACCCAAAGAAAAACATATAGGCATCCTCCTGAATATTAACCTTCATCAGGCGATGAAAGGAGACAGAGACAGAGACCCACATTGGAGCACCGGACTGAAATCTCAAGGTCCAAATCAGGAGCAGAAGGAGAGAGAGCACAAGCAAGGAACTCAGGACCGCGAGGGGTGCACCCACACACTGAGACAATGAGGATGTCCTATCGGGAACTCACCAAGGCCAGCTGGCCTGGGTCTGAAAAAGCCTGGGTTAAAACTGGTCTCGCTGAACATAGTGGACAAGGAGGACTACTGAGACCCCAAGAACAATGGCAATGGGTTTTTGATCCTACTGCACCTATTGGTTTTGTGGGAGCCTAGGCAGTTTGGATGCTCACCTTACTAGACCTGGATAGAGGTAGGTGGTCCTTGGACTTCCCACAAGGTAGGGAACCCTGATTGCTCTTTGGGCTGACGAGGGAGGGGGACTTGATTGGGGGAGGGGCAGGGAAATGGGAGGCGGCGGTGGGGAAGAGACAGAAATCTTTAATTAATTAATAAAGAAATAAATAAAAAAAGACTTGATTACTGGGATAACGATTTTTCATTGGAAATTTTACTGAATTGATAAATGTTTTCTTAAGCCACCCCTTTGGATTGATTTCTGAAGGCGTTTCCAGAAAGAATTAAATGTAAGGGAAGACCACATATTATATAACATTAGAATATGGGTTGGAATCCTAGACTAGACCACAAGGGAATAATAATGGGCCTAAATAAATAAATAAATTAAGGCATCATCACTTGTGACTTCTTGTCTCGGGTAGGCAGAGGTATATGCAGGCAGAAGCCTCAGACATCAGCTTCTAATCCAAGCTTCCTTCCTCCTGATTCTTCTCTATGTAGTTTAGAAGAATGGACAAGTTCTTTATTCTTTGAGCTGCATGATCAGGAGATCACCCTTCAAAACTCTTTTATGAAGTAGGGAACATTCCCTTGCAGTGCGCTTCTTTTTGACTTACCAGCCCTTAAATTCCTCACCATTAATAATAGCTCATTGACAATTAATTTTCAACATATCAGTTTTGACATTCAGAACATAACAGCCAGTGGGGAAAAACTGTACATTAACTTCCTACTTCCTCTTGCTACCTCCTACTTCCTGTTTGTGTGACCACAATGGGTCCACCAAACAAAGAATTATTTTCTCTCCCTTCTTCCCTCCCTCCTGCTCTCCTCTCCTCTTCTCTTCTCTTCTCTTCTCTTCTCTTCTCTTCTCTTCTCTTCTCTTCTCTTCTCTTCTCTTCTCTTCTCTTCTCTTCTCTTCTCCTCTCCTCTCCTCTCCTCTCCTCTCCTCTCCTCTCCTCTCGTTTCTCTCTCTCTCTCTCTCTCTCTCTCTCTCTCTCTCTCTCTCTCTCCACCCCATGAAGGCTGAGTTTACATTTTCCATGTTATAAAACAATAACTTCTTCAATATGTGTATTAAATTGTGTCAATTTGTAAAGATATCTTCGAATCCTCTTAAAAGCACAATTAAAATTCTTCCTGCCCCCATTGTTGCTGCAACAAATTACCACAAACTTATTACTTAAAGCAGTAGCCATTTATTATACCCTGTTTAGGGGTTTAGAAATTCAGACAAGCAAGGTGAAAATTGGTTTGTTGCCTGAAGTCTCAGCAGACTCAAACCTGAGAACAGAATTGTTTTTTTCCAAGAAACATTTGGGGTGAATATGGCATATTCATTGAAGATGTTGATTAAATCCAGTTCTTGCGGCTGGGGCAGATAGATGTGTCAATTTGACTGCTAACTGTCAGTTAAGAGTGAGTTTTGTTTTCAGAGTTCTCCCAGCTGCCTCTTTTCATTATGTATTTATCCTAATCCTTGAATTAGCACAGCTAGTTCACACACCCTGAACTGTCCCCATTTCTGCTCTGGCCCATTGACTGATTTATTCCTGCAATTCCATCTGCAGGATTTTCTTTCCATTTAATGCCCTGAGAACTCAGATCAGGTTTATTCTTAAATTTGAGGAGGGTATTTTCATAGTTAATCCTAGATTAGTGTACAATTTATTAACTAAGGTACAGAAATTTTGCTGGAACTTCTTTACAATTCTGCCTAAAATAAGGGCATGAGTAGAGTGACCCTAACCTATTCAATTTTCTGCTAGAATTGTTACTATCTCCCAATATTGAAACTAAAGAGAAATCTAGTTTAAGTTATTCATCCAAACTTTGTTACACAGTTGGACAAAGACTAGGGATTAACTCAAAATCAATGATTACAGAGGACATACGCCTTTCCAAAGGATAACATAAACAGTGTGTCAGTTCTGTGGAATAAGAGAGAATCAACAGAATGGCTTAAATTTAGCTTCATTAGTGTCTTCAAGCTCAGATAATGGAGATATTTGAGACATAGCCTTTTTGAAGAGTAAATATTAGTATTACCTGTAAAAATGTTTCACATTTGACATTACTGTGGCCTCCCTTTGGCTACCTAGTCCTTGTGAGCTCCTCTGAAAGAATTCAGATGAATAAGCACATGTCATAGAGGATGGGCAGAATTTATTACGGAGCAAAGGCTAGTATACTCAAGGCTTGAGAACATACAATGACTTAAAAGATAGTTGTGCCTATCTGCATTTCTGCATGTCTGTTGTTTTTAAAGTTTCTGGAATAAGTAGCTTTTCCTGAGGATCTTTGTCCTGTGCAGGGGATTAACGGCCATCTTTGGTTTCACTTAAAGGTGGCTCATTCTGAAAGACTCCTGCGATCCACTAGTCATATAAGATTTTAAATCCTAGAACAATGTTTAAGTAATTGTCAATTAATAATCTTTTAGGTAATTGAGGACAAGACATCTCCTCCCATCCTTAGAGCCCTGTAGTTCCACCTTCTTACCTAATATCTTCAAGGTACAAACTTGAATAAGAGATTTTGCCGTGTAGAATATGTTTGAAAATTGATTCTCAACTCTAGTGAGAAATAAAAAATCAACGATCATCCAAATATAAATTAAATGGATTTTGAAAGACTTTTTAGAAAAAAATTAAAATTATTCTCAATTCTATAATTACAATGCTATATATATTCTTAGGTCCAAACCTTATTTTAGTCATAATGTGACTAAATATTAAATAGGATATATAAAGTAGTGACAAGACTTTCAGTACTAATTCTCGATCATGAAGGCAAGATAGATCTTAGCATTTACCAGACAAGCTTTTGTCTGTAATATGTCACTTATGAATTTCAGCATCTAGACACATTTAGCTATTTATTCGAGAAATTCTGACTACTTCTAAATAAATAATAGTACAGCATGAGGAACACCCTAGGTAAGGATGCTCAAACAATAAATGTTGGGAAAATATTGCCCATATGTATTTGATTAATACATAATCAAACACCAATATTTGTTGATAGGTTGTACATGTATTCCTTTAAGACCAGCAACTTCTCTGATATTAATTGTTATGTCCTTCTTTTGGTTCAATATGTTGAATATTAGAGACAATGTTTTCTAACCTGTCTCGGGTTAGTGTTTGCCATAAATTAAAATCAAAAAGTATCACTCAGTTCAGTGACTACATGTGTATTTCTATGCTTGCACACAATTTATTTTATTTTGCAAAAAAAGAAAAAAGTATCAGTTTTCTCATCCTCTCGCAACATTAGATGATTAGATAATATGACTATACACTCTCAGTAGTTTGTGAAGGCATTTCTTATTTTCCGTACCAAATTATTATTTCAATTCTTTCAAACAAGAGATCTTGTCAAATTCAAGAAAAATGCAGCAGCTTCAATAAATAACTGATAAAAAGAATTACGCTTTTTATGAAAAGTAATATCCAAAATAATTCTCTTTTCAATGTTGAACAAATTATTAAGTATTAATTTATGTTAATTAGCAACAAAGGTATCCATTGTGTTTAATCGCACATTGGGTACTGAAAATAGGATAATGTTTTATAGTTTTTTTCTTAGTATATTATAGACATTTAACAAGTGGGAACATTTGTTAAAACTTCAAGGATTTGACTTTTTTATGCTTTCAAAACCTGCCACTAGGAAAAAAGAAGCTGCGGCCTGTTAAACCCTAGGAGAGTTTCTGCTGACTATAACTTACTATTTCCAGCCCACCCACCTAATGCTTTGGTAGTGACATTTCTTTTCCATTAGCTACAGCCAGTGAAGGTATTGGAAAACCTTAATTCTTGATTCTGCCCAGCACATGTGGGGTTACCAGAGGCACACAGCCTGTTTTCACAGAGCACAGAAGGAGAGTTGGATGTATCAAACCCTCGACAAATGTTCTGGCAGCTAAGGAAAACTTTGTTTATATTGCGTGCCTCTCAACAGAAATTAAGAACTGTGGAAACAATTCTCACAAGAGGGTGGCAATCTTCTCTCATTCTCTCTTAGTGAATATGACAAGTTCACCTGCTGTGGGAGGCTGAAAATAAAGGACAATCTCACCACATTAATAATACATGAGCCACAACTGAATCTGAGGCCAACTCCGCCACCAGAGACTGAGTGTGACTCTTAACTCAGTGCATGATGGAAGTACTTTCGCCCGAGGTAAATGTCGAGGAGGACATATGTGCGTGCCAGTCTCCACTTAAGGCCCTAGCGCTAGGCAGAGTTCATGTGCACGGAAGTGTAAACTTACAGGAAGAGGCAGGACCCACTAGATGTTATAACACTTGGCTTTGGTGGGGGCCTAATGTTTTATTGAAGATTATTCACCCTTACTAGATATCTGAAAACCCACTTAGTGCTCTTGAAAATTGTGTTTTGACTACATGGACTAGTTCCCAATCACTGAAAGATAAAAACATCAAAATAAGCTAATAGGGTTTTGCCATGAACTGTGATTCCCAAAAGAGCTTGAAATAAAAATGAGCCTTTTCCAGGAGTTCTGTAAAGTTCAGGGGCTTCAGAGCCCTGCAAATGAATGCGGAAGGAACAGTACATAGAATAGAGAAATAGAAGAAAGAGTAAAAATAGAAAGAAAAAAATGAGAGATAATTTCTATTAAATGGAAAGAAGAGAAAATTTAGTAAAGCCTTTCTTAAGATTTTATCATTCACACAAAATTTGAAAATGGTGTGGGAACATTGAAAGAAAATTATGGCCGAGCTTATATGGAAGATATTCCTTGGAAAACCATCTTATTTAATTTTCATACTTTTAAATAATTTTTTTTAATTTTTTTATTGATTTTGGGGGGAATTTCACATCATGAATCCTGATAGCACTCATTTCCCAGTCCTCCTTGGCTGTTCTGCCATCCCATCATCCAGCCTTTTCACCCCAAATGAAGAAAATGTGAAAAACCAAATGCAGTTTGTGTTTCTCATATATTCACTGGAGCATGGTTAAACTCCCAGTAGCCAGACCCGTAAAGAAAACTGAGTTCTTCAGCACCCACATCCCTGCCAGAAGCCATTAGTTGTAAAAGGCTACACTTCAGCATTCTTATCACTATTTTTTAGAGTTCTCTTTGATAGCATTTTGTCTAGGTTGTTACATTTTGGGGGCTGGGGTGGGAGTAGAGCTTGTCACAGACGCCTTCTATGTCGCTCCTTCTCAACTGTGAATCTGTAGTCATCAGTACCACAGCAATGGTAGTATCCTTGCCATTACATTTATCAGAAGCATGGGGCACGATACTCACATGGTCTTCTCTATCAACAGAGACAAGGACCTCAGCATGATCTTTGGTGGCAGTACAGACCACAGGCATCACCATGACACCCTGCCACAGCATGGGCCATGGACCCCGTCATAGCCCTCAGAGTCATAACAGGCCACTCACATCAACATGCTTCATGCAGCAGCACAGATCATGGACAACCACATGGTCTTAGGTGGGAACTCGGGCCATCAGCCCTGCCCCTAGCTGCAGTAGAATCATAAACCCATAAATGGATCATTTTAAATAATGGTAATTCATAAGGGAGTATTATCTGGGGAAATAACAATGTATGAAAGAGAATTTCCCTCCTGCCAATTTTGTATGCTTTAGTACACACTTCAAAATCATGGTTTCATTTATTTCTTAACTTTTGAGACACAAAATTTGATATTTTACACTGTCAAGGAGAGTGTATAGACATGAGACAATAAATAGAAAAAACAAAACTATTGATTATTAAAGATTCCATGATTTACTGTTAGGATGACATTTATTGCTAGTGAGGTTATAATCAAAGGAAATTATGGCAAGAATACAATGAAGGAAGTACAGGAAATGATAAAAAAAAGCCAATGCTTCTCAGTGGCTTCTCAATTCTTCTTCATACTGTCCTGAGGTTAGTATCATAGTTTAGAAGGAAAATACTTTTGCCATCTTTGGTGACACTACAAAACTTCATAGCTGATAAACCTTTGAAATTCTTTCTGGGGATGATGACACCAAAACTGACTTATAAATCCATTATGTAGATCATATCATTTCTGATAATGATGTTAGAGCACAAATCTAGAATCATATAGTCTCACATCTTCAGGACTGCTTGTGTCATTGAGTATCATTTCCCAGGTATCATAGCAAGGAAGATTATTCAACATTAGATCTTACTACAAAGGCCTGTATGGCACAAAACTGGAAAATGTAAAAGAAATGGACACGTTTTTAGATTAATACCATATACCAAAGTTAAACCAGGACCAGGTGAACAACCTAAATAGACCTGTTAGTCGCGAAGAACTAGAAGCTGTTATCAAAAACCTCCCTACCAAAAAAAGCCCAGGACCTGATGGTTTCAATGCGGAATTCTACCAGAACTTCCAAGAAGAGCTAATACCTATACT
>NW_026067949.1:38377831-38551821 GCF_014885135.2 Alexandromys fortis
GGGGGGAGGGGCAGGGAAATGGGAGGCTGGGAGGAGGCGGAAACTTTTTTTTTCTTATTCTCAATAAAATAAAAAAATGAAAAAAAAAAGAAAGATTATTCAAGGAAGGGATAAAATAAATTAGAAAAATGTGTTACCCTGGATGCTCTTGCTTTCTATTTAGTTAATGCTGCATCTAAATCAATTGTAAACTTTTATAAATTAGTATCTTGGAGGTAAAGTTTCATCCTAATTGTTGACATCAAAACAAAACATTACTTCAGAGAATAATTGCAAATTGCTTCCTGTCTCTGAACCTAGGCAACATATGGATGTCATGTGGAACAATTTTTAAGATTTTTGAATAAGTGGATTCAAGTTTTTAAATTGAGAGAGAGGCTTTACATTTTGTTTCCTCTTTCTCTTGAAAATGAGAATCTGGCAATAACAAGACCATGTATCACCTCCACCAGTATCAGTGGGAGCCCTGCCAAATAAACCGAGTCCATCTGTTCTCCTTGTGATCTCTATCAAAAGCTTGAAAACACATATAAGGGAAACTTTCAGGTAAAGAACTGGATTTTAAATTTTTCTGGACAAGAAGACTCTGCTGGTAAATAAATACCTCTTTCCTGCGATTCTTCCATTGATTATATAACTCATCCACTGTACCATTCTGTCACCTGTGGGAATTTACATTTTATCCTAGACTTTATATTTCCTTGTTAGTCTGTTAACTCCTCTTCTGTAATCTTCTAAATCATGTCCTTCAAATTTCCTTTTCCACAATGACAGATGAGCCTTTCTCAACTTAATAGACTTCAAGACATTAGAGAACAATTCTTATCCATATTACAACTTCGGGGGCCTCAAATAAGGACCACAATGCTGTAGATAATTACAAACATGTATTTTTACATAATAAAAGTGAATGAAAGCAAAACTAGTCAATATATCTACCTTTAGGTGAAATAATACTTCAAAGGATTAGCAACTAAAAATTCTACGAAGCATGCTAGAGTAGTTTGCTTACTGTGAGATGAAAGACATCTTTCTTTAAGGGCAGTAAATCTGCTGTTTACCACACCCTCTCTCTCTCTCTCTATTCTAGTGCCTGGATTTAAGATATGCATTGTTATTTTCTCCTTCTCTGCACCTCTGCTTAAATCCCAGACTTGAAGCATGTTAACACATTTTCATAATAAACTAAACCTTAGGGATGGAGAGATTGTTCAGTGGTGGAAGCACTCTTCATTCTTGTGGAGGACCAAGACTCAGTCCCTAGAACCCACATCATGTCTACAATCCAACTTTAATTCAGTTCCAGGGAATGAGAGGTCTTCTTCTGACCAAAAAAAAAAAAAGGGATCAGGTTTACATACAGTGCACGATCATGTATGCAGGGCAAATACTCAAACACATTAAATCCAATTTTTTAAAAAAATCTTTTTATGAATATATCTATTTCAATGTAAACTTTTAAACAATGCATTTTATTTTAGACCACTGTTTTACTGAAGGTAATATTCTGAGTAGAATATAACATAGTATTACATTCTCAATTACTGTTTACCCAGATAAAACAAAAATCTTCTGACTATTGCTTTTTTTCTTTTTTTCTTGACATGATTAAATCATTTCTTCCTGCTTTTTCTCCCTCCAAGACCCCCCTACTTGCCCAATGTATTGCTATCTTTCAAATCTATGACCCTTTTCTTTTAACTGTTGTTACATATATAATACATTACAAAACTTGCAAAACAAAGTGCAAAGATGATTCAAAAATACTATCCACTATGTCCATGTTGGCTTTATATCCACAATGCAGGGAAGGCCCAAACCGTTTTTCTTAAGTAACTTTACCTCTGTCTATTGTTGAGCTAGTGGCTAGTGTTGTAACTAAACAATGGAAACAATTATTAGGGAGGGACATGGAATATTTAATACTTAATGGGATATACATAAGATAATGTTCTAGTAAGAAACTATTCATTTGTATCTAAAATAGCCACAATTTCCAAAAACTCAAAGAGAATCATCAAGTGTTAAACAAATGAAAGCTATTTTTACACACATGTTTAGAAAACAATCTAGAGACTATTTCTTGTGCTGCTCTAAGTGATGTACACACTTAGATGCTCAAAAGTTTCATTCACCAGGTCTTGTACATGTTTGCTAAATTTAGTGTAATAAAGATAAAATTCTTATACATAGTTATATGAGAAAAACCTGAATAATAAGTCATCTACAAAGTCATTTCTATATGATAAGCTTTATACCACAATTTTACATATATAATTCTAATGTTAACAATATCCATTATTAGACTCTTGAAGAATTAAAGTACTGAGAAACTGAGTAATTCATTCAAGGTTACTTTTTTTAGAAGCAGTAAAGGAAACACGAACGGAGGGAACCCTAGGGATGGAAAATCTAGGTAAGTGAACAAAAACTACAGATGTGAGCATCATCAACAGAATACAAGAGATGGAAGAAAATAGATACATCAGTCAAAGAAAATGTTAAAGCTAAAAATTCCTGATATAAAACATCCAAGGTTAATAACTTCTATTTCCCAAACAAAAAGAGGCCAGGACCTGCTGTTTTGCATTTGTCAAATTGCTGCACTTTAAACTAGTAAAGCCCCTAGTGCTCAGGCCATAGCTTCGAGGGAATTCTGTTCCCCTAGACAATGACTCTGCTGTTGCCACTAAAGTAGCTTTAACTAAACATCTATCATTCTAATAAATCTCTAGATTCAAAGGCTAGGGTGAAAATGTGCAAACTCAGAGTTAGACTAGCTACTGACTTTCTCTTTAGGCTGACGACCCCAGAAGCCTCTCTCCTTCCACACCGCCTCAACCAAAAATCCATGCTATGCTCCTCCCTGCTACTTCCTGTAAACTAGCTACTAACCCTAGCTCTCCAAGTTAGGTTAACTTTCTTTAATTAATACAAGTGCATGTCTTTACATAGTTAAGCAAACACAGCATACACAAATGTAACACAACTTTGCCTAATTAAGCTTATATTCACAACAAGGATCAGATGGTTTTAATGCAGAATTCTCCCAGAATTTCAAACATGAGTTAATGCCATTGCTCCTCAAATTATTCCACAAAATGAAATAACAGAGGAACATTGCCAAATTCATTTTATGAGGTCACAGTCACCCTGATACCAAAACCACACAAAAATAGAAAAAGAAAGAGAACTATAGACTAATTTCTCTCATGAGCATAGACGCAAAACCCTCAATAGAATAATCAAAAAAAAATCCAAGAACACATTAAGAGGAATATCCACCATGATTAGGTAGACTTCACCCCAAAAATGCAGGGATAGTTCAACATGGGAAAATCAGTCAATGTACTCCACCATATAAAGAAACTGAAAGAAAAAAAAAATTCATGATAACATCATTAGATGCTGAAAAAGCCTTTGAAAAGAGCCAACACCCCTTCATGACAAATGTCTCGGATATATCAAGGATACAAAGGAGATACCTAACATAGTAAAGGCAATATACAGCAAGACAATAGCCAATCTCAAATGAAATGGGGAGAAACTCAAAGCAATTCCATTAAATCAGGAACAAGACAAGGCTGCCCACTCTCTATCTATCTATTCAATACTGTAATTGAAGTTCTAGCTGGAGCAGTAAAACAACTGAAAGTGATACAATTTGAAAAGGAATAAGTCAAGATATCATTATTTGCAAAGGATATAACAGTATACATAAGTGACCCCAAAAATTCTATCAAGGAATTCTTAAAGCTGGTAAAACAACTTTACTGAAGTGGCTGGATACAAGATCAATAGAACAAAGAAAGAAAAAAAGAAAAGAAAAAAAACAGAAGTCCTCCTATACCCAAATTACAAATAAGACTGAGAAAGAAATCAGTGAAACAACACCTTTCACAGTAGCCACAAATAATATAAAATATCCTGGGCTAACTCTAACCAAACAACTGAGATTCTTGTGCAACAAAAGCTTCAAGTCTTTAAAGAAGCAAATTAAAGGTATCAGAAGAAGGAAAGGGCATCCTCCGGAATATTAACCTTCATCAGGCGATGAAAGGAGACAGAGACCCACACTGGAGCATCGGACTGAAATCTCAAGGTCCAAAGCAGGAGCAGAAGGAGAGAGAGCACGAGCAAGGAACTCAGGACCGCGAGGGATGCACCCACACACTGAGACAATGGGGATGTTTTATCGGGAACTCACCAAGGCCAGCTGGCCCGGGTCTGAAAAAGCCTGGGACAAAACCGGACTCGCTGAACATAGTGGACAATGAGGACTACTGAGAACTTAAAAACAATGGCAATGGGTTCTTTGATCCTACTGCACGTATTGGCTTTGTGGGAGCCTAGGCAGTTTGAATGCTCACCTTACTAGACCTGGATGGAGGAGGGTGGTCCTTGGACTTCCCACAGGGCAGGGAACCCTGATTACTCTTTGGGCTGATGAAGGAGGGGGACTTGATTGGGGGAGGGGGAGAGAAATGGGAGGCGGCGGTGGGAAAGAGACAGAAATCTTTAATAAATAAATAAATAAATAAATAAATAAACTGATCAAATAGACAAAAAATGAAGTAATTTAGGCTTTATGGTTGTAACCTAGTTAACATAAGCATATCTTTAGACTTTCAGGAAACATTCCTATGAAGTTTTGAAAATAGATGGGTAAAAAGCCTTTCAAGTTTTATCTTACAATTTTAGTTAAACACACACACACATGCACACACACACATACACGTGCACACACCAGAGTCAATAAGAATCTTTGAGTTACTTGGCTATTCATCTTCGCTGTTAATTGGACTACTGCTGAGCTTCTCTAACATTAATTTCAACTCAGAAACCTGGAAAAATTTTTCTATTTTGAAACAACCACCAGATAATAGCATTTTCTGTCTTCATGTTCTATGGTTTTCCCAGTAATTGGCATCTCTGATATTAGCACATACATTTGAAGGAATTCCTCTCATTTGCCTCCCTTTAGACTGGTACCAAATGAATTAATATCACCTTCCTGGACTCTGAGTACCTCTTTATGAACTGTCTCTCGTTCAGTCCTTATCATTACAGAGACAGAACTTCCATGCACAAAAAGGAGTTATGTCCCACCAAAGGATTCTGAAACTCTGCAGGAATTACTGGGTTGAAGTCCATGTAGACAGATTTTAGTAATTATTAAAACACTGTATGTGGTGGTAATGTTTGGAGAACTCAAAACACAGATAACAAAGCAAGTCTCCAGTTTGCCAAGTATTATGCTCATGTTAGATAATACAAACAAATCCTGTTATAAATAATGAATCTTTTCTTAATTAGTTTGTGAAATGAGATCTGAAAATATGAGAAACACTGAGGAAAATTAATCTTCATGCCTTAAAGAAACAAACACAGTGTGAGAGACAGTAATATTTTCATTAAAACTGTTTTTGGCTCCTGGTCATTCAGCCAGAGTCAGACATGGACTGCCTCTCATGGTCTGGGCCTCAAGTTTGACCATGCATTGGTTCAACATTCCTACAAGTTCTGCCCATCAGTGCCCAGATTGTAGGTCAAAGGTTTTGTGACTGGATTGATGTCCCAGTTCCAAAGCTAGGAGCCTTGTCTGGTTATAGAAGATGACCAGTTTAGGCTCCTTATTCCCAATTATTAAATTTTACTGGGGTCACTTTCATAGATTACAGTGAATGTTCACTACACTAGGTTTCTACATCATCTCCCAAATGCCACCCAGTTTCAGTTTCCTCTCCCAGTATTATCTCCCTCCATCCTCCTACTTCCCAACTGATCCCTTCTGTTCCCATTGCAACCTTCCACCAGTACACACACAAAATCTATTCTCTTTCCCCTTCCCAGAGAGATCCACATGACACCTTCTTGATCCCTCCTTTTTACTTAACCTCTCTGGGTCTGTGAAGTATAGCATGGTTATCCTTTACTTTATAGTTAATATTCTCTTATAAGTGAGCACATATCATGTTTGTCTTTCTGAGTCTCGGTTACCTCATTTGGTATGATCTTTTCTAGTTCCATCCATTTTCCTGCAAATTTCATGATCTCATTGTTTTTAACAACTGAGGAATATTGTATTATCTAAATGTATTATATTTTCTTTATCCTTTTTTCAGCTGAGTGACATCTAGGTTGTGCTAGTTTCTGACTATTATGAATGAAGTTGCAGTGAACATGGTTCAGCAAGTATCCTTTAGGAGAGTTGTAGCATCCTTTGGGTGTAGGTGGAGGCTGCTCGTTCAATTCCTAGCCACACAGACTCAAAATAAGGACACAGAAACTGTATTAATTAAATCATTGCTTCTCTACTAGCTTACGCATATTTCTAGATAGCTCTTATATATTAAATTAACCCATTTCTATTAATCTGTGTATTGTCACGTGGTTGTGGCTTACTGGTAAGTTTCCATCTAGCATCCAGCATCTGTCTCCTGAGGCAGCTACATGGCTTCCCTTTTTACTCTGCCTACTCTCTCCTCCTCAGTCTGCTTGGAATTCCCACCTTGCCCATGGAAGGACGCTTAAAAGAAATCCCCCACTAGCTTAGAATTGAGAAATAGATGGTTATTAATTTAGGCATAGACTCACAAATCAGAATCCTCTGCTTGAATGGAGATCAGAAATCAAATCTCAGAACCAGAACAGAGAGGCCGAAAAAAAAAAAAAAATGGGCACATGCTCTATATCAGCATATATAGTATAAGACTTCCTATAACATTTGGGTGGTACAGTTGGGACTTGATATAGATCAATTTCCAATTTCCTGAGGAACTACCATGTTGATTTCTATAATGGCTGTACAGGTTTGTACTCCCAACAGCCATTTGTGGTTTTGATATTAGCCATTCTGACAGGTATTGGATGGAATCTCAGAGTAAGTTTGACTTGCATTTCCCTGCCGCTAAGGATGAATATTTCTAAGTGCTTGTCAGCCTTTGATATGCCTGTGTTGAGAACTCTATGTTTAGAACTGCACCGAGTTTTTAAAACTGGATTATTTGGTTTTATGATGTCTAGTTTCTTGAGTTCTTTATATATTTTGAATTCTAGCCTCTGTCAAATGTAGAGTGACTGAAAATGTTTTTCCTTTTTGTGGGCCTCCATCTTGTCCCATTGATGGGTCTTTTGCCTTATAATAGCCTTTTAGTTTCATGAGGTTCCATGTATTGATTGTTGTTCTTAGTGCCTGTGTTATCAGTGGATGGCCAGGAACCAGTGACAAGACAGACCATAAACAGAGGATGGAACAAAAAAATGTCTCTATGGAATGATTCATAATAATATTGTGCTATACCCACAGACTGATGCCTAGCTCAATTGTCATCAGAGGCTATCATTCAGCTACCAATAGGAGCAAATGCATTGCCCACAGCTAAACAGTAGGCAGACCAAGGAGAACTACTCAGAAGATAGGGAGAAACAATTTCAAAAGACAGAGGGTTAGAGAACACCATAATGACACAGCCCACCAAGTCAACTAAGCAAAGATGATAGGGGCTCACAGAGACTGAAGTGACAATCATGGATACTATATCGATCTGAGATAGGTCCTCTGCATTTACCTTATGGTTGGGTGGCTTAGTGTTCTTGTGGAACTCCGAACAATATGAGGGTATCTCTGACCCTTTTACCTACACTGGGGACCCTTTTTCTCTTCCAGGGTTGCCTCATCTAGTCTTGATATGAGGATTTATGCCCAATCTTACTGTATCTTGTTAGCCCATATTTGGTGGCTATCCATGGGAAGCCTTCTCTCTTATTGAAGGGGTGGAAATGGAAGAGGAGTGGATCTGGGGGAGAGAAGTGAGTAGACAAACTTGAAGAAGTGGAGGTACGGGAAACTGTAATCAGAGTACAATGGATGAGAGAATACAAGTTAGAAAGAAAGAGAATGGTTTTAGTCTTACCTTAAGAATATGAGTTTACACTTGCCAAATTTATTAGAAATTCATTTATGTAGTATTTAATAAGTGAATTCTACTTTGGAACTCTTTTTCATTGAATTGGGAATCCACTTATGTTGAGACATATAAAGACATCGTTTTATCTAACCTTGGAGAACGTCTAACAATAAGTGGCCATTAGTGTGGTTTCTGTACAATAGCAAAAATAGTGGTTGAGAAAATTATTGGATAAAATGAGTAGAATGTGTTATATGGTTTTTTTTTCTTATTGTTACCTTTCCTATATCCAGTTATCCCAGCAGAATCTCATTTGATTTTTGTTGTGTCCAATACGAAGTAATGTTATTCTGGTTTCTAGTTTTCTTCACAATTAGGAGGCTTCAGGCAGCTGAGGAAACCTGTAGAGAAGCTGAATGAGTCGGAATCCAGAGTGAAAGTTATGAGTCAGAGACAGTTTAGTACTTCCTGAACCTGAAAAGCTCTCCCAGCATGATTTATGACAGCACCTGAGTGTGATCACTTAAAAATAATGCAATGTTGTCATAGCGGGTGTAGTAGCCAGCGAGCAAAGTGGGTATGAGCAGTGTTTTTTCCGAACTTTGATGGTAATTAAAATGAACGAGTCACCATATATTATTCTTACTTCGAAGCTGCAAAGATCCTTCACTTGACATTTTAACTGCATGGCAGGAAACAGCCTACATCCTAAGTGACTTTCCTTTTTCCCTTTGGGTGTGCTGTTTGTGCACTCACAGTTAACTTGTCAAATCAAATGGATTAGAATTAGATTGTAAATGGGACTTAAGGCTTTTTTTTTTTACCCTAAGAAGAATGAGTGTTGTTTAAAACAGGTTCACTGGTTTTGCATATTCTCTCACAAAAATGTGGTTCAAACAAGAATTGGAATGTATTTTTTAATTAAACATTTCAACAGGGTAACTTGCTTTTAACATATTTTTGTGATTTTTACATATGTTTCTTCAAATATTTCAAATGATTTTTGTTGTACAATGAGGAATGGAGCTGTGCATTCTCAGAAAATACCTATAATGCATAATTTGTCAACTTCAGAGAAGATACAAACTTAACGATGAATTACAGAAATGTATATATATATCTAAAATTTTATCTATATTTACAGATAACAGAACTATTTTATATTTGTGAATTTTTTTAGGAATTTGTATTAAAAATCTGCTGTCTATGATAAGCACATCAAATGTAAGCTAGTAAACTTTGTGGTTAACATGTCCTTCTTCTATTGAACAATAACAGAAGTGACTATTAGCTAGTTTGCAATACTCAAATACTATATTTAAATATTCAAGAACCATGTTTTTATGTATAATTTTCTCTAAGAATTGTGTGCATTAAAGATGTCAAATAGTATAAATGCACTCCACCTCCTCTCTTAATGGATTAAATTTCTTAAAAAGTATTTATTTTAACAAGATGATATAGCAAATCAAATACTGACATTTTAGAGCTGAATTTTCCAGTACTAAATGAGAGTCATTACTCCCACATCAAGACAGTGGCACAATGTTTCAGAGAAATGAATTTGATTTTTAAACTAGCATAAAATTTTATTATACACCAACTAGTTTATCATTTAATTAATTTATTTTCAAAACCACTTGGAAATGGAATTCGAATCCACACTCCTTGTATTACATGTGGCCATCTCATCATCAGGAAGGCAGACAGACCTCTTTGGTAGTCCAGCAACTCTCCCTGATATCAATGCCATCTGAAAATGGTAGTGAAGGTCTGGAACTTCCTAGGATCTTAGCATTGGCACAGTTATTGACAACTGTGAACAACAAAGCCATGATGTGCAAACTTCAAATGCTTATCTTTCTGACACAAATTATATCTTGATAAAGATAAAGAAATATGTATTTCAAAATAATTTGCTTCTGGATAGGTTTTCTTATTAATTCCAGCTACTTGCTCTCCTGATCTTAAGTAGTATTTAATAAACAAGAGAGTCTGAATGTCATCTTTCTGACTTTATAAAACAAGACCTAATCTGCTGACTGGCTTTATTTGAGTAACTACAATTCAAAATGTTTTTAGTAACTACTGATTAGTAGGAATTTTTCCAATAGCTTTCCTTAAGTTAGCACATGATATCTCCCTATCAGTCTTAGTAAGTTGGACTGTGTCTGTCAGACATACTTGAATGTTATTTAAATCAATGACTAACTTCTTTGGATACAGCTTACGTTGTTGGTATTTGTTGAACAAACAGCAATATAATTTGGCAGTTACACAGATCAGTTACCATTTAAAATATCCAGCAATGCTAACAGGTATGCACCTATTGGTCCTTTTACTATTGCTTGGAGAAAAGCACATGAAAGTAGGCATGAGTGGGAAGAGTGACTTGTGTTTGCCACTCATCCAAGTGATCACAAGGGTAAACAATTTAGACTCCAATATGTTGATGAGAAGCTGTGGCGATCTTGTAGTTTGGGTGAGATAAATGCATTTTATTTTTGTTATGTTTGCATTTTATAAAGGCGTTGGAGAAAGCATCCCTATCTTGAATTGAGGAGTATCTGTGTCTCTATATCTCTATCTATTCATCCATCCATCCAATGTATGTATTCTGTTATTGGGTAAGAAATTGCTGTGGCTTGAGTTAGAATAATATAAGACATCCTCTGATTCTTTACTATGTGTACAAATTCTCTAACAGTGACTGATACTGTTTTATTCTGTTCTTCCTTGTAACAGCCTTTAAACCACAAAATTATTCATATACTCAGAAATTTATATAGTGGTATATTATTTAGATTTTGATAAATAAACCTTGCCTGAAGACCAGAGGCAAAACTAAAGCCACTAGAGGTCAGTCAATGGTGACACACATCTTTAATCCCAGGATTTGGGAGACAGAGTCAGATGGATCTCTGTGCATTCAAGGTCACTCTGGGCTACAT
This sequence comes from Alexandromys fortis, assembly GCF_014885135.2. Taxonomy (NCBI): domain Eukaryota; kingdom Metazoa; phylum Chordata; class Mammalia; order Rodentia; family Cricetidae; genus Alexandromys; species Alexandromys fortis. The sequence goes on from NW_026067949.1 coordinate 38,388,693, forward strand.
AAGATCAATACAGAAATAAATCCAAGTGGTGTTGGCTTACATCTTTAATCCTAGTCTTAAAGAGTCATGCATTTAATCCCATCTCTAGAGGGAATATGAAATGCAAGGAAAGAGAGGCTTAGTCTCTTTTTGTCTGCAGTCACCTAGCCTTGGTAGAAGTAGGACTTTTCTAGTGGCTTGGCTGCCCTGGTTTTCGGGTTAAACCGCAATTTCTATCTTTGGGTATTTATTATTTTGTAACAGATGGATAAATGAAGCTAAGTACAAATTATTCCATATTATTATGTCATGTAGATTAACATGAACACATTTCACCATTGTGGGACTTAGAGTAGTACATTTTTCTAATCACATGTAATCAGTCAGAGTTATCATCCCGCTAAAACCTAGAGTGGTTGCAATTTCCTTATAATTTATTCTTGCTTACAACCAGAAGTGTTCTAAGTAACCTAAATGACTTTCTGTGTGATTTATTCTTGTTTTAGGAATTTTTGAAAATATACGTCAATACCATCTAATTAATATGATATATGATCCCCATAATGAGAATTGATTTTATTTCAAAATAAAGAGAAAAATACTATAGAAATAAAATTCCCGTACAGTTTAATGTAATGACTAAAAACTTCAACATATATATAAGATGTTCAAAAATTTTGCATAAAGAATAAAAATACATTTGGAAGGCCTTCAGGTGGTCAGACTAGACTGAGAAATAAATTAGCATTTTAAAATACATTTATGAAATAATTTTTTACGTGTATATTGCAATAAAATAAAATTTTACTCATATTAATACATATATAATTGACTGATGCATAATCTATCATTAACCTATAAATATTTAAATATTTTTGTTTAATTTAACATTATTCTAGCTTCTATGTAAAGTAATTCTACAAGATATAGATCTGATGGAAAAATGAGTGTAGAATCAAATGAAAAGAAAAGAGCCATTCATCACTTGGTAGTCCCAGTGATTCCTCCAGACACCAGTACATATATAGATGGTCAATCCCTCAGTTAAAATGACACAGCATTTGCATAAATTTACATATAGATTCCTGTAAAAAATGTGTATTTTGTTGTAACAGGAAGGCCACTCATTTGTTCCCGGCCACCCAGCTGCTCAGTCCTGAAATAATCACACAGAAATCATATTCATTAAAACACTGCTTGGCCCATTAGCTCTAACATCTTATTGGCTAACTCTTACTTCTTAGTTTAACCCATTTCTAGTAATCTGTGTATCGCCACGTCACAGTGGCTTACCGTGTAAAATTCCCAGTGTCTGTTTCTGGTGGATCTATGGCTTTCTTCCTCCAAGAAATCAGATGTGTCTTCTATGCCTACCTAAGTTCTGCCCTATTAGGCCAAAGCTGTTTCTTTATTCATTATCCAATACAAGCAGCACACAGAGGGGACTCCCACATCATTTTGTCTACCAATGTAAATGTTGTTGAATAGTTGTTATTCTATATTATTTATAGAACACTAAGATCAATCTTATGTGTTTTGAACAAACAGCCTTTAAAATGTTGTTGACCATTTGTTGGGAGTTGATGTAGAAATGGAAAAATACAGAAACTTTATAGCACAAAAGTTCCAATTACAATGAGGGACTTGAAATGCTGTCTCTAGCATCTTGATAATCTATTTGAGGTATGATTATAATTCAGATTATTTAGCCCAGTAATAGAAATTTCTGATAAGAATAGTGATGGAAATCAGTATTAGAGAACTGGATAATTATGTTCGGGGTTCTAAATTCAATCACATGAACCATACAAAAGAAAATTCTTCGAGAATAATTCACCAGTGAACTAACAATACTTTGATGTTAACTAAAGGCTATTTTAACCATTTAATCAAGCTTTTGAGTTATCTACTTAGTCATTGACCTCTCAAATTTCCTTTGAGAAGATTATTTATGAGATACATATTTCTATCTTTGATTTCCATATACGCTCCTTCTATTCAAAGTGAAACTTTGAAAGAAACAAACCAATACTGTGCTTGTAAAGTTGAATATTAATTTCATCAATAAATATTTGTATTCTATACCAGCATCAGCTTTTTCTAATTTCACTAAATGCCAAGTACCCAATTATTCAAAGATGTTAATAACCGATCATCCAGCATGAGCCTAATTAGTTTGTGAACTTACCTACAACTGAGATATAACACTCAGGATGAAAGCACCTGCTGAACTCTGTGATGAGGAGGTATCTGTAGTTTGGCACGTCTCCAGTATTTAATTAACCTGTCATCTATTATTACATCTCTACAGAGCATCTACATCTTGTATAGGCTGAACATGCTAACCATATTTCTGAGATTAATTTAAAGTTTCTCAAATGTGTGCACTGTATAATCTTTGTAATTTAAGAAGTTTTTCAGTTCATGAAGGTAACTTGCTCTTTTGATACTTAGAGTGTTAGAAAGCCTAATTTACAGAACTTTTAAATCAGATTAGCAAAACTAAACTCAAAATAACATGTGCATAAATTTACTTAAGAGTAAATTTCTACTAAGCCCAAAATGTAGAAGAAAGCTTTTGACTAAAATTTGTGTAACAGAAACAGAGCTGCATTATGACTGTGTCAATATGGAGACACAGCATTCTGATTGTGTAGAATTTTAGGTCCATACATACTGCGGAGTAATATTTTTGTATACTGTAAAGATTTGACGTTTGAAGTGGTTTTATAAAAAGCTGATTGGCCCTTAACCAGGCAGGAAGTATAGGCTGGACAATCAAAATAAGGCTGCTGGGAGGAAGAAGGGCATAGTTAGAGGAGATGCCAGCAGACGCAGAGGAAACAGAACATCTAGAAATTGAGGCAACAAGTCATAAGCCACATGGGAGAGGGTAGATAAAAAGTATGTGTTAATTTCAAATGTAAGAGCTAGCTAGTAATAAGTTTGAGCTATCAGCCGAGTATATGCAATTAATATTAAACCTCTGTGTTAGTTATTTGGAAAGTGGAAAGCAGGAAAGAAAAGTCCATCTATACATGAAACAATTTTATTTTATTAGAACTTGATCATTATTTTACATGCTCTATGCATATATGCAAATATAATAAATAACCTATTGTAGATGTTCATGAGTACATGACCCTAACATAAATGAGATATGATATTATACATCACAGAAATGTTGAAAAAGTAAATTCACAAAACATGGATATACAATTTTGATTATCATCTTTAAATTTATCTATTAATTTATAAATGTTTTTAATAAACAATACTTTAAAAATGTTTTCTTAGCCAATTTTTTAGCCAATGGTCCTTTTGTTCATTGAATATTCAGCAATTGTTCTCCAGTGGTACCTTAAAATGAATTGATTTGCATTGCTATTCCAGACCTAAGGAAAAAATAGCAAATTGATTGCAGATTTTTCTAGAAGATGAACAGGAAGTCACAACATTTGTAGGAGACATGTACACAACTCACTAATGTGCAACTTTCTTTACCACAGACATAATCTTGTGTTAATGAGGCACTTGTAATGACATCTACACTGGGTGAAAATTTGACAAAGTCTTGCAAAAGAGAAAAGACACACTGACATGACCTTATATTTTAAATACATACTGACAGTTTTTACTTTTCTCGAAGATAGGGTAACAGTGGCCATACAATTAACAACGTAGTTAAATATATGACATCACCTAAATTGATGTTTTATATCATAGAAAAAAATCAAAGAAGATGAATAAATGTTGTCTGCATAAATATTTCAAGTCCATAAAACCTTTTAAGTACTAAAATTCCATTGTCACCATAAAGCAAGTGTAACTGACTTAACAGCTGGTATTCACAGAAGATGTAGTTCAGTATCCAACCAGGTAATGTCCATGTTCCCATTCCAGAATGACTGGGAAAGTATGAATCTGGACTAATTCGAATTGGCTATTACAGCGAACAGTTAAGGACTTCGTAACTTGCTCTTTTGGCAAAAAGTTGATGCATTTCTCACCATTTTTCTGGAATCTAATTTGCATTGCCTTTTGTCTACCACAGAGGTGAGAATGAGATGTCAGCATAACTTCATAGAATCCTTTCTCTGGTCATCTACATTTTGGGATAATGGAGTGTTTTATAAACTAATATAGTGACAGAAATTAACTTGTACCAACTAATAATTGAAAAAATATTTCTCATAGTTAGTTACATTTCTATAGTCTCCACATAATAAAAATAACTTTAATACTCAATAAAGGAAATTAAAATTATTAGCTCTTAATTAACTATCAGTCTAAGATGAAGAGATTAAATGTATAATAGCCAAAAATAAATTATTTTTGAATAAATTTTGAATAAATATAAACACTGAATACCCATATTTACTAACTCTTATATTCATAAGTAACTGTAGATATTCAGTGTTTATATTAATTTAGCAATTTATTCATACAAGATTTAATTTAGTAAAAAAATGGAATTTCTTTGTTTTGGCTAAAGACATGCAGGAAGAACACACTAACTTGGCACTAATTCAAGTGTTAGTTTCAAAATAATACATGACCATATCATAAGATTCATTGACTATAAAGCTACCAGACTGAAAAATAACACATATGTCTGGTAATGAAGATAATATTTTTAGTTAAAATTACAATATAGTTTATGTTACCTCACTGAATTTCTATATTTCCATATATATGTAACAACAATTAGAAAAAATGTCATGAATTTAAAGGAGAGCAAGGAGGGTTATGTGGAAAAAAAGGAAAAGGAAAATTATGTAGTTAAATTGTAATTTGTTTAAGTCTAAGATGAAAAATAATTAAATACACAAAATCCCTAGGAATAAATCTGCCATGTATATTCTACTGTAATATTTACTGGCCTCATCCAGTGTTGCGCTGAAAAATTTCTCCTGAAGGAAATTATCTCCATTGATTAATATTAAGTGCTAGCCTTATCTAAAGAGATTCATACATTATGTTGTTTATATACATTTGTACACATAGGTTGAATCCAAATTCTTAAATATGTTTAATGACATCTTGATATCTAAACTTTTAATGACTGAAACTCTTCCTGGGCCTTACACAGAAATAGTGCTGCTGCAGAGGGTTGTTGGAAAAAGCAGAGCCTTCCTGCCTTAGTTCCTGTCCACCCTCCTGTGTGCTCTAGCGTTACACAAGCACTTCCTTTGCGGTCAAGGGTCAAGGCACCTGTCACTGCACTGCCAGGAGTACTGATGCTGGACTTCACATGTCATCCTCTATTTGGAAACTGTCTCAGAGAAGGAATAAGGTAGCTGTTATGGCCAAGTTCTCTGTCTCTGTCTCTGTCTCCCTTCCTCCCTCCCTCCCTCCCTCCCTCCCTCCCTCCCCTCTCTCTCTCTCTCTCTCTCTCTCTCTCTCTCTCTCTCTCTCTCTCTCTCTCTCTCTCTCTCTGGCTCTCGTACACACACACACACACACACACACACACACACACACACACACACACACACACACACACAGCCTGTGACCATCAGATGTGAGAATAAGAAATCAAAAGAAGTTAACTGGAGAAAAAAAAAAAGAGAGAAACCCTGTCTCGGAAAAAAAAAAAAAAAAAAAAGATCTTAGAATCCTGGAATTTTGAGAGTTGAGAAGGACTCAAAAAAATCATCAGATGCAGACAGTCAACGTACAGATGAGGTTGATTAGTTGGCTCCGGATTGTGAAACTTCTAAATAAAGATTGAACCTCCAGAGAAGGGTCATCTAAAAAAAAAAAAAAAAAAAAAAAAAAAGGAGGACGAAAGAGGATGGATTACAGCAAGAAAATAGGAAATTTGCATGTATGGACTCAGAGACTATGGCAACATGCACAGAATCTTCACTGGTTCAAACCACATGGAAGTCCAACACTGAGAGAGGAGTGGACACACGTTCCCACACTAAACAAGAAGAAACTACCTCTAAATGGCAACTGCCCACAAAGGAAAAATAAGTTTCCCCAAAGGAGTATCACCAGGTATAAAAACCACTCTAAAGGGTATAGCCCACACCCATAATGAGACAGCCAACATAAAACAAACTCAATGGTATTTTTGGAGAATTTTATTGATACTTTTTCTCTATTTTTATTTTTTAAAACATCTATCTTTTCTTATTTTACATACCTACCCCAGTTCCTACTTCCTTCCCTTCTCCCATTATTCCCTCCATTTCCCCCACTATCCACCCCTCAGAAAGGGTAAGGCTTCCCATGGGGGGTCAACAAGTTTAGCACATTGCTTTAAGCAAAAACCAAGGCCCTTCCCCACTGTATCTGTAGGCTGAGCAAGGTATCCCTCCAAAGAGAATAGGTTCCAAAAAGCAAGTACAACAGTAGGATAAATCCTGGTCCCACTGCCAGTGGCCCCACAGTCTGCCCCAGCCATACAACTATCACCCACACAGAGGGCCTAGTTTGGTCCTATGCTGGTTTCTTCCCTGTTAGGCCCGAGTTGTTAGGCCCGAGTTGTTAGGCCCGAGTTGTTAGGCCCGAGTTGTTAGGCCCGAGTTGGTGAGCTCCCATTAGCTCAGGTAAGAATCTTATTGGTCTTTTGCCTGCATATTATGGTTTCCAATTTTGTATTTTTATGAGGTGTATCTGTGCATGTGTCTGTATGTCCCATATCAGTATGTATGCATTTCTTGTGCTTTTTTGGTGTATGTTTTCTCTTTTTGTTTATTTGCATCTTTTAGTCTTTTTTTCTGTCTGTTTTCTCAAAAGAAAGAGGGAGAACCTGTGAAGTTTGAAGAGTAGTGAAGTGGATAGGATCTGGAAGGTGATAAGGGAAGGGAAACTGGTGCCAGGCGGTGGTGGCGCACACCTTTAATCCCAGTACTCGGGAGGCAGAGGCAGGCGGATCTCTGTGAGTTCGAGACCAGCCTGGTCTACAAGAGCTAGTTCCAGGACAGGCTCCAAAGCCACATGGAAACCCTGTCTTGAAAAACCAAAAGAAAACAGGAAGAAGGGAGTTTCAGCATGTTGATACATGCCTATGACCTTAGCCCTCAGGAGACTGATGCAGGAGGATCAAGAGTTTGTAACTACTCTGGGCTATATAATGAATTCCACATNAAACCCTGTCTCAAAAAAAAAAAAAAAAAAAAAAGGAAGGGAAACTGTGATAAAAAATATATTTTATAAAAATTTATTTTCAATACAATATACACTATTTTGTACATATATATTTACATATATATTTTTAAATTAAATGTATTCATTTATTTTATACCCCAGCCACAATTTCCCCTCCTTCCTCTCCTCATATTCCCTCTTCCTGACTTCTCTGCCCTCCTCAATCCACTCCTCCTGTTTATGTTCAGAAAGGGGCAGACCTTCCATGAGTGTCAACAAAGCATGACGAATCAAGTTGAGGTTGGATTAGTATCCTCACCTTTTATTAAGACTTGGTAAGGCAATACAGTGTGCAGAATAGGTTCCCAAGCCTGTCAAAGCATCAGGTATATTTTAAGAAAATATAAACACAATTACAGATATAAATATCACCAAATTACTAAATCCACTATTGACTTCTGACTTCCCTTCTATCTGTACTCACTATAGAATATACTAAACTGTTAATATGTGTCAAGAATACTACCTGCCTAAAATATACAAAAATGAAATATGGGTACTTTATGATGCTTTAATGTATTTTGCAAATTCACTAAGCTTACTGAGAAAAAAGAATAATGCTTGAGACATTAAAACTGTGAACTACCTTTTTATTTTGTCATATCAATACAGAAGGATGCTTAAAAATAGGAGATATTTGGGAGGGAGGGTAAAGTTATTCCATAAGAATCTTATGGTTACATTTCTCAAACTGTCAGTCAAGACATGTGAAAAGTCTCAATATCTAGAAAATTTGTAGAATAAATTGATGGCCCAAAAGATTCACCAAATGAGATAACTGCAGAAGTCCTCCACTAGAAAAGAGCTGTCCTTTTTATCCTATTTAAATTATTTTTCTTCTTAAATCAATGGAGCAAAAGATGAGTAAGGATTAAAAATAATGTTAAAAACACTACATAAGACAGTTATATTATTTGTTTGGCAGTTACTTTAAAGATTATATACAATTAATTTGTCAGAGCTTTGTGTTTTATGTTAATTAAATGCCTAAACACTTATTCTTGCATGAGATTGTACTATCAGCATTAGTTCAACTCCATTCTAGAAGACTGCAATACGGTGTTTATTACTTATGTAAATTTGGCTAATTACACACCAACTCGGTTATCTTATTTATTGCATTTCAATTAGTATCCTTTTAATAGTCACTAACTCCTTAATTAACTCATAAGAATAAGAGGTGTCTTGTTAAATGTGAATTAAATAGTTTTAAATAGATACTAGACTGCAAATGGTAGATTTACTGCTAATGCTATAGAAAACTGTTGCTGGAGGTTCTCAGTGTGCTTGATACCATCTGCCTCCATCTCTAGTGAAGAAGAAAATACTATTTTCTTTGAATTCTCTCTAGCCTAGGGACAAAACTATGGAAAAAAAATAGAAGCATGATTTCTTATGTGGTTTTTACAAGAGTAAATATAATTTGAAGTTTTTCTTACGTCAAAGATTCTAGGTTTGGAAACGTTAAACAAAAGGCTTATTTCACTATGAAAGTGCATATGCTAAAAAATAATGTGCTATAATTAATTTATGTGTCCTGGATATAAGGAAGGAAGTCCTTCAGCCCTTGCTCAAGTGATCCCCTGTGTCCTAAGGAGGTAATTAATTAGTAGAGCAGCTGCAGGGAGGTGACACGAAGACATAAAGGCTGACACTGGGACCCACTCTTGTTGTTATCCGTGTTTCTGCATTAGCCAGATAATTTCTGGAAGGTGAAGTGAAAGTTGAGCTTAGCTGTGGGGAGAAAGTAGCCACAATTGCTATACAGTTGGCCTCCTTGTAAGGGAATCAAAGAACATTTCTGGATTCTTTGTTTATGTGTGGGGACTAGCGAAGTCTTTTGCCCTAAACATGGCAGGCGGACAGACAGATGAATGGATGGAAGATAAAATGTGTTTTCATTTTACACACACACACACACACACACACACACACACACACACACACCACATCTTCAGCTAACAGAAGGGAGAAAAGTGAAGATTGAAGAAAGCTTAAAAACCATCAGTCATGACGCGGGTGCTTATCATAATGATAAAATTTAAATGCAGTCTGGGAGCATAAAATCCTGAAAGTTGAAGCAAAATATTTGATTTGTGCTCAAGATTGTAGGATTTTAGAATTAGTGATGAAGCAGTAATAGTTTGAATGTAATGCTAATAGCAAAATGTAAAATTAATAAAAAAGTTACTGAACACATTAGTTTTTTCACTTTCAGAATTGTTTTCCTTTATGTAGGTGTTTCTTCTAACAAGAAATCCTCAGATCCTGCCCGTGAGCTGGAAGCTAAGAGAGCAGAAACATTGATTGCTTCATGCTCTATCATGGATATCATGCATTACACCCTGTCCTTTTCATTCCAATTTTACGGCATATCATTGCAATCAATAGAGTCAAACTAAGTATTTCTGCAGTGCATTTATTCAAAGTTCTTTTCCTTTTAAAGTCTCTATTCAGATTCCTCTAAAGAGCTCACTGAGTGTAGAAACCCATGATCATTTTTAAAGTAATTAACCTTAGCAATATCCTGAAAAGAAAACACATGGTACCATTCCCATGGATTCTATTTCCAGGGATGCATTCTTGGGGTCTATTCTTAGCAAAGCTGTTATTATCCACACATTTCCAGCTTGACATTCTGAAATACCAGGTCTGAATTGGAGCCTTTGGCATAATACTCAGCAGTTCTATGATTTAAGAATAAATCTTTTCAAAAATTACCAGACTAACATATTTTTTGTAATTTTCAAAGAGAAATAGAAAGCATATTCTTTTAGGAATTGGTCTATATATCTACATTATAAATATTTCTGAAATATTTAATATGAAATATCCAGCACTGAGAGACTGCTAAGTAACTTTCTTCAAATATTAAGAGGATGTAGTAGATTTGTGACAAAAGCATTTTTACTAGATGTAAATAAAAATACGTGCTGGCATATCTTTTAGATTGAGAAGTAACTCATGGGTTAAAAATAAAACTGTTTACAATTGTGGGTGATATCTGTTTGTAGACTGGGGAAAAATGAAAGATGTGCCCACAAGTTATTAAATCTCTCATCTTTTAAACACTTCTTATTGAAAACATGGATATCTTAAATAACTTCTTACCTTGTTGTACTGTCCTGCTCTTTACCCCAAGCCCTGTTCTGAGAAAAGTTCTTACATAAAAACCTATTCATGAATAGGACACTTTTTGGACTTGTGGCATAAAAACTAGTTAAGTGTGGAGTGTACCCTCTGGAATGTTATTTATTTCCTTAACAATGGGACTACACGCAGCTCTTGAGTGCTTTCTCTTTGTCACGGCACAGAAGAGAAGTTTTTCTGTTTTTTTGTTTGTTTGTTTGTTTTTTGTTTTTTGTTGTTTGTTTTGTTTTGTTTTTCAATACAGTGCTTCTCTTGAAATTTTGGAGCCTGTTCTGAAACTTGCTCTGTAGACCAGGGTGGCCTCAAACTCACAGAGATCTGTTTGCCTCTGCCTCCTGTGTGCTGGGATTAAAGGCATGTACCACCACTTAGAAGCTTGTGTTGGATTTGTTTAATTTTTGTTTTGTCAAAAAGGATACTATCTCCAAATAATATAGTTACATAGTTGCCAGTGACTTTACCTTTGATGTCCTAGACTGTATCATGAGAAAAAAATTAACTATTTTATTATTAGTAATAGTATCTGCTATTATGTTAAAGAATAAACTGTGACACCTGAATCTTTTTTTTCTTTTTTACATGCTTGATATCAATGCTGTATATATACAACCTGTCTTAGCTCCACAGCAAAATCCTAAACCCAATATCCAAGACCTGATGTTGCTCTCAAATCTTAAATTTCTGGTTTTCCGGACATATCTACGAGGCATACTTAGGTCTTCAACACTCTTCTTAAATTTCCTAGGAAGCCTCTATATGTCTTTCTACAAAGCTGCTTTCTTCTGGTGCAGTAGAGAATTCCCTCAGAGCCACGCTTTGTTTGTTTGTTTGTTTCATCATTCTATCTCCCACACACCCAGCTCACACAGTTTTGTCTTCCTGCCCTCACTCATTTTTCTCCAGTTTCAGACAAGCAGAATTACTTTAGCTTATCAGTGCATCATTCCGTTATTTGATCTCTTGACATATTTGTCTCACTTTGTGAAAACATACTCTATTTTTCCTTATCTAGAACCAACAGATACCAATCTGTCCAAACTCCTAGCAACATTTCTAGTTGCTATCTCATTCATTCTCTTCTACTCCATGAAGGATAGCATGATCCAGAGTACCTTCCCTCTTTTATATACACTCAATGCATATGTAAAAGTTCAATGAATTTTTTTATTGTAGGAGTTAATAGCCAGCAGTTAACTTAATAGGTACTGATATCTTACATTAAATTGTGGCATCTTATTCTTTTAATGTTGTTAGATGAAAACACAATTACATTATTTTCCATTTGTTTTCCCTCCCTCCAACCTCTCCCTTTAATGTGAGGGGTTAAGAACTACAGTTACTTGTGGGTATAATAAACAATATGGTTTAAGAGGAAGGTGAGTCCAATAAAGGGAGGTAGTAGGTGTTTTATTAGGATCTGTGATTTGATCTCAATAGTCCTTGGTAATTGGCTAGGTTTCTATTTCCAGGAATTATCTCCCTCATCTTGAGAGGAATTTAAGTTCAATTAGACAACTGTTGGTTACCACCAAGATATTACTGCCACTTTTGCACCTTTAAGAATGTTTTGCCATACTAACCATTGGTATAGTTCTTTAATGTCAGGTGTCTTGTAGAAATTACAGGGACCTTTCATCCATAATACCTCAACAATATGGCTATCAAACAAGACTTGAAAAATGATAATATATTAGGAGACTTCTTAACTTACAAGAGGAAGATTTAATGAGTTTTTTTGTTTTAGTTGAGGATACTATTGTTGGGATGAAGCACCATGATCAAAAGCAACTTCAGGAGGAAAGGGCTTATTTTACTTAGACTTTCATAACACAGTCCTCCATAGAAGGCAGTCAGGGCAGGAATTCAAACAGTGTAGAAAACTAGTGACAGGGGCTGATGCAGAGGACATGCAGAATTGATTCTTATTGGCTTGTATTTCATGATTGCTCAGACTGCTTCAGATAAAAACCACAACCACTATCCCAGGAGTGGTTATCACCTATACTGGACTAGGCTCTCCCACATCAATCATTAAAATAAAAAATTCCTACTATCTTGATTACAGGACGATCTTATGGAGGTATTTTTCCCAATTGAGATTACTTGACACTCTAGTTTGTGTCAAGTAAACATAGCTTAGCCAGCAGAGCCCTACACAAAGAACCGCAGGCAACTAAAAGTGCTGAGAGAAGAAAATTAGCTTCTCCATGGGTTGTTATTATAATTAGGTACTCAAAGTAAGGCAGTCAGCCTGGATATCATATGCACCCAAGTCACACTAACTAGACTGCACAAGTTGTGATTTTATGTTGATGTATTTAACAATGTGTAATAATAATTATCAAAAATATGTCATCAATTTGAGGAATTGATAAGGGTCATTGGAATGGTTAGAGAGAATATTTGGTTGGTGGAAATAATAAATTATATTTTAATTTAAATTATTCTTAATAAAAAGAGACAAAATCATTTTAATATCACCTTTAATCTCTCTCAAATTCTATCTGAAGTTTCTTTCAGTTCCTTCACCTCACATTTTTTAGCTTCACATTTTAAACAAGTTATTAAAATTTTGATATATTCAGTGACATATTATTGACTTCCTCCTCTTCTTAATTTCCTGTATTTCCCTATCACCTCATAAATTCCCAAGTTTTAGTTGCTACCCATGGGAAAGCTAAAAATGCTTTGTCTCCAGAGTATACATGTAAATGAAAAACGTTAGTCTTGACCACACATTGGAACACACTTAAAATATCCTGCTTAGATATGAATTTAAGTTTATATTAAATTTTCAACTTTTCCAAAATGTTCCACTAGTGGCAAAAAAAATGAGAAATTTTATGAAATAGTTATATCTTATATGTATATTATTTAAAACGCTTCACAAAAATATGCAAGCTATTTTAACAACTTTTAAAAACTGATAATGGTAATGATTTTGTTCAATGATATAAAATTTAATTCAAATGTCTCAAGTAAAATATTGGAAAGATGTCTTATTTACTATAATGTTTTAGTTAAAATATAATCCTATCACAGCCTCTTTCCTTATCTTCCCTCCTACTGTTTCTAAGTTTCCCCTCACAAACATCTGGACTCTTTTCCTCTCATTATAATCATTACATATATATGTTTTACATACATATATATGCATATGTATGCACACATATATTTGTATATATGTACAATATACATGCCAACATGCTGAGTTTATTTAGCATGTCTTGAATGCATATGGTTGCATGGATGATCACTGAGTATCACTTTTAGTTGAACCTTCACCCTTGGATTTCCAGATCCTCAGAGATGACTGCACTCCCACAGCCTTGGTGAGATGCTTGAAAATGACTAATTTTCTCATGAACAATTGTTTTGCTAAAATATTTAAATAATATAACAATAAAATGTAAGGTTATTTTATCAAATCACAAAATAATATTAAAATATTTTAGTGTTATAAATTTCCTTCTCAGAATGCACTGTTTAGAAGTGAACTTTCCAGTGTAAAATGATGACTGGGATCAAACTTGACCTGATAATTATTATTAGGACATTGTTTCACCTTGCAAAAATTTTGAGGATAGAATTGAAATAATAAGATCTAAAAACATTTACCATTTACATGATGCTATACTAATATTGTCTTGTGAAGAAAATGTTTAAATTGCATGAATTTCCTAATATATTTTTACCTAAATTCAATCTTGGTTTTGAATGATATGATTAGAGTATAATGAGAAATTGATTTCCTTGCTTTCTTTTTCCACAAGTCCAGCGAGAAAAGGAGGAAGAGACGTTTGATTCTATTGCTTGGCTATAGGTAGGAGTTACAAGAGCTGACTGATGTTCTGGAAATAAATAGCAAACTCAGTAACCACACAGGCAATTTTTATTGTGGAGACAATCATTTCCATTACACATATCTGCAACATTGCCTTTTTCTCTATTTTCAAAGTTTACAAATATTGACCCACAAAATCAATAACCTTAAAGAGGATTAATAACCAATTTCTCATCAATAATATCTGTGCCACTAAAATGTCTCAATAATCTAACATTAAATTGTTGTGTCAAAATATTATGAAGCAAAAGCATTCTGGGTGTTATTTTCTCCTCAGAATGAACCATTTTGATAAAACCAGGGATATGCATGTGTCAATAACATCTAGCTCCACAGTCAATGTTTATTTCCTCCGTCATAGCCACCTTTAAGCCCACGGGATCACAAAGTTACTCCTTATCTCCTGTAATGATAGAGTTCACTGCGTATCTTATCTCTTCCATGTATGAAAAAACAAAAGTTGCCAAGTTACAGAATTCACTAACATTTATTAAAATTTTTAAAAGACAACTGATGTAAATACTTTCTAAACACATTTTCCTTACTGACTAAATAAAAAAGATATCAAACTTATCCAGAAATTTGATACCCTTTCTTTCCTTTCCATATACTCGTATAAACCCTCAGTACTGCTACGTGATAGCAGTTCCTTTGGATTAAAAATGAATTAAAGAAATGAAAGCAGAAAAGAACTTTTGCAAGGTATCTGTGACGTGATTGCCACATGATGATTTTCTGCTCTTTTGGAATGTGTTGCTTGGTTTTGTAACACGTCTTTTCTAATTGATGAACTTTATGGGTCAATGTGTATAGATGTTGGAGATAGAGAAAAAGGGAAGTTTGAAAAACGTGTGTCATGGAAATGTATATGATGGTTAAGAAAACATCTCATGAAAATGACTTTGCCATAACCTGTTTCATAAACATAGTGATGGATACAGTCATTCACTTTAATCATTGTCATTAGTGACCACATGTATAAAACCACAAATCATTATATTACATGAAATAAGCCAGACATAGAAAGAGAAATGCTTCTCACACACACAACATAAAAAGTTGACAAGCTCATTGGAGTTGAGACTAAAATGTTGAGTCTAAGAGGCTGGGAAGTATTGGGGATAGGGGCAGAAACATGAACCAACACGTAGTGAGTGAGTGGTCGTTGGACAGGAACAAGAACTTACAGTTGTCATTGGATGTTGAGGTGAGAACAGGTAACATCCATGTATTAAATATTTCAAAACCCTAGATACAATTATAAAATCTTAACATAAAGGAATGATTGCTTCAAGAGATAGATTTAGTTATCGTATGGTTAACACATCCAAAGTATCACATGGTAAACATGGAATTGCACACATGGTTGTGGAATTGTGGACCAAGTGAAAATGAAATTTAGTCAAAAATAAATATTTCTTTAACACCTTGTAAAACCAAAAAAAAATAGCATTGTTCCTTTTGCCTTCTCAAAGCTAATTTTTAGAAATAATTTATATTGGTGAATCTACATAAAAGATGAAAAGCTACCCATTAGAATTTTGTGGTACTTTCTATAAGCAAGCCCGTCAGTCTAGTCACCTGCATGTGTCTGTAACCCTAGCAGGAGAAAATTACCTACTTCCAACTTCCAAATTAAATCTAACCTTTCAAAGTATTAATTATTTATGCATCAATTTCCTCTTTGAGCATTCTCATCATACAGTGTTACTCCCATGCCTTGCCTTCTGTAACAATGAGTAAGTACATAATAAGGTCTGAAGAAATAAAATCCTTTTGGCTGAATTGATTTTAGGGACTTTCTCTTTTAGGTGTTTTAAAAATATAGCAGTAAAAATGTCATATGTTCTCAGCATCGGAAATTTCCATTCAAATAAGTGTTCTGCATAAACTATAGAATGATAATGATATCTGAAATGTTACTTTGTGACTGATAAGCTTTCCGCACACGGGTTCTTACAGTTAAAAGTTAATATGTGTAAAGTTTAAATGTGTAGAAAAATATAACTTTCAAAGAGTTAGTTATTACCATAGCAGTCTTAGGATGCTGATAGTTTGTTGAATTTATCAGTGCTAATATTTTTTTTTTTTTTTGGTTTTTTGAGACAGGGTTTCTCTGTGGCTTTGGAGCCTGTCCTGGCACTAGCTCTGTAGACCAGGCTGGTCTCGAACTCACAGAGATCCGCCTGCCTCTGCCTCCCGAGTGCTGGGATTAAAGGTGTGCGCCACCATCGCCCGGCATCAGTGCTAATTTTATCATTGTCTCAGATACACTTAATTTGAAGAGTAAAGTCATGATAATTTGCTGTTAGAATCTTAGAGCGCTTGGATATTTGACTTATCCAAGAGCCTTGTTGAGCTTCTGATTTAATAGTTTGAAGTCAACATTAGTAATTTGTAGATCCTCAAAGCTCTAGCCACTACCATTTGCATTCAGGAGAATTCCCTTCCATTACCTTCAAGGCAACTTATTGCTGAACTTTGGGTGTTCTTGGGAGCTCCAAAGACTACAGATTACTGAGTCCCACCTTCAGATAATGAGGTTTAATTGTACTCTGCTGTGGCCTGAGAATTAGGTCGTTTAAAACTCTGATATGAATCCATGGGCTAAGAACATCACCTCATCAGTCACCAGCTAGGCGGAAATATCACATTTAGGCGGGCACATTCAGACTTGGCTGACCAATTTTCTTGGGAAACAGCACTGAGTAATTTCTGAGAGTCACAATTCAATTAGCTCTTCACAAAATCATCTCCCTTGGGAGCCTTGGGAAAGCTTTTTTTCCCTTTGGCTCAGCTTGTGGGACTTTTACATGTGAGACTTTTATCACTGGAGGTTTCACAATACTGTACTCTGATTTTATACATTCCCACATAACCCGAGTAAAACCACATAGATACTATTCTTGAATTCTTTGAGGGGATGAAAGTCTCTTGTGTCAGGTATGGGTTCATCTGACTATTTTAAGATGTATGAGCACAGATTCTCCAAGAAACGGTGCTGATATGAACTGTAAGGCAGGGGTCCAGTCAACATAGTTTAACAAATGAACCCCCAACTCAGCATATTCCAGATCTTTCATTTCCAAATTCTGCAACTTCCTTCCCCATATAGAAAACCACAAACAAACAAGCAATCAAACAAAAGCATTACCAATCAGTCATTGGTTATTTATTCCCAAAAGCTTTGTGCCACTATTGCAGGAGCACATCTTTTAGGTACATCATCACTGTAGATTAAAGACTTTGTGGGTGTGTGTTGTTATTTACCTTTCTACTTTGGTATTGCACAGAATACACCATAGTACTGTGAACAGTAGACAATACGGTTGAAGGACCTAGGTAGGCATCTGTTTGACTTCACCACATTCAAAGAGTTCTTTAGATACTGTCTTCAGCAATAGGGCTTTACCATCACTTTGTGTAGAACAAAGGATAGTCATCGCAATAGTTTCCATGTCAGGGGTATTTATTAGTTATCCTCTAGTTCTTTTTTTTTTTTTTTTTTTTTGGAAGAGTGTCTCACTGAACTAGCCAGAAAGCAAGTTGCAACAATCTTCTTGTCTCAGTGTCCCCATTTCTGAAGTTATAGTCATGGGCTCCCTCTCCCAGCTGTTATGTGGCTACAGAGGATAATACCAAGGTGTTCAGTCTTGGTGGCAATCACTTTACAGGAAACCATCTCACTAGCTACTGCACCCCCTTTTTATATCAGTGATAACAGAGTCATCTTTTCAGATACAGATGTTAGATTTTCAAAGAATTGAAGAATATATTCTGTGTGGTGATCTTTTTTTTTCCTCTGAGGAGATAAGAATAAAAATGTCTTTTCCTCTCAGTCAAGAAAGCAATGGCAGAAAAACAATGTTTGTACTGAAGTTTAACTTTATGAATAAATGAATTGAAACAGAGATACTTACAGGTTATGTTTAATTTATGAAGTTATAGCACTATCTTAAAAGTTCTTCCTCTCTGTCTTTTAGTAATTATCAAATATCTATCAATACTTAGGAAAGGGGCTTCTTGAACCCTCAGTGAGGGTTCAAGTAAATGGCCTGACCTTTTACAGGTTTACTTAAGGTAAGTCAACTTCACAGCACCTGAAATCCAAAAGGTACAGGCCATATTGGCAGAGAGGAGAGCTATTCCACCAGAAAATTTCAGTTTTTTTTTTTTTTGTTACCCATATTGCAGTGGGCAAAGAAACAACAATTTTTTCCATATCCTAACTTCACTGATAACATTCTTCCACGACTTTCTTAAACTAGGACAGAGTTTTATGAATGCTTTCTTAAAAGATCACAAACATGAAAAAGTACATAATGCAAGATTAAAACTATGCATTTACCTAAGGTGGTAAAAACTGACTAAATAGGAAAGGCAAAGCCTAGTAAGATGTGTTACAATATTCTCTTAAAGGCAGGCTAAAAATGTACAGGTTTGTACGCAGTAGGATGGTAGGTTAAGTGTATAGACTTAAATGATCTCAAAACATATTACAAACTTGGCTGCAAAGTCCACCCAGTGTTCAGTCTTTTGGGGACCAAGAGATATTTTCAGAAAATAAAATGTATCTATGTGGTAGAATATTAAGCGCAAAAGAAACAATCTATTTGTAAATTTGTAAATCTTGATTGCTGGCAGCAAAGGGAGTGGTACCCCAACCCCCGACTGTGGTAGACCTAGTCTACAGAGGCAACTTTACTGAAACAAATGTGGGTGAGGAACACCAGGCAGCTCTTCAAATATATAATACATAATAGCCTCAAGGATACAGGGAATGGAAAAATGAATTTGCACAACTAATAAGCCAAATGCACTTGCCTTTATTTTAATGTAACATATTTAACTGAATATAAATGGATATTCATGTCTGTATATGCTTTAACTGCATTTACTAAGAGCCAAGTTGAAAATTTTCCAAAATATTAAAAATTTCCTTTAAAAATAATTTAAATAATTTAAGTATTTCCATACCTATAAATATCTATAACATGGATGTAAGCCACACTAATAGTATTGCTAAAATACATACAGCTTTTTTCTAAAGACAATTGTAAGTTGTTTATTTAAAATAGAATCAAATATTTAAAATCATTTATTTCCTTCCATGTTTTGATACAACCAGAAGAAAAAAGTATTTATCCATGGTTGGTTGTTCTTATGAGATTCATTTTCATTTTGCAATTTATCAAACAATTCCTTTGTTTTGATGCCTCCCTTATTCATAAAACATGGATTATGAGCTTTATGCTGTGTGTTCCTCCAGGAATCTCATAAAAATAAATAACAAAGAAAACATGCTTGGATTTTTAACAGAAAGGCATTTTGCTAAAACAAAGAGATGTTCAGACTCCATGCACACGATGACCTGTTCTCACAATTAGATTGTAGCTTTGAATGGGCCAGTTAGTTTATTGTGAACACACAGCAGGTGTTTCAGAGCCTGTCCTGGGCAGGCAAATCTACCCTACTTTTAATGTGTTCTTGTACGGTACATCTTCATAGTGACAGTAAGCACACGTTGACAAAGGGTTCAGTAGGGAAGTTGCATGATCTTTGACTTCTATATGCTAAACTTTGCCTTCGATAATCCTTCATGGACTGACCTCTTGGATTAGCTGCTGTAACTGTGGCTTTGCAGTGCAAATATAAATGAGCTTTAGTCAGCAATAATCTCAGGCTGAATAATTTCCACAGTATATGTATGAAAGAAATAAAAAGAAAATACAAAATCTGTTTGTTTGCTGGAGAAGAAAAGCTATAGCCCAACGTGAGTGTCTATAAAATGATTTCTGTTGGAGGAGAGTGCCGGTTGTTGGTTCTCGGCCACCCCAAATTATTGGAGGTAGGGCCACTTGTTCTTTCCGGCTGCTTGGCTAGCTTAGACATGAAATAACCACACTGAAACTGTGTTGATTAAAGCACTGCTTGGCCCATTAGCTCTAGCTTCTTATTGGCTAACTCTTATATCTTTATTTAACCCATTTCTATTAATCTGTGCATTACCACAAGGTCTTGGCCTACAAGCAAAATTCCAGCATGTTTATCTCTGGTGGTGGCTCCATGGTATCTCTCTCTCTCTCTGCCTTCCTTCTCCTAGAATTCTGTCCAGTTTTCTCCAGTTAACTAAGTTCTGCCCTATCAACAGGCTAAGGCAGTTTCTTTACTCATTAACCAATAAAAGCAACACATAGACAGAAGGACCTCCCACACCAGATCTCTAACTTAGGTGAAGATGAATATCTAGAAATCTGCCTGTCAGGGGACTTATAATTTGAAATGTGAAGTGCTTGATACAGAAGACTGTACACAGATCAAAGGGCTAAAACATGAGTTTCTGCCTAGTTTAAATATGTTTCTATTTTTAATCTTGATTCAGTGATTTCCTTTATAAAATTTAATAACATTTCCAGAAAAAAAAGTTAAAGAAGAAATCACAAGGTCCTGGAAGAGTAATATGAAAAAGTCAAAGAGAAAATGTGGATGGTATCACCATTACAAAATTCATTATTTATTTTTATTTCTTAACTTTTATCGTCCATCTAAAACTCTGGCAGAGAAGTCTTGCCTGTAGTCTTTGTTATACACGTTCCCTGTATTATCATTACCAACCAAAGGAGTATATTGTTGTTTGAGGAAAAAGATAAATTAAGTATTTTCAATTAATCTGTTTCATTTATTATAAAATAAGCTCACAATATAACATACATTGCATCCTCCTGTATATTATTCAAATCTGCATCAGTTTACTGTAAGCTTCATGTGATCAGCTAGATATGTGGAACTAAGGTGGTTCAGATTTTATACTTTAGCAAAAAAACCGAAAAATAAATTCCAAGGATTTATAACATTTACACCAACTGGAAAATGCCTAAAAGTGAGAAACTGCTGTTAACAGAGTGGTGCAGTTAAATCACCAGCAGCGTGAAACATCCCTTTTTAATAAAGTCTTGCAGAGATGGTATGAGCTCTGTCTTTCAGGCAGCTCTTCATGAGAAGGAAATGTTGACAAACACATTTGACCTAACTTTGGATTTTTGGATTAATAATGTTTGTCTTTTTGCCATTTTTGGTAAATATGTGTGTGTATACATATATATCCTATTTATCATTGATAATAATGATATTGCTTGATTTAATATGATTTTTCTATACAGCAAGATTTTACACTAGTTAAAATGTTCTATCCTCTGGTTTAGTACACATCCTATACTTTCATGAGGATGTTTTTTGTAGTTCCAGTAAGTGGATATTGCACAAAAGCCACCTACAATTTTAGATGCCTTCCCCAGAAACTTCTTGGATTTCTTTTCAGATTATTGTCTGGGAAGAGATATTGGATCACCTATATATGTGGAATGTGTTATCAGAGCTGCTAATTAGAAGCAGAATGAAAATATGTCAAAAGGATTATACAAACTGTGATTTGAAAACTTATTCTTGAATTCTAATTAAGAAATCTCACTTCACTTTATGATGCATTTTGTTTGAGATCCTGATTTTTGCATGCTGTATTGCTGTGTCTAGAATATACTGTGGGTTTCTACAATATCACTTCATATAATGATGTGATATCATTTCTTTGTTTTAAATTCTGAAAGCTATTAAGTTATATTGCTAACTTTGCTTTAACTTTCAAATGGTCATTATTAAATATATTGTCTGGTGGTGACACTCAATTACATTGACCAGGATTAACAGACTCAAGTCCTACTTAGCCCTGGTAAGGTCAGACTATTGAGGAAGTACTCTACTGTGGGTCAAGGTTGGGCTATCAGGGCCAACCATGGCTGGTGTCACAGGATGATTCTGAGCAGCACTGAGTAAAAAGGGAAAAAACATCTGGGAGACTGTGTCAGAGAACAGCTCCTTTACTGGGGGTGCAGGGGGCAAAGGGTAGTTATACTCCAGGAATAAGGGTCAGCTGGAGCAATGGGGTGTTTTGTTATTTTGGGGACAATAATATCAACATCAAGATGCTTCAGCTGCAAACTCAGGCGCAGTAGGGGTCAAAAGGAGGAAACTTAAAAGGTCATTCTGAAAAGAAAGGATATTTCAGATGTCAGATAAGCAAAAACCAGTCCCCTTAGACTTGGAGCTGCATCCGTTTATCTGCTCCTACATGCATTAGGGTACATTCTAGGCATGGGAAGTCTAAATGCTGGGAACTGTCTGCAGCTGAGCAAGGTGGAGGAGCAACCCAACTGCTGCAGCTCGCAGGATGAGAAAATCCAGGGATTTAGTTATGCTTCACCCCCTTCTTAGTTTTAGGCCAGCCCTGCAAAAGCATCATAATGAAGACGAGATCATTGTCAACATGTATCTAGTCTTGCTTTCTGTTTACTTCCACAAACTCTTGTTAACTCCCAGGAACTCTTATTAATAGCAAAAAATGTAGGGAATGTTTGAATGTTCACTACAAACCTAACTATTACATTTTCTTGCTTTTTGTACAAATACATATCAATATTTCCTTCAATTATTTGAAAAGGAATGCAATGACAAGATCATTTTCTGGGTCAGTTGAAGCAAGATCTCTGATAAACTTGACTAGACTTCCAAGGGTCTTAATAGTCTTCCACAGACAATAAAACCATGGCAAGAAAAAAAAATGTTACTCTCCCTATCAACTGCTGCTTCTTAATGTAACAGATAAGATGTGATATAAAACAGGACCATCCTTACAAGCAAATGTATAACAAACTCTCCACGCATCCACATGATTTCTGAGTAAAACTGGCTGGAATTCTACCAGCTACCTGTTCTTGCTGAGCACTTTTATAATGAAAGAAGTGTTCAACTGACAGTTATGTGCTTGGTCATTTTCCTTCTCTTATCTTGGAATCTGGAAAAGCCATCTGGCCACATTTGACCATGAGAAGGAAATGGAAGCACTGTGTAGCACCTCTGGCCAAAAGTTAAGTAATGTGTCTTTTTTAATATAGTTTTTGTCCTTTCTGGTCAAAAGCAAGTGTCCTCCTTAATGACAGATATCCAAGATATGGAAGACATATGGCTCTAATCTCTACTCAAAAAGTAGCCATCTATAGGACAGGAAAGCAGACTTCAGATAGGGAAGATGTAAGCTCCTGTCTATTTAAATTAGAGAGACTAGGGGATTTATTTATTAAACAGATCATATTGCCCTAATGAATAAAAACCCTAAAGATGATTAAAGAGCCATTATCTACGCAAGCTTACACATTCTCCTTTGTCAATCAACAATTTTATCAAATAGTGTTAAGAAGTTTATAAAATCTAAATCTTGACCTGATTAAAAATGCAATTAAGATTACATGCATGAAGTACATTAATTTTCCTAATTTTCTTTTGAAGAATGCAAAGCAATTTTTGTAGATAATTAGAAGTTAAAATGATATACTCCCTGAAATTGATTAACTTTCAAATGTAGTACTACATAGTAATTTTTTAGATATTCATATATAAGTATGTTAATCCTAGATTTATTGAATTTTTAATTCAAAAAATTTAAACTATTTTTAACATTAAAAGAAATGAATATGTATAATAGGAAAAGGTAGCGTGATCAAATGAATTTAAAATACTTTCAAAATATCATGTTATGAATGCCAAAATTATTTACAAGTACAATTCATGATTAAGTACTAAACAGGCCCTGAACATCTATTGGAGCTTAAGCATATCGAATGATGGGCTGGCAAAAGTTTCAACAATGGTTCCAAAATTTCAAGTCTGGGAAATTGAGTTCAATCCCCATAACCTATTTAAAGATAGAAGGAACAAACTAACTCAACAAAGTTGTCTTCTGACATCTATATACCCATCAGACTCACATGCATATCACAAACACACACACACACACACACACACACACACAAAATACAATAATGTTAAATTGGCTTGATAGGAAGAAAAAGACACAAGGTTGGATGAGTAAGGAAGGTGAGGCTGTATCTGGGAAAAGATGGGAGAGGGGTGGAGGGATGATATGTATTTTGAAATGTATAAAATTCTGAAATGACTATTTAAAATGTTTTAAATAGTTTTTAAAAGTGTTGCTTCCAAACTAATTTGTTAGGCTCTATCTGAAAATTAAAAATGTTAAATATTAAAATACAGCTGGAAACTGCAGATATAAATGTAATGACAGTTTCAGGAAGTGTGCAGACAATACTTGCATTAAGATTTTAAACATGCTTCTGAGGCATTATGTTGGTCCCAAAAGGATGAGATGCCCACTGGTGCC
Source organism: Alexandromys fortis (assembly GCF_014885135.2). Taxonomy (NCBI): domain Eukaryota; kingdom Metazoa; phylum Chordata; class Mammalia; order Rodentia; family Cricetidae; genus Alexandromys; species Alexandromys fortis. Next base: position 38,413,058 of record NW_026067949.1, read on the forward strand.
TACAGAAATATGCATTTGACTTATTTAAATAATCCCTCAACTGTCAAGAAATTAAAATCTACTACCTTGGGACAAACCAGCTCTCCTTTGGTTCTTTTAACTGCAAGGTTATGTAGAGATGGGAGTTGTTTGCAGGCACTGAGTGGGAATGAGAACTTGGCCATCAAAAGAACTTATGAATTTCAGGAGTTAATCAAACAGCATGCCGTATAGACCTTCCATCACAGATTTGTGTGCCAGGTCTTTACATCTTCACCATGTTAATATCTCCATTGTCTCCATAATTCGTACATAAACCTAAAACCCTTGTAAAATTCCAGTCTACTTTATAAGGAAGAAATCACTATAATGATGATGCAGATCATTTTGCTTTTTATTCTTTTCAACTCATCCATGTTGCAGTTCCTACATGTACCTACATGGAGAAACCTGAATCCATGAGATGTTCTTTTAATGAGCATCCTGTACTTGTAAGGTACTAGTAGGGCAATGTTGCTATTCTGATATTAACTGAATTACATATATTATTTATATTTCTTTAAACATTGGCTAATTTCCTTTTTTTAAATTACAGGACACAATATTACATCAGATATTTTGTTTTCATTTTAACTCAACATTGTGACCCATTTAGATGTCTTTTTATCTGAATCTCTCTTTGTTGTGTATCTTTAATTATTTTCTTCCCAGAAGCATCTTTTTTATGCTAAGTAGGTTTAGGGCCAACTTTGTTCTGCCTGCTTTCTCTGCCCAGTTCAACATGGCCAAGGCATTTACCTCCTCTGAGACCATATACATCACCCCATTTTGAGGCACACAGCAGATCTATGTCTCCATTAAACAAGTTGTAGCACTCTGCTCACAGACTTCATTAAAATGCTCTGTAGCTGGACCTTCTGAAAGAGTCAGAGTCATTCTTGCTGGTGAACCAGGAAGCCACACAGTTTTTGTTTCTACCGCTGAGTTAGGAAGCCTTCTCCTAAAAGAATTGTGCCTCTGCTTGTTTCTAGCAAACAGAGTCTACCTGAGGAAAAAATGTGGCTAAACTTTGTTTTTTAGTGTCTAGAAATTTCTCCAAACCCTTTCAGATTTTATATGGATTTACCTAGCACTTGTTGGAACACCAATCTGTTGTGTGATTAATTTATGTCTGGGCAGTCAGGAATGAACAAGTGGCCTCCCACAACAGTAGAGCATGAGACTCTTTATCTCAAGGTCATGGACTCATGCCCCACATTGGGTGCCAGATGTGGCGAGAGTTCTAATTGTTCTTAATAATACAAACCGGAAGTCATATGTTAGAGGGTAAAAGGTGAAAGAGCACAAAAGCAGAGAAACCAGCCACTAGTTCTAAAACATCCTCAGAACCAACAGAGTAATATCCTGTCTCTATGTATCTTTAGACTGAAATGGCATGAGCTCCTGTCTCCTCTCATTTTATAATCCTCTCTCCACCCTTCCATATCTATTTCTGTCTCTACCTCCTTAGTTCTGGGATGAAAGGACTGTAACTCCCAAGTACTGGGATTAAAGGTGTAAACCACCACTGCCTGACTGTCTTTCTTTTAGACTGAATCAATCTTGTGCACCCACCCCAGGGTGGCCTTGAACTTAGAGATCTGTCTGCCTCTGCCTCACAAGGGCTGGGATTAAAGTTTTGGGCCACCACTGCCTCTATGGTTCACTAGTGGCTTAGCTTCACTCTCTGATCTTCAGCCAAGCTTTATTTGTTAGATCACAAACAAAATATCACCTCAGTTAATGATTAATACATCATCCATAAGTAGAAGCTGGCACATATTAAAACAATTATATGATGATTTCTGTTTATTGAATTAATAGCATCACTGTTAATCCAACACTTAAATATACTGTAATAACATTCTCAATCAGTTTTCTGTTGCTAATAACTCAATACCACATAAAGAGTTGTTACAAAGAACTGTCCATCCAGACTCAAAGTTCCCTGGATGCATCTCAACAGACAAAATAACATCATGGGATGAAAATGACTGTAAAGAATGGTTGTGTTACCTATAACAACTAAAGAGTAAAATAAGAAAGTGAACTTGCTTTCTCAGTAAGTCAATCACATTCTGAGAGATGAACATTAATACGTATAAAAAAAAGTACATCCAACATCTTAGTTTATTCCAACGCTTTCATTCCATCTCTCTGGAACTAAGCTTATAGCACTTAGTGAACAAACCATATTTAACACAGCATGTGTTCCCATCTCATCTTAGTTCTTTATTTCTTATTACAACTTGGTTTCATATCAAGTCAGAGAGGATTTCAGAAACATCACTATTTAACACATTATTTTTACTATTTTAATACTTTATTTTAGCTGAATACATATGGAGAGCTGAAAAGTATCTTTTTAACTCTCACATTTACAAGTCACAATGACAAGACTTAGAAAAGGAACTGTTATCCAGTCTCAAAAGGTTAAAACTTACATGTTCCTCCACACATAAGATTCTTAGCATCTAATGTCTATATGTGTGTCTGTAAATGAACAGTGTAAATAAAGGCTATAAACCTAGAAGAGAGACCATGAGATGGGGAAAAGAGCTACTGAAGTAGAAAGAGAGAGAAATAAGAATATGTGAAAATAGAAAGTCGTCTATGGAAGGTGTGTAGAGTAGAAGGACAAAAGGCTGGGATAGAAAAAAGACCAGAAGGAGGAATCATCAATGACAACAAAAGTTTAGTTTGAAATTACCAAAATTAAATGTAATCCTATGTACACTGGTAAAAATAGCATGGAGGTCAGAGGAAAGCCTACAAGAAGAGGTTCTCTTCTTCCACCTTGTTGGTACTCAGGAGTAAAGGAGCAGAAGGCAGAAGAAGACTAATCCCCATTGTATCACCATACCAGCCCTAAAATTTTAAAGAAAGAAAAGACTGTTGACATAACAGTTAGTGACAGTATGTGTAAGAAATAACTAAACGAAATAAATGCATAGTAGCTCTTATTTTAAGCACCGTTCCTATATCATAAAGCTAAAGACATTTGTGTTTTTTTCACTCACTATTGACTCATGATTTTGATAGAGAATAAAATATCTAGGTGTTGTTATTGATATAACATGAGCAATTAAAATTCCTAGTTGTTTCTTTTGTCATAAGAACATTTTTAGTAGAATGGGAAACTACCTTTGAGTTTCAGCTTCTCCAAATTTCCTCCTCCAGACAACCAATGAAATGTCTGCAACCAAGACAAATGTTTACAGGTTTTCTTCGTAGCAGCTTTCAAAGTAGTCCAGTCCAAGCTTTCATTTTAAAATGGTGGGCTGAAGAGCTGGGTAAGTACAATAATAAGTAAAAATACTTGCAGCACAATTTTTAGACTCGGAGTTCAGGTTAGGTAGATGTCAGGTAGGCAACCAGGCCAATATTGATTCCAGCTCTTGGGATGCAGTGACAAGGAATCTATTCAAACAGCAGGAAGAAGTTGGCTCATAGACTAGCCTGAACAATGGTTTCAATGAGTGACATTGCCTCAATGCACCAGATGGAGAAAGACTAAGCAAGATTACACCATCAACTTTTGACCTGAACGCACACATATACACAGAAAAGGACATACAATTACACACATGTGAACATGCATAAAAATGTGCACCACATTCTTTCACACACAGTATCGACTGTAAAAAAAAAACTGGCATTTTTGCTGATTTAAACTTCTTTGCTGCAAAATAAACTTATTTGCTGTTTTTTTTTTCTTAATGGAGTGGGTAAACAGGTGTTGGCTGAAACAATTTACATCATGTAAACATTAATTTTCATATAACAGGTTGAATGTCCTATTGTTAGGAAAGTAGTGACAATTGACCTATAATACTTAAGGTTTTAAAAAGACTTTTAAAAAATTCACATTATTTAAAAAACTGAAGTCATTAAACAAATATGGAACATACAGCTGAAAGAATACACACAACCTTTCCTAATAGAGTAAGAGAATGAGTAATCTTTGAAAATGTGTTGATCCTTTTAAGTCAGAGGATGCTCAGGTAATTGAGAAGAAACACATTAATACTGGACTTGTAATGGCTCAGCAATGCTGCATACATGAAAACCATAGTTAAATAGTTACAGTATACTGCTTAGTAAGCATAACTATAATGGGAGAGTGTCACCGCTTTTAAAGATTTTTTGTCATGCTTTTACACAAAATAAAGGAGTGTTTTATGTAAAGTTTAAGAATTGTAATTCACCATTTAATTTATCTATTTGCCTACTGCCATAAAATCAAGCTAATCAATTTAGCTTTTGACAAGGTAATTTATTTTCCATATTCTGGTATAACCCTACTTTTCTGAAGTGTGTTTTAATATAGAAACCACATTAATTGAAATCCACATGATTAATCACAAGAGATAACTGAATGCTTGTAATTTCAGCAAAACAAAAATATCCCAGCCAAAGTACATTCTTGAGTACTTGTTTGCCATCGTTATGGTATTTTCATTTAGAATGACTTTAAATGATTATTTAAAACAAATATACAAAGTATTAATACAGGGAAAAACTAGAGATTCTTGAGTGTAATACTGCAGCAAAAAAGAACCAGGAGGAAGAGAGGTTATAATGATAAAAAGACCTAAAAAAAAACAAACAAAGAAGCTTAAAAACATGAAAGAAAATTCTAAGAAAATTTTCTATAATGTGAATAAGGAGAAAAAGGATAAATTTGAAACTACTACAGGGAAGTCCTTCACAAAACAAAGGTAGTCATTGTGTAGTTTTGAAAGTCATATTAGCTGACTTTTCATGAACATAACAAGATACCAGTAGAAATGTACATTTACAGGGAAAAAAAAACTTATTTAGCCCATATTTGGGGAGGTTGAAATATCCAAACATCAAAGTACAGGCTCGGGTGAGCACCCACTTAATTGTATCTCATCATGACATTATGTCTAGGGTAGACTCCTGAGACAGAGAGACCATTCATGCCAAAAAATGAACCAGAGAGTGACTACAGCTCCAGGTGACTTCCTCTACCATGCTCTTAATTGATATAAAGCCTTCACACTAGATATTAGTCTTAAAGTCCTATAACCATCAAATACACGTTTCTACCACATGAAGGAAATTCCCAAACCATAGCAGAAATTTAGAAGAAATCACAGAACACAGGTTTTAATATGAGATATTTCTTAGTAAACTGTGTTAAGGGCAATATGTTATATTTTGTTATATAATGAAGCAGTTTAGACTATTGGATTTCACAGGAAGGTTTGTAAAGTATGTCTGTGTGTGCATGTGTGTGTGTGCATGTGTGTGTTAGAGCTATTGAACTAGATACAAAGATGATAAAGATAACTGTAAACTTAAAACAAAAGCCAAAAGTGCCTATGATAAAACATTTTATCTTATATAAAGCAGAACCCACTCAATAAAAAATTCAAAAATTATATGCTTATTAGAAAGCTTCTGTTCTTTAAAAATGTATAGTTATATATACATGTACACTTGCATTGATTAATGTATCTCCAAATATTTAGTTGAAGATTATTCTGGGATTGTTTATGAGGGCATTTCTACATATTATCAGTAGACTGAATATATAAATATGCCCAAATTGGGTTCCATCAATCTATTTAAGGTTTACATTAGAAAACGTGCAAGTATGATATAATTTGTTATCTTCATTTCATTTTATTCAAGTTGAGACTTCTGTATTCATATGTATGAATTTAATTATAGGCCAATAAGTAGCTCTAAGATGAGGAAGTCTCTTAAAAGTGAAGTACAATGAGTGCCACATGAAAGAGTAGATATACTAAAAGATGTTCCAAAAGAACTATAGTCATTTACCTCATAATTGGGTTTTAGGCAATCACAAACCACACAGTGATGGTGGTGATGTCCTAGCCACCCTAGAGCCCACAAAAACTATTGATGACGATGTTTACTCTATCTTTTTCACTAAATGATACATGATAATATTTGAAGCTTCTAATAGAAAACTATATTTCCAAGACAGGGATTTGAAAAGAAAATCATTGGAAGTTAGTGAAAAGCAACTTGAGGAAATTTAAGAATATCACTTGGTCACCTTGACTGTGGCTATTGATGAACATAAATGAGAGGCATTATACAGGTGGGATGGACTGAATTTATACAAAAGTAGTTAGAACAATCTCTATTTAGAGATCAAATGTAATATAAGGAAAAATGTAGGGATGGAAAGCTGACAAGAACTTGACTTGGGTTGTTTAGTTTTATGTTACTATGACATACCAGAGAATATCCAGATATTTTGCTTAACGTTGAAATAGGCACATCTGTGGAGATGCGATTTAAAACTTTCTTTCTTTCTTTTGTTGAAGTCAAGATTCCTTTTTTAGATTACACACACACAGATAGATATAGATAGATAGATGATAGATAGATAGATAGATAGATAGATAGATAGATAGATAGATAGATAGATAGATAGATTAGATAGATAGATAGATAGATAGATAGATAGATAGATAGATAGATAGATTTAAAACAATCTTTCCTTAAGATTTTACATACCAAATCTAGTTCCCACTCCCCATACCTTACCCTACCTTACCCCCTATCCACTCCTCAGAACAGGTAAGGCTTCCTATGGGGAGTCATTAAAGTCAGGCATATCACTCTGAGATTAATTTCTTATTCATATATTGAGTAAAGCATGTTGTTTACTTCAGTGAGGGTAAAAAAAAAAAAAGACACTATAGGTCATTTCATTCTCCCACCTGCAAACTGAAATTTTGTTTTCTATTGCCTTTCTACATGGGCTAAAAGTCCACCACTGGCCTTCCTTAACATTCTATTGGCTTCCTTAACATTGTACTGGAAGCAAGAAATCACTGGATTTCTTTATTCAGTCACAATTCAGTCACTACAACCAAAATGATCAAATGCCAACCACCTTTTTTTCTTTGTCTTTTTTTTTTCTTTTTTGGTTTTTTGAAACAGGGTTTCTCTGTGGTTTTGGAGCCTGTCCTGGAACTAGCTCTTGTAGACCAGGCTGGTCTCAAACTCACAGAGATCCGCCTGCCTCTGCCTCCCAAGTGCTGGGATTGAAGGCGTGCACCACCAATGCCCGGCTCCTTTCTCTTTTCTTCCACCCTATAGTATGGACTTTTTGCATTTAAATCATTGTTGAAATGATCTAATGTAGTTGTGTTATTGGGTAAAAAACTTAATCTTAAATCACTTTATTGATAATTTTTAGAAATCATAGTTTTCCAAGACTAGATCCTGTTCTGTTACTATTTGACTATGTAACCTTCATTAATTCACATAAGGAACCAGATTTACCAGTTACCAAATATGAATGAGATAAACTTTAAGTTCTATTTTATAGATCAAATTATATTCTATTCTCAATACTTATGCTTTAAATTTTCTAAAATATGGTATATGCTGCATGTTGCCTTTGAACATAAAGAAAGATCAGTAGATATGTTTTAAGCTATAACTTACCCTTTCTATCACATCTATTTTAAGGAAGTCTTCAAAAGTGGTGACAGATCACACCACCATTCCTATTTATTGGGTAAGAAGGTGAAGTCTACATTAAATGTACCTAACAGATTTAGTGCTTGCATAGCATCTTTCAATGTGTCCTGCATAATTTTTGAGTAGTAGTTGATGTATGTATGGGCTAAAAATATAAACCACCTGTTGTTCTGACTTCACCGTGGAGAGTATCGCATTGTTTAGCTTTTTCTACAGTGTTCTGTGTGTGTCAATATTGATTTCAGCAAAAGTAATAAAGGATCCTGTCAAAATAAAATTAAAACCTAAGGCAATTTACTTTGCTGAAGGGGGTCAGCTTTAATAACCATCACCATCTTTTCAGAACCGCTGTGAAATTTCATTAACACTGTACGCCAGTCACATATCAGCTAGGTTTACAATTACTACTTGATTATATGTCTGTATAGATCGTTAGGCACAAGCCTCCTTTTCGTGCCCTCCATTGTTGGGTGCATGGGCTCTCTTTTCATCAGTGGAAATTCTATTTAAGAAAGAAAACGATAATAAAAAGGGTGGGTACTAGATTGTTCAACTCTGAACAAAATTACCCAATACGCTGCAGTATTTTCATATTGACTGTTTCAATCCATTTACCCTTTAAAAGCTGGATATCTAGAGACCCAAACCAGAAGAGAATTTATCCACAAATATTAGAAAAACTATGGAAAATCATTAGACTTAGTAGTTTCATGCCAAGAAGAATTTGTAACCTCCTTTATTCCCACTTATTACAAGAAAGATATATCTAAGCTTTGTATAATTTCCCAATATAAACTAATCAATGCCTCAAAATCTAGTAGAATACAGAAACTCCAGAGAGACAGAAAGAGTGAGAAATAATAAATGTGTGTACATTCATAGTCCAAAAGCTTTTATTTCCTTGCAACTATTTTTAGTTGTGCCCTTGAATTTCTTTCATAGAGAGTGTTAAAAAATATAGAGATCCCCAAGCTGAGTCCACAACAAAATAGAGGCAATGTGAAGAAATTCCCAAGGACTCTGGTATTTCGAAAGATCACTGCTTTGGAAATAATCCCAATGTTTTGTTTACCTGATGAAAATAATAATTTTTTTCATTTTTATTTTCAGGCTGTGCTTGGTTTGAGTTCAAAAGACATGATCCATATGATCCATTGTCTGCTGTTTCTTTCTTACTTTTTTTTTTTTAGATCCTCATGCTTCCAGTTTATTTGACAGAAAGGAAATTGTTCTGTAGTAACACTTAGCCCCACAAAATGTTCATGGGTGGCAGCCTGAAGTGGCTTCTCTCATATCATATAGCAAGGGTTTTCCCCTAGAATTTGCCACCAAGAGAGTTCATGGTCTTTGATCCATAACAGTGTGTCCTGAGTTTTCTTTTTCTTCAATAAGAGGAGATTTGTTAGAAGGGTTGTTGCATTGACAAAGGAGTGTTCCCATCAGTAATAGTGAAGCCATTTTCCAAAGAGAAAGGAGCATATTCTGGGGACAGGATGATGGAGCTGGAGAGTAGCATCCTGTTCTCCACTTCTACAAAAGGACCAGTTCACCCATCCTGGGAGTAAGTTTCCACCTCAGTAATGAAATTCTCCCACTTTAGAGCTGTATTCTGCCCATTAGGGGTAACTGACATCTCCCTAGTGGGAACAGTAACACTTTCAAGGGCCACAGTCTTCTTCCCAGAAGTTTTTTCCTCAATGGGAGTCATAGTCTGAAAATAGGTAAGAGTTGTAACCATCTCTGCAGAGGTCACAGACTGATTACCCACTGAGGCCATGGTCTCTCCCCCCAGGGGTCACAGACTGATTGCCCACTGTGATCGTGATCTCTACCCCATCCATTGTGTGCTATTTTTAAGGAGACATTGGTATAAAACTTACAACCTCATTTAACTCAGAATTTTGCCTTCGATATCTGTTGTTCTAGCATCCAAACATACTAAGAATACATTAGACTTAACCAAGCTCCTGACCTTTTACATTTAAAAACAAGTACAGAGATGAGCTTAGAAAGTGTTTTTGTTTTTGATTCATTAAGTGTTCTAGTTTCTAATTGATTTACAAAGAAAAGTGACTTGTGCTTTAATGTGTCCAACTTTCAGACATAAAATGGGAGAAGGGAACATTATAAACAAAGAATCACTTGAAAGAAGCCACTGCCCTTAATTCCAGCTATATTGGTCCTTATCATCCTACACAGTGGTTGGTGGTCACAATTGTCTGCCTCTTTGTTTATGGAGATCTCTGAGGAGCATTGTTCTACTCTTTTGACTACAAGGGTTTTGATACTTACTCTTTAAGACCTAGAAAGACATTTGCATATATTTCATAGTTATTTTCTATTATTTCATTATAAAAAATCTTCTAAAGTATACTTTCATAGGAATAAATGAAGTTACATACATAATTATAAATGTAATTTTTGCCCCTCTAGTTTATCTCCGTTGATGTGGTATTTACCTCGATGTGGAATTTCCCTCTATATGCTGTGAATATCATTGGTTAATGGAGAAACTGCCTTGGCCAACTGATAGGGCAAAACTTAGGTAAGCAGTGAAAACTAAACTGAACGCTGAGAGAAAGGAGGCAGAGTCAGAGAGAAGCCATGGAGCTGCAACCAGAGAAAGATGCGCTGAAACTTTGCTGGTATGCCACAATCTTGTGGTGATGCACAGATTAATAGAAATGAGTTAAATTAAGATGTAAAAGCTAGCCAATAAGAAGTTAGAGCTAATAGGTCACACAGTGATTTAATTAACAGTTTCTGCGTGATTATTTTGGTTCTGGGCTGCCAAGAACCAACAAGCAACCTCCTTCTAACAATCCCAATTTGATGTACTCTCTTTTCCTTAAGAAAAATAAACTTGAGGATGCATATTAAAACTATTACAAATTTTTCCTGTTGTTGATCATGTTGCATAGCATGTAACGTGCACTATATGTTTATTGAGAAACTTGGATTCCGAATTTAATTTCTTGCAAATTATAGCAGTAATGCATGGTTTCTCTTTTACTCATGTATGTATACACATAAAATTTAAAGCAATGCTAAATGACTTTGCTTTTTTTTCCTTGACTTTTAGAAGTTTTCTTCATATTTTTATTTTATATGATAATTACCATCGAATGCTGTCCACTCAATATGCTGTCTCTAGAAGGCAGTGGTTAAAGTTACAAATAGTGACTCTCATTGTTTTAACTTGCTGCTGCACTAGAGAAACACGTTCTTAGAGAAGGGTGACATGAATAAAACGCTACATGAATATTGGTAGTTCATTATTTTCTGTGAGCCCCGAATGAGCGGACAAATATTTTGGCACTATCAATCAGCTTTTCATGCGGTAGCCTTTCCTGAAAAGAACATTGTTTCTTCGACAGTCCCACTGCCAGTTCAGGGATTTAGCAGTCAGGTTCTGAGTAAAATCCAGCATGTCTTCATCATCTCTCTTACTTTCTCCCTAGTTACAGTCTATGTGAACACGGAAGACTAATCAATCCCAAGATAACAAAAACATATTTATGTTTTGGACTGTGATGAACAGTTCCAATGGGGGTTTGCTTATATTAGTAAACAATATTGTTTCTTCTCTTGCAGGAATTGAGAAAAAATACTATGAATGAAGTAAAGAATTAAGCAGGCAGAAGGCTAGGGTGTATAACTCTACTCCACTATTACAGAACACCTAGCAGAATCTTTGTATGTTTTTTTTTTTTTCCTTTAGACCTCTGGAACCAAAACTAATCCTGTAATGTACTTCCTCTTCCAAAACCAATTAGGTCTGACCATATGTGGGTTCTTATGAATTTCACAGATTTGCATTTCAGTTCCTTCCTAGAACATCAATGCATATACCCCATTTGCTTTAGCTGCCTGTGTGGCATTTGTTTTTCGCAGCACATGTTTTGATACGCCTATACCAAGCATTCATAAGAGGGTGTTCAGAGCCTATGTAGTTCTTCCCTTGCCAGAAGTACTTCTAGTCTCTCCATATTGCCTACAGATTACCTAGCTGAAATGCATTTACTTATCATGTAGAACTCAGTTTGTGTACATATTTCTTGTGAAGCTTTCCTAAACACTAGAAGATATTTAAAATTCTTTGAGATTTCTACTAGTTACAAGTCATTTTCATTCCGTAATAATTTATACATATGCCCGAATTCTTTCCTTTTTCTGCCAGAGAGTAAGCTTTTGAGAAGAAGCATACTATAGGACTCATTTTATATAGTTGGCACTTACAGAAGAGAGCCTGGCTTGTTGTAGACTCTCAACACTAATGGCATAAATAAAAATGTCAATGCCTTTAAATCATCCAAACACTTGAAAGCTGGCAAGTCCATTATGAGTCTTGACAAAGCTTCTCTTTCTCTTTTTTCTTCTACTTAGGTAAAAGCTCCATTTTTCTCTTTTTATTGAAATAGATTTTTTTTCTTATACAACATATCCTGATTACAGTTTCTTATCACTCTACTCCTCCTAGGTTTTCCTTCCTCCCTTCCATCCTGAGCCACTCTCTTTCTGTCTCTTATGTAAAAAGAACAGACTTCTAAAAGATAACAAAACACAACGAAGTAAAATAAAATAAAGCAAAACAAAAACCATCACACTGAAGTTGGATAAGGCAAACCAAAAGAAGGAAAAAGGCCCAAGGGAAGGCACAAGAATCAGACCCTCTTGCTCACACGTTCAGGAGTGCCCTAAAAACACTAAAGTGAATGCTATATTATATATGCAGAGGACCCAGTGCAGACTCGTGCAGGACCTGTACTTGCTGCTTCAGTCTCTGCGAGTTCATATAAATTTTGCTCAGTTGGTTTAGAAGGCCTTGTTCTCCTGGTGTCCTTAGTTCCCTCTGTCTCCTACACTCATTCACCCTCCTGTTCTGTGAACATCCTTGTGACCTGACAAAGTTGTCATGCTTTCACTGAAGAGCTTCCTTTTCTTAATTCCCAAATTTCAACAATAGCAAGGGTAACTGAGAACTATCTAACTTAGTAAGTTATTGCTGAATATTAGACTGCATAAATATGACTAAAAATTCATCTTCTGTAGTTTACCAAACTAATATTGGGTTAAGGTGCAGTCTTTTATGGTACAGAAGGGATTTTGAGCTGTGTTCTGAAATATTCTGAAATCAGATTGTGAACTAAGCTATCTCTGCCAGTTTGCTTTCTGCTGGAACATATTAAAGGGTAACCTACGCTTATGGCTGATGGGGGAGTGATTTCTTAATAATAAAGAAACTGCCTCGGCCCTCATAGGACAGAAAATTAGGTAGGCGGAGTAGACAGAAGAGAATTCTGGGAAAAAGAAGCTGAGGAGGAGTCTCCATGATGCTCCCACTCCAGACAGACGCAGGTTAAGATCCTCTCTGGTAAGCCAACTCATGGGCTACACAGAATATTAGAAATGGGTTAGAACAATATGTAAGAGCTAGCCAATAAGAAACTGGACCTAGCCGGGCCAGGCAGTGTTTGAAAGAATACAGTTTCCGTGTAATTATTTCTGGGTATAAGCTAGCCATGCGGGCGGCCGGGTGCCGGGGACGCAGCCCTGCCGCTCCTATTTCAACAGATGGCGCCCAGACGTGATGGGCTAAATCCACTTAAAAACCTGAGAAGGCTTAAAAATAAGGGAGAGAGAGTTTAACACAGATTTTTGCTGTTTTGTTGGTGGCGTGCTGTAGAGAGATTCCTGATTCAGCAACAGCAGCAAAAAAAAAAAGCTGCGTCATTTTAAAGTGCTGCTTCCTGGGGCTGTGCTGCCAGCGTGAACTCTGGCTTTAAAGCATTTCAAGGCTTTTATGGGACTGGATGTTTGTGTTCCCGCTTGGGATCGGAGGAGAGTGCTCTGAGACCGTGCAGATGGCTCAGCGCTCCCCGCCTGCACCTGGGCAGAAGGCAGAATCAGGCTTAGGCAGGCGGAAGAGCATGGCGGATTCCTGCCGCCATACAGAGACGCGTTTTCAGACTGCGCAGTGCTCTGCATGTCAGATTTGGCTGTAACTTGGATGAAAAGAGTTTCTGTGCTGCACACTCAGTCTCAGAATTAAACTGCTGATTGCGGCTCCAATGTGAACTGCTGTGTGCCTGGAACTGTGCTCAGCTCAGAAGCACCAAATGACTCTGAGGCAGGAGCGGCTGCTCCATGCTGAACTGTGCTGATCTCAGGCAGGAACTACCGTAATTACCTTAAAACTGCGCAGTTAAGGTTTAGACTGGGCAGGACACAGGCAGTACCGTATTACCTGTACATGGTGCAACTTAAGTTTTTAAGAAGTGCTTAACATTTTAAAAAAATGCTCCTGGATAGTAAAAAAATTACAGATTCACAATAAAACAGATTCAGACACTGTTGGATGAATGTACGTAGGCTTGGGAGAGAGAAGAAAAAGAATATAAAGAATAAAGTTAATGTCTTAAAAAGAAAAAGGGTAAAGTCTTTAAAGAGACAGAGTACAGAAGTACAGATAGTTATAGATTAAGAGAAATAAAGAAAAATAAGCCACGTAAAAATGGAAAATTCACAGAGAGTCTGGATTATGTACATTGTGTTTTCTTTAAAATTTTTGACTGTGAAGGAGCTAAGTACAGAGAGACATTTCATTATATGGGCTGCTAAGCTGAACCTGCACATATGTTCTAAAGGTATCTTGACTTCAGAATTTGGATCTAAGGTTATGATGCTTTGGAAAAGTCCTTCTTTTGTTTTCACAGAGGATGTGACCCTGTGGATTGCATCTATTCCGATTTGGTATGATAGACCACGCCCTCCTGAAAGGTTGCTGTGAACACCCTCAAAAAATTACTTCACTCAACTGCCAACTGAGATGACCCTGGCACACAGGTTATACCATGAAAGACCTAATTAACGACGCCCCCATTCAGCAGGAAGCAGTTTGGAGAGAAAAAACTACGCCCATGTTCCCAAATATTGTTTATAAATGTTCTTTTACATTTAAAGGGGGATATGATATAGATATGAATAATTTGCATTGGTATGGATTTTAAGGTCAATTTTGTTATATGTATATGTATTTTTGATCTTGATTAAGGTATTGTGATTGTGTAGTTCATTTTAAAATGTAATGTATAATTAGGAAATATAGGTTGTTAATGGATAATCATCGCTAATAGTTAAGCTTGTAGTCATGTTAATTAGATTTTCTAGATATATAGAGATATATTTCAATTAGATAGGCATTCTTCATATCTTTCAAAGACTGCAGAATATGGCATTTAAAATATTTTAATAACTTAGGACTTTTCATGACAAGGAGACACGTCTGCTCCTGGCAGCACCAGCTACTTCAAGAGGAAGATGGGCATCGAAGAGGATCCTTATGGAGTTTGATAGCCATTTGGGCAAGAAACTGCTCTTGCCTGGACTGTTGCATAAACTGGACACAGAGAACCCGCAGAGAGAGGACTGCTGAACTTGCCTAAAGGTGAGATGGTCTTTCGGGGTTCCTGATTCATGAAAGAGTCTGCGAGACATTCTGCAGGACACAGCAGAAAATGACTGAACTGTCTTTGAAATTTCCTGCTTCATGGAAATGTCTCTGGATACCATGGGCCTGTAGGCCGAAGATGGATGCCCCAACGGTACAGAGGAACTTTGGGTGACTGTCCAGGCAGCGAGATGTCTCTGTCATTTCTAGAGTTTTCTTATTTCTTGTTTACTTAGGTAGTATTATATCCTTCTGGAGTCTTTGATGGAGTTGAAGAATGAATAGATAGTTATAGTTTTCCTTAGTTATGATAAGAGATATATAAATATTGTAACTGTAATTCTTACTTGATAACTGTTTTATTACATGTAATTTTACTATGTTAAAATGAAAGCCTTCTTTTTTGTTTAAACAGAAAAAGGGGAAATGATGGGGGAGTGATTTCTTAATAATAAAGAAACTGCCTCGGCCCTCATAGGACAGAAAATTAGGTAGGCGGAGTAGACAGAAGAGAATTCTGGGAAAAAGAAGCTGAGGAGGAGTCTCCATGATGCTCCCACTCCAGACAGACGCAGGTTAAGATCCTCTCTGGTAAGCCAACTCATGGGCTACACAGAATATTAGAAATGGGTTAGAACAATATGTAAGAGCTAGCCAATAAGAAACTGGACCTAGCCGGGCCAGGCAGTGTTTGAAAGAATACAGTTTCTGTGTAATTATTTCTGGGTATAAACTAGCCATGCGGGCGGCCAGGTGCCGGGGACGCAGCCCTGCCGCTCCTATTTCAACATATGGCAAGTTGAGAATAGGCAATGTGCTTAGCACCTTCCTTTGATGATACAGTTACCAACTACCTGTGTCAAAATATTCAAAAAAAATACTGAGAAATAATATATAGAGACTATTCTAAGAGTTGAATGAAAATAACGATGCAATCTAAGAGTTTCTTTGGCCCCCCCAAAAAAAGTTCATTTCTATAGTGAATAAACTTATTTAGAGATTTTCACATTATTAAGATACTAAATCTTTTAAGTATATTCTTTAGGAGCACATGTAGAAATATTATTTGGCGGTCACTTTCAAACACTTAGGGAAAATGCTGAATTGTTGTTAAGTAACACGCAGTTAAAATTCCTTAACTACTCAGCTCATTCCAGCACTCACAGACACCTTCTTTGTTGCTTAGTCCTGTCTCATATTTCATTGCCATGCTTGCCAATCAGTTACAGTCTTTGGCCCCATGTCACTTTCATCCTATTGGACGATTGTCATGGGAGCTGCCCAATGGTGCACTGCTAATGAGGCAGCTTAAAGAGCAGCTGGGGATGTGCAATTGCTGGATTAGGGTCAAGGCCAAGAAAGAAAATAGATGGGAGAGATACAGCCTGAATGACTGCCAATAAACAGGGGTTCCATTATCCCACTAAAGCAGGACATTCATTACCATCTATTGCAGTATAATTTGGGTTCAGTCAAGCTGTCTCCCTCTCCCTTTGGATTTACAATTCATAAACCACAAATGGTCTAAAGGGTGCATTGTCCCTTGTAGCTGTGTAACCCGGGGTGAGCGAGAGGCACGGAGGAAATGAATGAGCTATGAAGTCCCTAATGTGAGCACCATCAGGACTGACACCTTGTTCCTTGGAACTGTGACATAAGGCGTGGGCACGATGCCAACATAGTTTTACATCTCTGTGAAGCCATTTGTTCATTAAGCAAAGCTAAGATAAAAATCGTTTGCTTGCTCTTTCAAAGAGTCAAATTGTAAAGATTACAGCCAGTATGTTCATGATACCTTCCTCTAGTCACTTGGTAAGACCGCATAAAATAAGGACTGGTTTAAACGCCACCATTCATACTCATATATGTGTGTTTATATACATATATACTTACATATGTATATAATATACTAAGTTTTTCAAAGTCTCAGAAAATAATCTCTATATAGTAATTTTATATTTTTCTACACATAAATACTGTCATGTAGAAAATTCCCTCAAGTCTTCTTTTCTTTTTTCAAAATCGTGCCTCTAAATGTGTCTCTTTTTTTTTTTTTTTTTCATTTTTCCTTGTGCCTCTACTGGTCTTTTTAAATTATGCTCCCTTTTATCGTTTGGCTTCAGCGCTAGAGCCCACCTGCCACATGAACTAATGGAGCCATAGCGCTATTGTCTATGTTCTGTGCGTAGTTTAAAAGGCAAATGAACTTGGTGAAAGAAGCAAGTTCTGTAATTCAGAGCAAATTAGCCGAGGCACAGGAGAGATCATAAATCACTTTTGTAAAGCGAGAGAAAGAAAATGTAAAAACCTCCCGTTTCACTTTGTCCGAGGACAGAAAATCCTAGGGGGCATCCCCACACTCTGACTACTGGGTCAGGTCTGCAAATACAGGGGAAAGGGCTTGAAAGTCAGCTTCAGTTCTTATCTTTTTATCATACGGTTTTCACATAAGTAAAGGACAAATTGTACTTAGCAGGGTTTGGCTTCATGATTTAATTCTCACTGGTTTATTCGCTTTCTGAAGTTTTATTCTTTTTTAAATAAATAAATTATTTTTTTTAAAATCATCTTTTCTCGTTTTACATACCTATCTCAGTTCCCACTCCCTCACCTCCTCCCTTTCCCCACAGTTTTCCCCCATTCCTCTCCCCATTCACTCCTCAGAGGGGTAAGGCTTCTTCCCATGGGGAGTCAACCAAGGCCCTTGCCCCTGTATTTAGGCAGAGCAAGGTATCCTTCCATAGAGGATGGGCTCCACAAGCCTGTTCAAGCCTTAGGTATAGCTCCTGGTCCCACTGAAAGTTCCCTTACTGAAGATTTATTCTCTTATGTGTATGTAAGTTACAGATTTGCTATGAATTACACTATCATTTTCTCAGATTATGCTTTGTGGAAAATTTATCCTATTGTTTCAAAATTCTACAGTTTTTATTTTAAATTCTTCCCAACATAGGTACTTCAAATGGCGTATATAAGGCACACTTGGTAACCATTAATAACATCTGCCTTTCATTCTTCCCTGTCACATCACAAATGTGTTGTAAACATCCACAATACATATCATCCTACTGAATGCTCAGAGACAGCTTCTTCTTAGTATCAGAACTTTTATAGTATGGTTTAAACCTTCATAATAATTGAATTTTTACTAGAATTTTAAAGTATACAAATATTGAAAGTTTGTATTTAAATGTAGTTATAGAGTGAAATTATATATTCTCTTTTGCTTTAGAAATTATGGCTAATATATGTATCATTGACAAAATATTCATTTTGATCCTAAAATATATTATATTGTATTATTATCTTATAGTTTTGCTTAGTGAGTATATTATATAGGGGATATACAGTTATTTTACTCACACCTGCATTTTTTTTATTTTACTGTAACATTTTGAATGGCATGCTTGATTTGAATAGTTGGAGAACTATTGAGATTTTCTTCAGATTTATAAAGATTGCTTTGCTGCGGTAGAATTTTCCCTCTTCATTTTGTTCCCCAAATCAATTCTTGCCTTAAATCATGGTGAAATTTTTATTTAAGAAATATCAAATCTATGACTTTAACACGGGAGAAACATTCTTAAGAAATTTTTGTCTAGAGTAATTGCATAGTAAAGGAAAGTAGAGAACTAGGAGAGAGAAAGCAGGGCTGGAAGGGGGAAGAGTTTATAAAGCTTCCATTAAAAAATTCTTTGATTCTATCAAGAGGAGATTGTTTTGGTGGAATGAAATAAATGATTGATACAAAGTAAGAGAAGATGAAGGTAGAACCTGCATCTTTTCTTGATGGTCCAGGTGGGTAATGACAAGGAGGAGGACTTGGTTCTCTATGAATAATTTCAAGACAAACAGCAATTTCAAGACAAAATGCTTGCGATGCTGGATCTTACCAGTAGCACAGATTGAAAGTGGATGCTTGTACCAGATGTAAATAGTATCGTTTTAAAGTGTGATAGCGTCTGCGAGACAGAGACAGAGACTCACATTGGAGCACCGGACTGAAATCCCAAGGTCCAAAGCAGGAGCAGAAGGAGAGAGAGCACGAGCAAGGAACTAAGGACCGCAAGGGGTGCACCCATACACTGAGACAATGGGGATGTTCTATCAAGAACTCACCAAGGCCAGCTGGCCTGGGTCTGAAAAAGCATGGGATAAAACCGGACTCGCTGAACATAGTGGACAATGAGGGCTGCTGAGAACTCAAGAACAATGGCACTGGGTTTTGATCCTACTGCACATACTGGCTTTGTGGGAACCTAGGCAGTTTGGATGCTTGTCACGAGCCATTTCCCCCTAAAAATCATTACAGGAACCATCACCCTGGGGAGTCTGCAGAGAACCCCATACCCATAATTATGTTTTATTGAGAACCTGCCCCACACCCAATTAAGCTGTTGATGGAGAGCTGTTAGCGGAACCTGCCTTACATTCCAGCTATCCAGGGAACCAGGTGTGGCAACTTGTGACTTCTTGGCCTACCTATCCGAATGTAACCTGGCCTACGTGACTGGGACCACATGGCAAGATCCCGTGCCCTGCCCACCAAGTCCTCATGCAGGGCCTATATAAACAGCAACCATGATCCTAATAAACAGAGACTTTGACAAATCTGCTTGGCCTCCTTCTTCTGTCTTAGCTCATTCCCTTCCAGGTAGCGCCCCTCCGCCCCTCCGTGACCCTGGAATAACTGATTGCAGGGTGGGTTACAACCCCTAGACTGAGTAACCCACCCAACGCAATCAACAGATGCTCATCTTACTAGACCTGGATGGAGGTGGGAGGTCCTTGGACTTCCCACAGGGCAGGGAACCCTGATTGCTCTTTGGGTTGACGAGGGAGGGGGACTTGATGGGGAGAGGGGGAGGGAAATGGGAGGCGGTGGCAGGGAGGAGGCAGAAATCTTTAATTAATTTATTAATTAAAAATAAAGTGTGATAGCTCTAGGTCTCTTTGAACCTTAGTACAATAATAAAACACCATGATATAAATAGAAAACTTACATGTAGCGAAAGTCATCTTCTAGATGAGAAGATAAATGGATTATTTCTGTGACTCTAGGGTGAACTGGTGCCCTCTGAGATATACCATGACTTTTCAAAAGCAAACAAGACATACAAGGCATAGCTAGCTGACTGCTTCCCAGAGATTTCATGAAACTAAAAACCATTACAGTTTGATAATAATAATACAATAATAATGATATTAGATATATATTCTTGATAATATAATAATGAATCTGGAGATACAGACATTTATAATGTACATAAATATATGTATGCAGTAAATATCTAGATAGATATAGATATATGGATTTTATTGTGAGACAAGTGTGCTATTGGCTTTACGTGTAGCCTCACATTTAATCACAAGCACATAATTCTAAGAAGAAAATATTTTCCTATTTTTATCACAGAGAAAACTAATGTTTAAAGAGGATTTATTTTATTTGCCCTATATCACCCAGCTATTAAGCTACACAGTTGAAATTCATATCCAGTGAGTCTGGCTCCATAGCCTGGCTCTTAACCAGTGAACTAAACCAACAGGGAAGAGAGCAGTATCGTGTTCGACTAGCATTGCACCTCTGTCTGGGAATGACTTTAACACCAAAAGATTGGTCTTTAGGAATAAAGTCCTCAGGTATATAAAAAAATAGAAAAATTAAAATAAAAATTATGGCCACAAAAGGAAGTATGTTTGAAGGTTTTAAGAGTGAAATTTTTCATCAAGTCCATTTTCCAACTTAGCTTTGAGGAGCTTCTACAGATCTCTGCTGCAGAATTTGCGCACTTATTAACTTTTCTTTTTCTTTTTCGTTTTTTGGCTTTTCAAGACAGAGTTTCTGAGTGTAACTGTGGCTGGCCTGGAACTCTCTGTTTAGATCAGGCTGGCCTCAAACTCAGAGATCTAGCTTACCTCTACCTCCAGAGTGATGCTGGTAAAGGTATGTGCCACCACTGTCCAGCACATAGTCCTAAAACAGCTGAATATCTGAGTTTCTGACCGTGCTCCTCAGATAGCCATTATAGAGTCTTGTGCAATATACAAGTTACTTTCTGTGTAATCAATAGTTTCTTTTGTGTAGCTGGAGATACCAATCAGGTATTTTCCATTAATGTGTAACATAATGTTATGATTGAGGTGTCATTGAATGTATCTGGACAGTGTATATGTATGCGCTTACGATTATCCTTATCATCATTCTACCCTCCTCACTAATGCCTGACAGAGTATTTTTGTAGGCAAGTGAAAACGATTTTTTTTATTCTTAAAAATATAAATAAGTAGAAGTCAGTAAGGCCCAATAGTTTACAAATGTCTTTCAATTCTGTCAATCGCAACTTAGTTATTTTAATAAATGATTCTCCATAGATTATTAAACTCAGTTATTGAAAAAACCCAGAACTTGTCTTCATAACTGCAACCCCATATACAGAATGAACAGACACAGACATTGGAGGTGCTGGCACCCAGAGCCAGAATGAAGGATGTAATTGAGAAGTGCTTTGGAAATCAGCCTGGACATTGTTCTCTTGCTTTTATCTGTCCAGTGTGGGTCGGGTTCACTGCTGGAGGAGATCATTTAGACAGATAAAATACACAATCAAATTGCAAACCAAAGCAAATGACTCTAAAAGGAATATATATCAAAGTGGAAGTTAGGAGACTTCTGCTGTATGTGTGCTTGCTCAAGTCCAAAATTTGCAATCAAAACCTTGAGGCCTATATGTTCTTTTATTTATTTCATTTTGAGATTATAATTACACATGCCCCTAACCCTCCTATATATTCCTTCTTATTCTCATTCAGCTCCATAATCTCTTTTTCATTAATTGCTGCTAAAGTAAAGACTGTCTCGACAAGAGAAAACAAAGCTGGTATCAGAAATCTAGCAATAGCTCTTCATTTTTGCATACAGTGTGCTCTGCAATTTAGCATTCTAACTATGTAACTATCAGGCAACGCAAGGCTATCTGCAGTTGGCCAGGTTCATCTAATAGTCCTAACTTATGCATAGCGTTGCACTTTGATGGAACATTTTTTCTTTTTTATTTGAAAGTTTCTCGGTGATTAAAAGGTTAGCAGACTGTTGGATTTCTGTACAAAAAAAAAAAGCGTTTTGGAGTAGCAGCTAAATGAATGTATAAAGCCTCTCAAAATTCCTCCCTTTTTTAAAAGCTCATTTTCCTCTTGCTTAAGTTTGCAGGTGTTTTTATTTTGTTTGTTTCTAAAGCAAGGGGACAAATTGTTACTTAGATTACTTACCTTTATCTGCAGAAGCTAAGATTTGTTAAGGTGATTGTCTATTGTTCCATGGGCTGACAAGGTAATTCATGACACTTTCAGAATCTCTTAAAGGAACAGAATAAAATGTCCAGCAAAATACAACTAAAAATTATACCAAAATTTACAGTTTTCATCTTCATACAGTATATTTTGTGAATAAAATCTATGAATATATTTCTTGTGGTACACTCACATAATCTCAGCAGTTGTGAGATTGTTCAAAATGAAGACTTAGAGAACAACCTGAAATGTGTAGGGAGACCCTGTTTCAAAATCTCAAACTAAACCAGCAACAATAAATAACAATAACAATAATGCTATTTATTATTATTAGGTACCTGTCATGCTATTGGCATCAGATAAAAGCACGGAAATGTTAGGTAATATATAGTGCGCTCTGTTCACTCCTGAGGTGGCAGCGAGAAGGGTGACTATTGAAAATAGATGAGCGTTTAAAGACGCCAGATTAGAAGATTCACACAAGCTACTCAGCAGGAATTTCCCAGAATGTCTTTGTTCTTTACAATATACAGCTGGTACTATGCAGGGAGTCTCTACAGAGCCAGTGCCCGTGTCCCTTTTGTTTCCATTTCAGCATGAGATAGGAAGGGATCTGACATAGAACTGTGGCACCAGGACAATGTGACTGCCCTTGTTTCTTTCTGGGGTGTTTGTAAACAAATCTCCCTTTATGATCTCTGTCCTTACTTTATGGTTTTGTAATATTATAGGAGTCAAAGAAGAACATTAGATTATAAACTGGGCAATCCAACTCTAACCACATTTTGATCTTAAATTCTGTGACTTTAAGGACAGGAGGATCCTGGAATAGTCTATGAGCCATTTATCAGCTTTCCAGTGAAGACAAGCACCAGCTACTTACAGCCTCAAAGCATCTTCAGAAAAAGCATTAACTGAATGTAGGCAAATAGTTACTGTGTTGATGCACCCTGCTCTTCTAGCACTGGCACGGAAGCATCTGTACATTTTAGCTGTCGCCTGGAAATGGTTGATGTTTATATGATTAAAGATGTTCATGTTGATTCATGAAGTGTTTATCCCCACAGCTCATTATAATATCCTCATAAGCACTGTCAACGATCATATGTGTAGCAGGAATTTGGGGGGGGGGGACACCAATCAGCTTTCAAATCATGATAGAGAGACTTCTTGTTAGTTTTGAGTGCTCAGCCAACCTAACCACATTTCTGGCTAGCTCTTTTAACTTAAATTAACCTCTTTATCTACATTTTGCCTTGTGGGCTTTTTACCTCTCTTAATTTTGTATCTCTGACTTTCACTGCTTCTCTAAGTCTGGCTTCTTTCCCTGGGCATCTCCTTCCTTCTTCTTCTCCGCCTCCTTCTATGTTCCTCGTGTTCTTTTTTTTTTCTTCTTCTTCTATTTATTCTCTCTGCCTGGCATTTCTCTTCCTTGCTATTGGCCATTCTGTTCTTTGTTATACCAATCAGGTATTTTAGATAGGCAGGATAAAGATATTTAACTCATCTTTACATAATTAAACATTCATCCATACATCATTCAACAAATGCAAATAAAAAAGTAACACGCATTTACATTTAAATATTCTGCAGCATAAAAAATGTAACTAATGTGAGGTTTTTTAAATGGCTTTTGTCTATAGCAGCATCTTTCCATTTCTTCAAAGCATAGGTCATTTCCCCTCTGTACTTGTGATACCACGGATTAGAAGAGGTGCGCATGCCCATTGTCATTGTTGCCATTAAAAAGTCAGTTATTAGGTGAGCATCCAAACTGCCTAGCCTCCCACAAAGCCAGTACGTGCAGTAGGATCAAAAACCCATTGCCATTGTTCTTTTTTTTTTTTTTTTTTTTTTTTTTGCACTCTGACTTTGATTTAATACCAAATCGAACACTGCTTTTCCAACTATTTCTACCATTGCAACAATTATTTGGCCTATTTCTATTTTCATGTTGATTGTAAAAGTTTCCATTTTTTTAAAAGGACATTGAGCCTATAATTCGGGTTCTTAGAGAAGCTAAATAAGAAGGAGAACCCAAAGAAAAACATATAGGCATCCTCCTGAATATTAACCTTCATCAGGCGATGAAAGGAGACAGAGACCCACATTGGAGCACCGGACTGAAATCTCAAGGTCCAAATCAGGAGCAGAAGGAGAGAGAGCACAAGCAAGGAACTCAGGACCGCGAGGGGTGCACCCACACACTGAGACAATGGGGATGTTCTATCGGGAACTCACCAAGACCAGCTGGCCTGGGTCTGAAAAAGCCTGGGTTAAAACCGGTCTCTCTGAACATAGCGGACAATGAGGACTACTAAGACCCCAAGCGCCATTGTTCTTGAGTTCTCAGTAGTCCTCATTGTCCGCTATGTTCAGCTAGACCGGTTTTAACCCAGGCTTTTTCAGACCCAGGCCAGCTGGCCTTGGTGAGTTCCCGATAGAACATCCCCATTGTCTCAGTGTGTGGGTGCACCCCTCGCGGTCCTGAGTTCCTTGTTCGTGCTCTCCTTCTGTTCCTGATTTGGACCTTGAGATTGGGCTGACGAGGGAGGGGGACTTAATTGGGGGAGGGAGAGGGAAATGGGAGGCGGTGGCGGGGAAGAGACAGAAATCTTTAATAAATAAATAAAAATAAAAAAGTCAGCTATTTCTCTACTTCATAGGCAGAGAAAAGAACTCAGTATTTGTATAGAAGAAACACATGGATATGTATACCAAGAGAAAAAGGAGAGAAGGAGAAATCACTGTGGAATACCTTAAACTAAATAAAAACACAGTTATCCTCCTTAGAGTTGATGTTCTTCCCAGGTCTGTGGGTGGAGGTACTTGTCTACCAGAAAAATGTGTAGAACTGGCCAATAAAGTTCTCTTTAACTTTTAACCTAGCCAAGTACCTGTCTTCAATTCTTTTCTTTCAGACAAAGAATTTTTAAGCTAACTTTTGAGCATTTCATAAATGAGTACCATTTTTTTTACACACTTTCCATCCGTTCCTTCCAACTTTTACAGATAGGCTAATGGAGAAGTGATTTTTATCGTTCATTCTTGTGTAGCTAGCATGGTGACTGGAGGACACCATGAACATGCCACATCAGCAGTGACGATGACCTGTGCCTCAACTACCATGGTCACCAGACCATGTGAGTCAACTCTGCATTAATTGGCAGGCATGAAGGAAGCAGTCAAGAAACCCCCCACCTAACTACCTCAAATACAGCCTCTGGTCATGAGCAGAACTTCAGAACATCACCACTACTTTTCCGTATTCCCTGCCAGTCTCATCTACCAGCTATACCGTTGATTGCCTAAAATTCAGTCTTAACCATCTCTCTATTCAAAGGTATATATCGGGTTCTTTTTGTTGTGAACCTGCCACCCACACTGTCTGAGATAATTCTTACTCTTTCTTTTCCTAACTCCTCCTAGATCCTCCTCACTTCTCCATCTACCTAAATCCACACCTTTTCTTTCTTATTTTCATTATGAAACAAACAAGCAACTAAAATAATATTAATAATAAATTAGATAAACAAAAACAAACCAGAATAGAGCAAATTAGACAGAATAAAAAGAAACAACAAAAAACCCCAAAAGCATAGTTCAAGAAACACATATACATGCACACAGAGAGAGAGAGAGAGAGAGAGNGAGAGAGAGAGAGAGAGAGAGAGAGAGAGAGAGAGAGAGAGAGACTATAATATATACACGAATGACCTTTAAGGGAGAAATAAAAAACCCTGAGAAAGCATTATGAAAGAAATAAATTCCAAAGAAGCTGCTGAGTTCATTTTGTGTTGACCATCTACTCTGGCCATGGGCCCTCCAAGTAAGAGTGATGTATTTCCCCAGGAAGACTTAGTTGGACCAAACTAATTGTTTTATTAGCAAGTGGCTATCAGTTGGAGATGGCCTTTAAGTTAGGGATGGGGCATGTGCCCATTTCCCATTTAATTCTTAATTGAAAAATGAAAAGAACCCACATACTAGCTGGTATCATCTTTATTGTTCTTACAGTGTAGCACAACTTACATCATCAAAGTTTGTATCTTGTTTATATTTATCCTCATATTGCCTGATTTGATGTTTGGAAAATGAAAGGGTCTTAATTAATTGTTATTTAAGTTACAAACAACACTGGACTTCTTTATGGTCTGATCTCTCCATAGCTCTTCAAGTTCTTCTTATTAAATATATTATTTTTATTAGAGATAAAATGCTTTATAATTTTTTTACAAAAAGGGAAAAGTTCTTTTAAATAAATATAAAAGTATGCCCCACTTGCTTTCATTTATTAATAAAAGGACACATATCTACTACTAAAATAAGTGACTCAGAGGTCCTTTTGTATGAAATGTAAGAAGGCAATAAATTGAGAACAAAATGTTAAAATTGAAGTCCAGATATTTCCAGGAAAATGATGCAAACCAATAAAGTTTTATAGAAAATGCCCTTTAAGATTAGTGAGAGAGAAAACGGGATTTGGAAAATGTGGTCTGTAGAAATGTTTACTTAAATGCTACTTCAGTGTGGTAACAGCATTTGCATGATAAAATTGCCTTATTAACAGCATATTGGACTTCACTTTCCTGGTTTGAAAACAGAGCCAGGAAATCTCAATACTATTTCATCTTATTTTGTTTTGTTTTCACCCTAGCATAAATGTACACTACTTAAGAATTTAATGAAAATTTCTAGTGCTCCCTAAGCCTAAACACATTTTCTTGGGTTTAGGAAACCACCCGAGTCAGCTCAACTTAGTATTTTTAAAGCCACAAAACATGTAACTTCCCTCACTCATTTCTTTGCTAAGGGACTTTACAACTTCCAACATCTTAATTTCCTAAAAGATTCCATAAACATGTTCAATCAGTGGTCAATTGAAAGAACCAATTCACTGGGCAGGGGAGCAGGTGTCAGTGACTTCTCATTTAGAAGCAGCTGGCTGTTTTTATTAAAATGATCTTCGCTAGCTACAGCATCAGAGAAATGTGCCAGGGGTCCAGTGATCAAGGCTATGATATCTCTTTGCTTTGTCTTGTTTTCTGACCATGCATTACCCCTAACTCCCATAAGCCATGCGCATTACATTAGCTTTTGCTGACAAAGGAAATGAACTAAGCCATATCCTCGCCAGTTCAGCACAAAATCACCCACACAACTGGAAAAGATAATCTGAAATGTGTATTCACAAAGCTAATTTTATCGTGTAACAACAGCCTGGTATAGGAAAGGCAGCAATGTTAATGCTTCAGCATCCCTATAGTTAACATTAAGAGAGAAACTCCTCGGGGCTGCTTAAAGGGAAGGCAGAGGAGACAAATTTAGTCTGAGAGTTGATGGTATTCGGTTAATGTAATTATAGAAGGCAAAACTTTCTAGAGATCTGCTCTTTTAGTGAAAATAACAATCTTCTTAGTACTGTCCTAGATCATAGGAGTCAGCAGATGTTAGCCTCACACTGAGAAAACCCATCATGGGTAAAGTTACTCCCATACATCAGATCAGAGAGAGTTGAGGAGGACCATAGACATTCTGCCATCTGCTTCATAGGTCAGTCCTGATTCTTCCAAGAAGGTTGACTAGTTTGAATGAGTACATACAGGAAAAAAAGGATATGCCTTAAGTAAACAGTTAATTTAAGTATTAACATTTATTAAAAGAATGTATGGTAAGGCTGGGATACTGAAGAGTTCTGCTCACAAGTTTCAAGGCTACTTAAGAATTTAATGAAAATTTCTAGTGCTTCCTAGGCTTAAACACATTTTCTTGGGTTTAGAAAACCACCAGTGTTAACAAAAAACAATATTGCCAAAATAATAATAAAGATTTCATAGTAATATGTGATATATATCCAAACATTTATACTCTGTGATCAGTCACTATTTTCATTTTTTCTCTATAGACAATTGATTCTTGAGAAGATTTTCCAATGGGTGTTTTTTTAGGTAATAACTATGCATGTTATGAGTAAGCATTACATTAATGCCTGAAACAGAATCAAATGTGTTTGTGTTAGGCAAATTTGAGATTGTATGCAGAATTCCCTTCTCAGACTGCAAAGTACGTTTTGGTTCTCTAAGAAAAGATATGAAACAGTAGCTTTAGGAATATCTGCTGTCACTTTATCATGAGTACGCACTAGATTTAGCCACTTCAACTCCAATAAGAGTAAGATTTCAATTCAGCATCATCATTTAACAGAAGCAAAAAATACTCTATAATCACTCACTGTTTCCATTTTTTCCCACATCACAAATAGTGTCTTAGTACTGTATAACCCCAGACCTTAGCTGTTTTGATGATTAAGACACGCTATGTTGTGTCTTCTTTGTTTCATGATGGTTTGAGTAGCAATTTTTATATGAAATAGAATGGACTTGAAAATACTAATTAAGAGATTCACAATATAACCTTACAGTTTCTAACATAGGTAATTATTACCTATATTTGCTGTTATATTTTTTCTCTTCCAAGAAGGTTGGAATTATCAAGAAAGGTCTGTTACATGACAAGTACTTGTCAGACAAGTAACTAATTTATGCCTGTTGTCTATAGACAGTCTTACATTTCATTGCTAATTACCTGAGAACACCTCTAATGTTGGTCTCAAGGAAATAAGACAAATGAAATCGTAACTATTTTCCCCAAGAGTTTGGGTAACATGGTCAATAAAAAATCATAGCCAGAATATATGCAGACAAGAGATAATAGAACAAAGTGCACATTGCTGTTTCTACCAAAATGATCCTTATGTCCAAATAAGCAAATCTTTATTTACCATAAGAGAAGAGAGATGCATCATACCTCCACTTCCCTTTGCTCTGTCCCACCCATCCTGTGCACTACCATTTACTCCTTCTGGGATTCAGACCTCTTGTTCTGAGATTATTATTGTTACATATATGTGAACTTATCCTTTTCTGGGCAAGACATTTTAATTTTCCTTAATAAATTTATTTAAAAAATAATTATGTCATACTCCCTTTACCCTCTTAAATCCACATACTTATCTAGAAATATGAAGAAGTAGATTCTGTGTCTTCCTGAATACCATGTTTATATGGCCTTGCCTTTTCTTTTACAACTAATACAGATTTTCTTATTTTGACCATAAACATGGTTTTGATGGGAATGATAATGCATACTTTTGATTCTAATATATTTTCATGCATATGTGTGTATGTATATGTGTAACTATATAAGAATATAAATACAATGTGCAGAGTGCATTTCGTGTTGCTGGTATATATATGGATTCAAGGATGATTATTTATTATTGGATATCTAGTTAGGGTGAATCCATCTATGGGCGAATGACTCTCCCTTTCTGAGCAGCACTTAGTTGCCAGTAGTTCTTTTCCTGAGGGGTGGCATGGTGTGGATGCCATGTAGCTGCCAGAGGAAAAAGATGTAAGCTGCCAGCCAGAGTCTTGCTGATAGCCCATGAGCCTCGTGATACAAGATAAAATAATAAAAATGGGTTAATTTAAGGTGTAAGAGCTAGCTAGAAATACACTTAAGCTATTGGCTCAACAGGATTGCAAATAATATAGTTTCTGAGTTATTATGCCAGGTCTCAGCAGCCGTGAACAAATGAGCAGCCTCTGCCAACAGATTGGAGCATCAATGTATGCCAGCTAAATCAATGTAAAACCTGAGAGAGCTTATATAAAGTTTTAGGCATGCACACACACACACACACACACACACACACACACACACACAAAAGTTTAGAGACTTATTTTCTGTATGGGCTCTGTTCGTTCGCGGCAAGCATTTAAAGGGAGATATGCTATAGATATGAATATTTGCATTGGTATGGATCTTGGACTATTGATAGAACTTTTAGGTCAATTTTGTTTTATGTACTTCTGCTCTTTACTAAGGTAAATACCTTTGTGCAGCTCATCTAAAAATGTAATGTATAATTATGAAATATAGGTTAATAAATAGTCATATATAATGGTCAAGTTAGTAGTCATGTTAGTATTTTTAGATATATAGAAATATATTTCAATTAGATAGATCATCTTCAAACCTTTGAAAGACCTATAGAATATGAAATTTAAACTGTTTTAAGAACTGAAGACTTCATGACAATGAGACACATCTGCTCCTGGAAGTACCAATCTATTTCAAGAGGATGATTGTCATCTAAGAGGGTTCTTATGGGATTTTTTAGACATTTGGGAAAGAAACTGCTCTTTCCTGTATTGCCTTATGCTGTATGAATTGGGCATGCAGAACCCACAGAAAAATTACTGCTGAACTTGCCTAAAGGTGAGATTATTCTTTGGGGTTCCTACTTCCATAAAAGATTCTTCCAGACTTTCTGCAGGACACAGAAGAAAACAATTGATGAACTTTGCATAAGACATCTTCAAATTTCCTGCTTCATGGAAAAGTCTGCCAGACACCATTGATCTGTAGGTTGAAGGTGCGTGTCCCAATGTTACAAAAGAACTTTGGGTGACTTTCCAGGCAGCGAGATGTCCCTGTCATTTCTAGGGTTTTGGAAATTTCTTACAATGCACTTCCTGTTAACTGAGATAATATTATATCTTTCTGGGGTCTTTGATGGAGTTGAGGAATAGTTATAATTATAGTTGTCCTTAGTTATGATAAAAAGATAAAGTAGATATAAATATTGTAACTGCAAGTCTTGCTTGATACCTGTTTCATTACATACAATTTTACTATATTAAAGTGAAAACCATTTTCTCATTTAGACAGAAAAGGGGAAATGGTGTGGAAGTCCTTCTATATATATGTTGCTTTTATTTGTTAATGAACAAAGAAGCCACTTTGGCCTATGATGGGGAAGAATAGAGTTAGGCAGGAAAACTAAACTGAATGTTGGGGAAAATAGGCAGAGTGAATGAGATGTCATGTAGCCTCCAGAGGTAAAAGACGCAAGCTGTTAACCAGGACCTTGCCAGTAGGCTAAAACCTTCATGGTAAAATATCAAATAATAGAAATGGACTAATTTAAGAAGAGCTAACTAGAAATATGCTTAAGCTATTAGCCAAAGAGTATAACATATAATATAGCTTCTGAGTGATTATTCTGAGTCTGGGCAGCTGGGAACAAAAGAGCAGCCTCTGTCAACAATGACATCTCTCAGATTTCCACTTACATGTCTATGAGTATTCTTTTTTGGGTCAGTATGTTTAGGCTTCCATAATCTTGCGTTGTTTTGTGTCTAGCTTCTCTGCCATTTTTGGTGATGTACTCTCACAGCAGATTTTATGGTCCTCTGGCTTTTATAATTAATGTTAGATAAAAGTGGCATATTCTTAGTTTCTGTGGTTCATTGAGATATTTGCTAACAATCTGTAAAGTAACTTCAGAAGTTTTCTTCACATTGATATAAACATAAGTAGGCAGAGGCTGTACGATTGTCACATATGGAACAAAGAAGACTAGCAATTCTGCACAAACCAGATGAATGCTGGAATAAATCTGATGCTATTTCTAATAGAGCATAGGCCTTTGTGACATGTCATTGCTAAATGTTCTGCTTTACAAGATTGAGATTGGCCACAGCCACTCACTATTCTAAGCAGGATCAATACTGAAAAGGATTTATTACTCAGTTCAGTACATAAATCTGCTATGATTAAAGCTAGTTCTCCAATATACAGTCTGAACAAAAAAAAATCCCTTTTATTGTTCAGAGGAGGTAATGACATGAATTCTCCTTAAGATTTTTATGTAAAGCAATTTACTGTTTCACTGTAACTGTCAATGGTCTTCATTCCTCCCTGCAGTCTTTTCTTAAGTGTGTTTTCATTTTGTTTTTTGGGTTTTTTTTCCCCTTGGGCATCTTTAGGAGATACAGGTAAGACCCAGACCCAGGTGGATCATTCCTGGAGAGATGTAAAAAGAAAAAATATGAACCTAAATAAATTGTTACCAAAACTGTTAACTGCCATAAATACCGTACAATAGGAGTTTAGAGAGAATTTGCATTTGACTTAGAAATCA
The DNA here is from genome assembly GCF_014885135.2 of Alexandromys fortis. Taxonomy (NCBI): domain Eukaryota; kingdom Metazoa; phylum Chordata; class Mammalia; order Rodentia; family Cricetidae; genus Alexandromys; species Alexandromys fortis. The sequence continues at coordinate 38,445,304 of NW_026067949.1, forward strand.
TAGAAGGCTTTATATGATTTTGTGATTCTGGAAACTGTCATAAATGATAAATAGAAATAATTTTAAAATATGTAAATAATTACAAATAGAACATTTCTTCTTAAATTGTTTCTTTTAGTTTCAAGATTATATCATTTCTCCCTTCCTATTCCTCTCTCTAAACATCCCATATACACCTGCTTGCTCTCTTTCAAATTCATGGCATTTTTTCATTAATTGTAGCTACAGATATGTGTGTAATTGAAGAAATAGATTATACCTATTCACATACATGTGCATGTTTATATATATATATTACTAAATAATGCATACAATCTGAGAGGTCTATATCAGTGTTTCTCAACCTTCCTACAACATTTACTATTTAATTAAATATCAACATTTAATAGATCTTCTCATGTTATGGTAACCTTCACTATAAAAATATTTCATTACTCTTTCATAACTATAATTTTATTACTGTTATAAATTATAATGTAAATTTGTGCTTCCCAATGACCTTACATGACCCAGTGAAAGAGCTACGTGACCCTCAAAGATTCACAACCCCACAGATTGAGAATCTCTGTTCTATATGATGCTACTTGTATGTATGTTTTCATTACTGCCAATTTAAAGTAGAATAATGTATAGTAGAATGTGAGCAAATTTGAGCATTGTCTCAGCAATCAAACTTTTCTAACAAAATAAAAAGAATGCCATCAGCAACTTCAATACATTTTCCCCAAATGTTTCAATCTCTTTCTAGTTCAATATTTTTTCATATTTTTCATAGCAAAATTTACAAATCTTTTCTATTAAAAACATTTCTGCATGGGTGTGTGCCTGCATGTATGTATGTGTGCATGTTTGTAAAGGACAGAATAGAGTGTTAGATACTCTGGAGTCAGAAGTTGTGTGTGTGAATTCTAGAAATTGGACCCAGATTCTCTGCAAGAGCACCAAGTGATCTTAGCCACTGAACCATTTCTACAGACCTGATACTCAGTGTTTTAAAGAGGTAACTTGATTCTCCTCGTTATTATAGAACCATTTGATGTATCTTTAGCCAAAGAATAACAAGAACACTCTCAGGATAGACTATCTTAACTCTTTTATTCTTGAATTTGTTAGTCTTGTTTATTTGAGGTTGTTATTAATTTTAAAAATAACTGCTACAATTTCAAAGACATCCATGTATCACTTGATTATATATAAGAATGCAATTAGTTGAGATTATACTTATATTTTGCTTTAGTAACAAATATATAAATAATTTATAGCCAAGAAATGGGTATTTAATAAACATTTAGCATTCACATTAGGAAATAGTGTCTGTGATGAAAATATGAGCATTAGTTTAATCTTGTAAGTTTTAACATTTATTTCTGAAAATTTTAATTCTGTAGGTAGTAAGAGGTTTTGCTGCCATCTGTCAAGGATTATGTGCTCAAATTAGTTTATGGAAAGTTAATCAAGCTTCTTTATTTGATCAATGCAATCTTAATCTTATAAATATTAAAGTATAGCATGAATATCTTATGTACTACCTAAAATACACTATGTCATCAGCTATGTGAAGATCAAATACTCTTAAAAATCTTAGGAGACTATCATTCTATCATACATAATTGTATATCTTAGGTTATTAAAGTATTATTAGAAATTCAGTTGATACTAGAAAAATTTAAGTTTTGTTCTTGTTTTTCTTTTGATATTAAAATAACATCTTTTAATATTTTATACATTGTGTGTGGGAGAAAGATCACAATATGTTGTGTGCCACTATTTGTGTGAAGATGTTAGAGTACAACAATATTATGGAGGTGCTTACATTTTCCCATCTTTAACTGGCTTCTGTGAGTACTGAAATCAATAGGTCAAGTTTGGCATCAGGCACATTTATCTTCTAAACTAGGACTAATTATCAAACCAAAGACCTCATACATAATAGATAAGACTCTACCACTGATCTGCATCCCCAGTCATTCAGTCAACTTATAAAAATAATACTGTGTGCCATAAAGAAAGATGTGACATTCAGTGTTTGGAGAAACAGCAAGGCACAGTGTATAAGAACATAAGGTCTAGAGACAGACTATTTGTATATTGTAGACTAGTTTTTAATAGTTGATTTACATCAATTAAAATGATAGAAAAAGTAGAATCTTTCACACAATCACTGTAAGTGAACATTATCGAACAAATACATTATTTTAGACATTAATTCACTTTGATTTTTTTTAACTTTCTTTGTGAACTTGGTATATGAACTTTAAAACTACCCCACTGTAACATGAGGGGGCCAAACCTGCTTGTTTGGGTTTCTGTCCTGCCCAGTACCCCATAACTGTTTAGCCCCAAAGAACATTTATGGAAACATAGGTTTCCATAAATTATACAGCTGATTGGCCCATTAGCTCTAGCCTCTCACTGGCTAACTCTCACATCCTGATTAACCCATTTTTCTGATCTATGTTAGCCATGTGGCTCAGTACCTTTTTTAGTGGGGCAGATCACATCCTGCTGCTTCGGTCATCTGGGCAGGAGTGGGAGGAATCAACTTCCCCCTTCCCAGAATTCTCCTGTTCTCATTACATCATATCTGCTTCCTATCTGGTTTTCCTGCCTATATTTCCTGCCTGGCCAATCGGCGTTTATTTATAACATGATTGACAGAATAACATGATTGACAGTGGGGTGGTGCAGACAATTCTCCTGCACCACCCCACTTTCAATACTCCCTTCCTTCAACTCTCCCTGCCTTCCACACCTTCTTCTTAAATTCAGGATCTCTTTGATTGTTGTTGTTACATGCATATAGACACTCCTAAATGCACATCTATAAACAACTTACTGAGTCTGTTTAGTGTTGCTCAAATATATGTGTGTGTGTGTGTGTGTGTGTGTGTGTGTGTGTGTGTGTGTCTAGGGCTGACTGTTTGAGATTGGCCATCCTCTGTGTGAGCTCCTCCAGGGGATAAGTAGCTCATCATTTCTCAGAAGATCAACTGTCTTCATCTAGGGGTGGGACAATGTGGAATCCCCCTGTCCAACATGGGTGTCAGCTGGTGTTGTCTTTATAGTTACCTCGTTATGACAACTATATTGTGGAGAGTTCCTTATTACAATTTTCACTCTCATGTCATTAGCTGGAAGCAGACATCCTGGAAGTTGGGAGGGGGGCTCTTACAATTTCTCAGCCCCTTCTTCCAAGATTTTCCTGATGTAAGAGTTGTGTTGTATATGTATTAGTTGGGATTTGGCACCCTATTGACACTTACAGATCTCTGCAATAGCCTCATCTAGTGAAAAGAGAAGTTGAGATAAAAGAGACGAGACCTGAAGCTATGCATATATGTTGGCATTTAAGATGATTATTTAGAATGCAGTTAAAACTGTATTTGTTTGGGAAAATGTAAATAATATTTTCTCATTTATGAGTTTTCCAGCTAGAGGTAGGTGGTTGGGTAGGTTTATAGTACCAGGTCTGAATTCTTTCCTATTAAGAGAGACTTAAATCCAATTATATGGCTTTTGGCTACATCCAGAGTAAAATTACCCCTGCACATCACTGTAGGTATCTTGCTGTTTGAATCATAGTATATAGTCATCCACTTATATATTATTCATATAATAATAACCATAGTAAATATGAAATAATAATCTTTATCGAAATGAAAGGACTAAGCTCATCATGAGATGTGTTAGGCTTGTGTGGATAGTCCTGGATGCAATAAGACAGCAAGAGCAAAGCAGTAAGCAGCACCCCTCCATGGACTTGCCTTCAGTTTTTGCCTCCAGGTTTCTGCCTTGGACTCCTGCCCTTGTGTTACTCACTTAAAAGATATAAACGGTAAGCTGAAGTAAAGCCTTTCCTCCCCAGATTGTCTTCTGTCTTGGTTTTTCATCAAGAAAAATGCTAAGACAGACATTGTGAGATATTGTTGTGACAAACTAGATCAAATATTGCTGGAAAGAATTCAGTGCCATTTAAACTTTGGGTTTGGATGCTTAGAGCTCTGTAGGAATTTGGAAGATAAGAATGTCAAAGGAAACGCAGAGTGGTGGCCTGGTTTGTGAAGCTTTAGAGGGAAATTTGAAAACCCCTCAATGACTCTGTGAAAGCTTGCCATTTTAAATTAAAAACTACTAAAGTGAAATCTTTGCTTCTTTGGGGAAATCAATACTGGTCAGCTGGAGCTGGAGAGTCAGCTGTGACCAGCTGTGGAGACCAGCAGCAAAATCTTTTGGGAAGTATTTCCTCAGTGTCAGCATAGAGAAACTGTTCTCCATAAGTGGCTAAGGATATACCTTATGATCTTAGCCTATATTGTTAATGTGGAAGAGTCATCCAGGAAATTATGAAGGGGTCAAGGGGAACAACTGAGACTTGGTACTGCATGAGAGGACTGGAGTACCTGAATTGAGGTCAGGACAGGCATTAGTGCAGATGTAGCTTCACTTGCAACTGAAGCCCCAGGATGGATGGGGTCCTGGAGAGAAGCTGAGGATTGACAACATGTGGCAGGCCAGAGACCCTGAGAGAGCTCAGGAAATCTTACATACATTCAGAGACACCTGCACTTTAGAGATGCCAAAACCATAGGACAATACCAGGATGACAGCAACTGTGAATCAAAGCTATCTTGACTCAGTAAAATGCATTACTTGTGTTGTGGTAAACCCATTGAAGTGTAGAAGATCAGAAATCCCCAAGTCTAACATAGAGTTGCACACTGTGGGATTTATTTATTTATTTATTTATTTATTTATTTATTTATTTGCATTGATCTGTTTGTGACTGTGTCCAGGTTTTTCCCGCTTGGAGTAAGAACATATTTAACTTGTGTTTTGGAATTTACAAGAGCCCAGAATTTGAAGATTATAATTCTATAAAGACTCTAGAATTACATAGAGACTGAAATTTCAGGTAAATATGGATATTTTATAGAGGCTTGAATTTTCGAAGAGCCTGGGTGGGTAGCTTGTTTTCCTTGAGATTATAATCACATTTTACTTTTCTATTTTCTCCCTCCAAACCCTCCAATATACCTAGTCATGCACTTTAAAATTAATAGCCTTTTTATTAACTGTTGTTATGCATTTATAGATATACATATATTTATTATATGCAAAGTATACACATATACATATATATATACATATTCGTAAACACAAAAATATACCCTGCTATATATACCCAGTCTATACAATGTCACTTGTATGTTTGTTTTCAAGACTGAACATTTCGAATTTGATACTCAGTTGTGTGCTTTTCACTGGGGAAGACAGCTTCTCTCAGACTCAGCATTTCTTAGTTGTCTGAAGTTTTGCATACAGTCAAAGCCTCCAGGGCTTTCTGTTGTCCACTTTGGCATGCCTATTGTTACATTCCTTCTTATGTGGTCACGCTAGTGAGATTCTATAGGTACAGTCTCTGACATTCCCAGGCGACACAATCTAACAGCAAACTCCCTGATTCTCTGGGTCCCAGAGACTAGATATTCCAAAGAGACTTAAAGATTGTAAGACTTTTAAAATTTTTTGCTTTGTAATGTAATATTACTATGAGCTATTGGAAATAAATTAGAAACAAAAGGTTTAAGTTAAATAGTAATGTATTTGTGTGCCAATATTTCAAGAGGTCATTTGTGCTTAGTATTATGTTAACTAGATACAAACTAGAATCATTTGGGAAGAGGGTACCTCAATTAAGAAAATGTCCTCATAGATTATCCTATGTGAAAAACTGCAGTGCATTTTCTCAATAGATAATTGATGAGGTAGAACCCAGATCATTGTAGGAGGTACCACCTCAAGACAGAATACTGTAAAATGGTGGGTAAATAGCTAGACAAAAGAAATGAAGCAATGGTTGAAAAATTAGTAATATAACTGATAATAAATTGAAGGGTAGCTAACAAGTTTTATTTTATTTTTTTTATATTTATTTATTTATTTATTTATTTATTTATTAATTATGTATACAGTATTCTATCTGTGTGTATGCCTGCAGGCCGGAAGAGGGCACCAGACCTCATTACAGATGGTTGTGAGCCACCATGTGGTTGCTGGGAATTGAACTCAGGACCTTTGGAAGAGCAGGCAATGCTCTTAACCACTGAGCCATCTCTCCAGCCCCTTATCAATGGTTTTTTTTAATTAATTTATTTATTTATTAAAGATTTCTGTCTCTTCCCCACCGCCGCCTCCCCTTTCCCTCCCCCTCCCCCATCAAGTCCCCCTCCCTCGTCAGAACAAGTTTTATTTTAATAGAAACAAGTCTTTATTCTTACTCTATGTTCTTTGCTGATAAAATTATTATGTTTTGTGACTTGATTTATTTTATTAGAAAATGTCTAAAATAGAAAAAAAAACATTGCTTAAGTAAGTTCAAAGAATAGAAAAATATTATTTTAATTCTGGATAATTAAACCATATTACACTCTTCTCATTCTTTTCATTGTCCATGACTTGGTAAGACAAAAACAACCAGAAACCTGAATCTTTTATATGTCAGTACCTCTCCAGGGATGTTTAGCAGAAAAAAAAATTATAAGTTAATGTTTTTATTGATGTGAGTTCAAAGATATGGAGCACAAAATTGCTCATCAAAGTGTAAGAAAAGGAAATTGAACTTCTTCACCCTTTATTACATAGCTATTTCAGAACTTTGAAATAAAAATCATCAATGCATATCAAAATATAAAATACAAAACATGTATGAAACCAATTAGAAGGACTTTGTAATAACTTGGCGTTTTACAATACCATGTCCTTTTTCAAATCAACTTAATAAAAATAGTTGAAAGTGAATGTTAGATTAAGAGTCTGAGAGTTGGTACAAGAAAGGCCAATAAAATTACCTACAACTCAAAGTTAATATTAAAAATCATATTCAATTTTCCAGTCTTGAGATCCAAATCTAAGTACAAATTATTAAACAACAAAATGTGCTTCTGTTTGATTTAAACAGTTCAATGGCTTCTCTTATGTTTTTTTAATTGAATCTTCCTCTTCTCCGTTATCACCATATTTTTTAATATATTCTCCTTCAATTTCTATGTGGAAAACTTATTAAAATACCCAGTCATGGTAGATATAATTTAAATTCAAACACAATATAAACTAATATTAAATATTGCAAGGATTCAGGTTGTAGACATAAACTATGTAAAAATATTCAATTGTATGTTCTTATAAGTATTTAAATACACAAATATTAAATTAATATTCCCCCTAAAGAAACATACTGTTTTTTTTTTTAATTTAAATATCTTTGAGCTAGTCCTTTAAGCAAAATTATTGTTGGATGATTATATAAGTTTAAAGTGTGAGCCTAGGAATATGTTTATCTTTGGTTAGTGTAAAATACTCTAAATATTATAAGCCAGACAATGGAAAACTCAAGGTGACTGCAAAATTGGTTTTCTAAATGATTTATATACTATTTTATATTCTACATATTCACTTCCAGTTACATTTAATTAACTGTCATCAAACAATTCATTCTCACCTTCTGATTCATCATTTTGTACATTAAGATGTTGCCAAAGGATGCATGGCATTGTGGTTTTTTTATGCAGTAGACATGGAATCTTTGATACATCAAGAACTATTAAGAACTGTGAGTGCAGGAGGCATTCCATGTTTTTATACAGACTTCACTATGTAATCTATACATGACAGGAGTAGTAAATTTTTATCTTTTGAAAACAAAAGCAAGCCTGCTGTGTATGTCTGAAGAGTCAGCACTTGAAGAGTCAGGAAAATAACAGCATCAATGCCTGCTTTTGTCATTTAGGGAGTTCTAAGTCCTCTTGTGCTATGTAGTGACATCCCGTGTCTTTAAATTTATGAGTAATCAACAAACATGAACTCTCGAGTTGAATCCACGTATACAAACTCTTAAGATTCCCAAAATCTTCTAATACCTACATATACTATTAATCCATCTGTGATGGGACAGTATGGACTGAATAATCTGGCCCATCCAGGAAACAAGAATATATTATAGAAATGATATTTCAACCGACTATACTATTATGTTAAATAGTTATAATAACTGGTTAAAAATTAAATAATAATTACATAGTAAGAACTCTCATCAGAAAATGTGTTTTATGTGGAGTATATTCACTAGCCTAGAATACATTGCTGGTCAATTATAGATCTTTGCATTTATGAATACAGCCTAGAGAAATCCTCAGCCTGGCATAAAATTTAATTTTAAAGAATAAAAAAGATAAAGAAAAAAGAAACACAAAGATGCCAGAATTCACAGAAGCAGCAAGATTAAATTTTCTCCAGTTTATTAGTCCTGGGGGTGGGGGAAGATACATTTCTGTACAGCTGCTATTGATCACAACTGCCCAAGTTGCACTGAGTCCCCTAAGATGGCAAGACCAATTTTCCAATTTATATATCATAAGGCCAATTTATTCTTCACTCTGCAAGTACCTGTCTTTGGGCAATTTTCCTGATCATGTTTACCCACCACTAAAATAAATTTGGAGGTCAGTCAACCTAGTTGCTTTATTTTCTGACAGTTCTACTGAAATACGGGTAAGAAGAATTAAATCCTGCTTGAAAAGAGCTTGAAAATTATAAGCATTTGTTTTAGTTTGTAACTATTCATGTTGTTGTCATTTTCAGCCACTATTAAAAAAGTATTGGGCAAAGAAAGGATGCACTCCATATTCACATAAAAATTCAGTGTTGACAATTCTGCAACACTAAAGATAATGAAACAAAGATTAAGATCTATTCTCTACCTACATATCATGTACTTTGGGAGAATATTTTGCTCAGACCAATACCAATAAATGTGACTTTGTTCATCTTGTCTCACCAGAGAAAGGCACTATGTCTTATCTTTCTTCAAAAGATTCTGGTCCTTGGAACTAACTAGCTTTCAGTAGTTATCCATGTAGAGAAGGAAAGGACAAAACCACAGTCACTTTAAATATGAGTTTTATGGCTTGGGGGTGGCTCAGCTGACTTAGTGCTCTTTTTGTAAATACAAGAATTTTAGCTCAGTTCTTATACCCTGTGCAAAAATGTCGATGTGATGACACTTGTTGGTAATACCAGCACTGAGAAGGCAGAGACCGGATGCTTGTTAGGTCTTCCTGTCCACTGATCATAGTCTAATGACAAATTCAGACTGATGGAAGACACGGTCTCAAAAATAAACAAACAAATAATGTGGACAATTCTTGAGCAATGATTTTTGAGGTGGCTCTTAAGCTTCCACAAGCACATGTGCACATCTGTACCTGTATATTCACACACACACACACACACACACACACACACACACACACACACGGGGGGGGGGCAAATATAGTCAGAACATAGTCAATACAAAGAGAGTTACATGTTATTTAAAATTAAAAAAGGTACAAAGTGGAACACAAGTGTCCCAGTTTTTATGACATCTGCCTGTGGTATCAGACTGTCATTGGAATGCCTCTCACTGATTTGCAATTTCTTCTGTAATAGCTATCATTTTGAGTACGTCACATACTATTCAAGTCACAAGAAGACTGTGAGTGGATGCATGCACTTTGCTAAAATGGTGCCTCTTTTTTTTTAAACCTTTTCAGTTTACAAGTGTTGTGGAGTACATAATATTTATAAAACCACTTAATTGTCCACAGATACTCCTAATCAGAAAAACCTACCATATATAACTTTAAGATTACTATGTTATTACATTTTTGACTTCGCTTTTCTCCTTCTATTGCTCACATACAACATCCCTGCTCTCTTTCAACTTCAGGGCCTTTCTGCCACAATATGTTATGACATGTATATACATATATATTCCTATAGATAGCATGGTCAGCACATATAATATTATTTATGTGTATTGTTTTTATAAGCAAACAAAGTGGTAATTACTGTGGAGTAATCAATTTAAACAAAATAACACAAGATAAAAGCAAACCAAACCTGGCTAGAGAAAATACTTCCTTTGCAACCCCAAGGTTCTTAGCTCAATATGTTAAACATTAAATGACTCAACAATAGGTCACCCACAGAACATTCCATTTAGTCAAAGAAAGACACATAAGTAATAAAGAGATGGCCAAATATATTCTATTCAAAAGGAGAACAAAACAGAGAAGGATTTGTTCTGTCTACATAAGACAGACATGCAAAAAATTGTCACAAGAGCCAAAAATTGGACATAGTTTCCAAAACATACCATGAGGCATATTTTTAAAAAAATTCAGCTAATGATAATCAGCTCAAGTACTTTGCATTTTATTGTTTTATTTTAAATCTAAATGAAATTAAAACTTTGTTAGGACATTCTCATGGTAATTTACATTTTGCAGATGCTAAGTGGGATAACTTTCCCAGAGTCATAGGCAAGAAACTTGGAAATAGTCTTCAAATCTGTGCCATCTACTACCAAGCCTATATCTAGGTAAGAGGGCTATGTGATCAAACAAGAGGCTTTCAAATTTTAGATTCTGGATCTGAACTGAAAGCTGACAGAAAACCAAAAGGCAACTCTCCAATGCACAAAATATATTCTACAATAATATTTTCCACCAGTGAGCTATCATAAAAATTAATATACCATTTTTGGGTTTGGTTTTTTTTGTTTTGTTTCACTTTTGGTTTGGTTTGGTTTGGATCTGGTCTTCAAGAAAGGGACTTTCTGTGTATCTCTGGTTGTCCTGGAACTCACTCTGTAGACCAGGCTGGTGGTGAATTCACGGAGATCTGCCTTCTTCTGCCTCCTTGAGTGCTGGGCTTAAAGGCTTGCACCACCACCGCTGGGCACCATTGGTGTTTTATTAGCAATTCTCCAAGTATAGTATTTACTTTTCTGACACTGTGATAAAGCGTCATAAGAAAGGTACCTTATAAAAGAGTTTATCTGGGCTGAAGGTTCGAGATGGTTCGAGTCAACGATGGCAGAGCATAGAGGGCAGTAGCAGCAGATGTGGTGGTTGGAGCAGCAGTTGGGTGCAGTTAACCTGCACATGTGAAACAAAGAGGAATAAAACTGAGAGTAGGGCAAAGCTTTAAGCTCAAAGTCGGCCCCCAGTGGCATACTTCTCAACTGAGTCCACACCTGCTAATCCTGCAGGACAGCTCAACCAGCTGGGGACCAGGTGTGGTGTGGGAGGTGCTTCTGTCTGTGTGTTGCTTCTCTTGGTTAATGAATAAAAATACTGTCTTGGCTTGTTGAATGGGCAGAACTCAAGTAGACATGAAGATGGAACTGAATGCTGGGCGGAAAAAGACAGAATCAGGGAGACGCCATGGAGACGCTGGAAATAGACGTGCTGAAACTTTGCTGGTAGGCCACAACCTCGTGGTGATGTACAGATTAATGGAAATGGGTTAAATTAAGATGTAAGAGTTAGCCAATTAGAAGCTAGAGCTAATGAGCCAAGCAGTGATTTAATTAATAAAGTATCCATGTGATTATTTCCAGGCAAAGCTAGCCGTGCAGTCAAAACAAACAAGCAGCCCCTGTTCTATACTATGTGTTCCAGAACATGAGTCTTTGGTGGGGAGGGAGTGGTCCCCTTCAAACCATCATATGAAGGAACTGTCATTTGTTTTAGAGAAGGCTTCTTAAATATTTAGAAGTAATACCCTATGATTTAGATAGATATTAGAATTTTCTATTTAACATTTTATTTACTCAAGCACTTTAAACTTTCTAGTACACATGAAAGAACAGAAACAATTTTTGAAGCAATCCCCCAGCCTGATAGACATATTGGATTTCAAATAATGAACTTTCAAACTTTATTTGTTGCCTACAGTTTCTGTGACTATTTGCCACTCACCTTAAAATTATACAAGAGGCTAAAAAAGGCATTTTGGGTTTTACTGTGAAATTTCTGTTTTTTAAAGGTTTTACACAGCATAAGAAATATATCAATAGTGTCGATATCAACAACATTTTAAATTACTTTTGAGTATAAATATAGCATATATTAATATGTGTGAATTTGTACTAAAAAACGTTTAAAATTTTTGTTTCTTAATTTGAGTATGCTTCCCAGATTACACTCTTAAAATTATAGGCTGACCATTTAAAACTAATCTGAATGACAACAAAAGACTTTTCATGCAAACTGTACATATTTACTTCATAGGTTAGACAGTCCTTTGGAGGAAATCTACTCTCAACTATTAAATGAAAGACTCCTCCGGGCTGTTTCCATCTCTGTAATAAAATAAATTAAGGTCCTAATTAGCAAGCAGAGCTCAGGTAGTGATGTTGTCACACTCTAGATAAGAAACTAGTCTTCTGAAATGTTTCTAGTCTCTAATGCAATAAAATCAATAATAATTTCCCTTTATTTCATCACGGCTCCAAAATTATTTCTGTTGGCTCATTAAATAAAAATGTTAGTGAGGTCAAATTAGTTTCTTTATCTTGAAGTCTAAACACAAGATTTCAAGCAGGTCTCTTGCTGTCCCAGACCTGCCAGCCAAGAGATTAAAAGCAGTTGCTATTTCTTGGAAATGTGTGTCTGCCGTTAATGCAAGAGCAGCTTTGTTTTTTGCCAATAAAAGGAATCAATTCTCTACCTTGTCTCACCCTGATATGGATGGAGCCTACATCCACTTAGTCTACCATCTGCTTATCTCTCAGGAGAATGAAACTAAATGGTTATTGTTTGAGAGATGACAAAAATTGAAACCACAACTGTAATTTTTAGACTCATGCTTTAAAAATCTCAAATCTAACTAACCCTAAACAAGGTTTAAAAAAGCATATTATCGCTTTGAAATATTTCTTTCTGATTTAAGTATCAGTATTGATGTTTATGTCTTCCTTGATGTGTGGGCGTTATACGGCTCTCTCATAAGGAGCAAGGAACACCTTACTGAGGAACTGATTTCAAGTCTGTGGGATGCGTGATCTTAGAGCAGGTTCCTTCAAGTGTTGCTGGTTAATCAGCTCTGTGTATTCAAGAGTGATGAAAAGAAAAAACATTCATCTCTGCTTCCTTTTGTACTTTGAAGATGTTGTATTGTACCAATTAGGAAACATTAATATGACTTATTTCACTCTGATTGACCTTCAATAAAATCTAATTGACAAATTAAAAGCAAATAGAATTAAATTATTTCATTAAAATGTTTACACAATTCTGCACACAATTGGTCCAAATAACATTTACCAGTATTTCATGACTTCCTTCATTTCATTTATGTCGTGCAGACTTGTCATTTAAAAATCCAGCCACCACCAACTGAACAAGTAAGAGAAAGGTCAAACAGAATGGGTCCCAACAATGGAACAAATTTGGAATTTTAGGTTTGCTTGCTTTATAAGTATCATTTATGATGTGTCATTTTAGATTATGAAATATGTATGTTCCACATGCATATACTTTTTGTTTCTCTTTTGTTTTTTTTTTTTTCAGTTGGGATTCAATTTGTACATAACTTCCCTCAAAGAATGCTCAGCAACTATGTCTCTTATTTTTTACAAATTGATTTAGAGTGTGTAATTAGTTCTACATTCTACTCATGAAATCCCTGAGAAGATAACCTAACAGTCTCACTCCAAACTTTGAAACCTCCAGTATTTATGGAGGCATGTGACTGTGTCAACTGTCACCTGTAGCAAGCAGCTGTAGTCATTGTGGGGACTCGTTATATCAAAAGTGTTTATTTAAATGCCCAAAGAAATCTTCAATTCATTCCACACAATATTGTGCAACATGTAAGAGAAGTTGCATAATATTAAATGTAAATATACCCACTATGAATTTTATGATTGAAAATGTCAGACTATATATATATATATATATATATATATATATTACATGTAATATATATACTATTTATTATACTGTAAAACTACTTAATGATAGTTGGTCAGAATTTCATTATATAATAAAAAAAATGTGGCTAGTAAAGTTATCTCTGTAGATGGCAATTGTTGTTTTGCTTCCCAGCCACCCAGTCTTGAATAATCACACAAAAACTATATTAATTACAACACTATTTGACTAATAGCTTAGGTGTATTCCTAGTTCCCTCTTACATTTAAATCAATCCATTTCTACTAATCCATGTATCACCACAAGGTTGTGGTCTACCAGTAAGGTTCTGGCCTCTTCTTCAGCAGCTACATGGTCTCTCTTTGACTCCTATTTACTCTCTTTCTATATCTCTTCCGGCTTGGTTACATTATGCCCTGCTATAGACCAAAACAGCTTCTCTATTAATCAATGGTAATAAAACATTCACAGCATCAAGTAGGGAATCCCACATCATATCTTTTTTAGGAGAAATAAAAGCCAAAAAAGAATTTTCATTAAAAGTATGAGCATATATCCCATTCATCAATTTAAAATTTTTGTCTATATGTAATTTTTAGGATTGCTTATATGAAAAAAATAATGAAATTGATACCAATTAAATTTGAGGTATATGCTCACCTGATAATATATTAGTGAATGTGGTCTTAAATTAATCAAATATTTGAAATTTAAAAAATCTTTATATAACACAGCATAGCAAATGTGAGAAATATAATGAAAGGCTGGGGTGGGAGAGATGGCTAAAAGGGTTAGCTCAGTTGCTGCTCTTGCAGAAACCTGGATTCAATTCCCAACACTCTCATCAAGCACTCAAAATCCCGTATAGCTGTTGCTCCAAGAGATCCAACATTCCTCTTCCCTTCACATATATGTGGTACACATACACTCAGTCATAAACATACACCAAAATAACAATTCTTTAAATAATTAATTAACTAATTAAAGTGAGGCTGTATTTGAAAAAAATTTCATATGACTCACATATTTGGTTGCTACCTTTTTGCAGCCAATTGAAAAGGCACAGTGTTTCTCAGTTTGACAGAGCACAGAATTAAGAACAACAGTACAAAAGGGATGTTGTTTTCAAACTCAAAGTCCTGAATGACACTCCAGAATGCATTCCTGTGCATTCTCAGGAAATATAACTCATATTAGAAAAAAATCTGAATTATACAAATAAAACTAAGTGTATATAAATATAATAAACAGTAAGTAATAAATAACTTTAAAAGCATCAGCACAATACCTGTGGCAATAGAGTACACAGAACTGCTTTTTTGATCACACCTCCACAGAGGAGTACATAATAAGTCAGGAGGTCTCAACCTATGGGTCTCAACTTCATAAAGGGCTCACATATTGGATATCCTGTACATCAGAAATTCAGTAGCAAAATTACAGTTATGAAAAAGCAACCAAATAATTTTATGGCTGGGAGTCACCGAAACATAAAGAACTGCATTAAAGGGTCGCAGCATTAGGAAGGCTGAGAGGCACTGTATTAAGTGCAACTCACTAAATCTATTTGTACTCTGGGGGAAGTTAGTGGCGCCAAGACCATCAATGTCAAATGCTTTTTTCCTTAGGTTTGCTGCTATGCCACGTTCAAATGAACTCCAAGAATAGATGCATTTTGAGTATGGTAGAAACGATTGAGCATGTCCCGGTGAGTCCGCTATAATTCACCATTAGCTTTCACATTGAAAGTGGCGCTTATGCATATTTTAGTCTGTTTTGTATTATTATAACAGAACAGCCAAATCTATATCATTTAGGAAGAACAGTAACCTAATTTTTCAAATGACAAAGGCTGAAAAGTCTAAGATAAAGGAGCCAATTGGTTTCATCGTGTGATGCAAAGTGAAAGGGCCTGCTAGTCCAGCATTACAGAAAGCCTCTATTCTAAGACCCTGTTCTCCAATATAATAAAATATGAATAGCACAATGGCTGTGGATGTAGCTCATTAGAGGCAGAGTGGAGAGGGGGAAGAACTGCTTTCTTGTACATTGCTGGTCATAATAGAAAAATTGTAGATGGCAAAAGGAATTATATGATTCCTCAAAAACTGAAATATATAACTTCCACATGAGTTGGATATTCCACTTATGAGTATAAATGTTGATAGTAGCATCATTTATAATAGCTCAACTAGAAAATATTCAAATGATCATAGAAAACTTGATGCATAGCTTCTCTTAAATAATGTTAAGTGAACATAACAAACAGTTAGTTGCTAAGGTGACTTCCTTAAGCACATGGCTGTGTTGGCTTCCTATGGGGTTGCTGAGGTTTGAACTCATTACCTCTTTCCACCCACTGAACTACTACTACTGCAACACTGTCCTATTCTTAATAGTATTCTTTTCTGCCATGGTGAACATATTTAGCTTGAATAACTTTCCTAATTATAAACTATCTCTTCATGTACTTCATTCTACTTCATTTTAGATCCTATATTTAGGTGAATATATATCAAAACATGTAATTATGGAAGGGAGTGTTTTATTGTATATTCCATGTGCATGACAGGTTCTCTCAAAATAGTCTATTGAATAGTATTACATTTCTATACCCTTGAAATATATTCATATACATATAAACTCTATTAGATCAGATTGATCAGTCATTCATTTATTTGGGTACTAGATAATAACATTAGATAAGAAAAAACTAGGTAACTTTAATTACCATATCTCGATATATCACTTCACATATATAAAACAGCTTGTGACCTCAGATTTATTATCTGCCTTCTTTACAATCCTCTGTTCTTTGAATATGAAATGATGTTGCATAGGCTTTCCAGTACTATATTGAAATATTATTTATAACTTTCCATTGGTAACCAGTATATTTCACCACTTGGGCCTTGCATTGTACTCTGAAGTGACAGCTTAAAACCTTTTACAAAGCTTGTCCTTTTTTGTGATATTCTATTTATCTTGATATTACTAAAGCTAACTGATTTTCATTATGTTTGGTTGTTAATGGGAAATCAAGAAAAGATATTTTATTTACATGTGGAAATGTCACAATTCTAATTTCTACATTTTTAGAGTATGCATCACTTTGGTTTTCTTGGCTCAACCCTTTTAATTTAGACAATTGGGATTATTTTGCTCAATATATAATCTCCTTACTTTTGACCAGGCCATTTCATAACATTGTACTTTAAAACATATTTAATGAATTCAGTGAGAGGGATTTATTGTTTTCACTATTACGTTCTTTAAATCTATCAACAGTTTATTTCAAAACTGTCTAAGTATTTGGTTATAACATTCATTCTCAGCCACATTTTTACAGAAAACAACATTGACACATTTCCAATGTATTCTACAATTGCTAGTGGCATATATTATTATCAAAGTCAAATATTCAGATTGTGATACCAAGTTCACAATTTCACTTCAAACTTTAAGTTTCAATTTTATGTATCCACATATCATGATACTCAAATGCCCATCATCATGGAGATTAAAACTGCTGAAATGTTGCTCCTTATAAACTCCTTTTTTTTTTTTTGCTTCATCAGACTCCCTGTCCTTATCCTGTGCTACAGACATTAGAAGCACTAAGCTTTGTATGCAGAGTAGAGAGGTAGATTTTTATGAAAGCATTGTCATTTCTTGGAGTGCCAACTGAAATCACTTTATACTAGCAAATAAAATATCTTTTTGTTCAGTCATTGAAATTAAAGCTCCAACATCACTGAATTTTTTATTAGTTGTTTTTACTAATTGACCTATTTATTAAAAATCCTATAAAAACAAACTGAAGAATATTATGTGGAAGACTCATCAGTGAGAGGAGGATAGGTACAGCTCTGAGAGACAATTACAATCTGCAGAGGGTAATGAGAATACAGTCGCTTATATTCATACCAATTCTCATTACCATCTTTGTCACTACAATGGTTTTGCAGTGCATCATTTTCCATCCTTGTTATAGTCTTTGTCAGAGAAATGAGACATCAGCAACGCCATCTGCCTTTCTCACACCCCTCCCTTATGCTTTATTGTATTTTTCACAGATTGCATTGAGGAATAAATTGAGTAGCTCAGATGAAGTCCATGGAAAAGCATCGATAACTTTCAAAACAAAGTCCCATACCATGAATCCAAAGGCCATATAATGGAAATGCATGATCAAATGAGATAATCAGAGATAAACATGCTGCTCTGAAATTAAAATACATGCAAATGTGTTCTTTGTGTATATGACATAAGTAAGCAAAACTTATATAAGATAAGCACAGTAGTTTGTACTAAGAATATTGTGAATATAATTAACAAATCACTTGGTTCCCACTCCCTTCCTCCAGCTCTTCTCTAGGACAAATAAACACATAAGAGAATAAGGAAACGCAAAGAGGTATTGCTTCACATTTTGCCTTTTATTATTGCTGTCATATTTATGCCTACATGTTTTTAGATGAGCTTTAGGTTCCAGCAAAATAGCACAATGTACAGAGCATTTGCACATATTCTCTGCTCTAACACTTTACTCATTTCCACATTCACTTCTGGGAGGAAACACATGTGGGACAACTGGTCAACCTACACTCACACATCTCAGCACTTCTAAGACAGAGTTTACCTCAGGGTCCAGTCTTTTTTCATTTCATTTATACTTTGATTTTATAATGTATTTGCTATATCTTTCTTTCTTTTTCTCTGTCTAAACAATTCCATATAATTCTCCTTGCTCTCTTTAAAATTCATGCCCCTCTTTGTCATTGTTGCATACATACATACACACATACATACATACATACACACACACATACATACATACATACATACATACATACATACATACAGGGATACAAATGCATTCCTGAAAATACAAGTATAAACTGTTCTGTGTATATAATGTTCCATCTTAAATTACATAGTGCATGGATTTGGGTAAATGTATACCTGGAATCTACCCATGATAATTGTATCATTCAGATTACTGTTACTAACTTAACAATCCTCTGTGATCTGCCTACTTATTCAATTTCCTCACCAATTGGCAACTGTTGGGCATTTTACTATCCTATACTCTTTTACTTTTCCACATTGCCTTATGGTTTGAACCGTGAACTGTGTAGACTTTCAGATTATTTTCTTTAACAGGTTTCTTCATATCTGTTCATGGCTTGATAGCTCATCTCTTTACAACATGATTTACTGCAATGTGCTTTTCCTTGTTTTGTTTGTAGACATGTTTTGGTGAGTCATTATAGCGACCAGTGTGCACATTTCTGTATATATATATATATATATATATATATATATATATATATTCTTTAAACAAACTTGAATGACTAAAATTGCTTGATCTTGTGGTTATGTATGTGTTTGGTATCCTAAAGAGCATCAAGGATACTGTTCCCCTTAGTACTCTCCCCAACACAAAGTTTCAGTTGCTCTGTGTCTTGCCCACCATTTGATACTGTCAGTGTTCCAAATATGGGGCAATCAAATAAAGAGATAGTGGGAACTCACTTTAATTTGCAACTTAATAGTAACATTTGATGTAGAAGTTCTTTTCACATGCTTATTTTACTTGTTTAGGTTTTTTTTTTTTGGTGAGGTATCAGTTGATATATTTGGTCTATTTACTTTAAGTTGTTCCTTATCTTGCTTAGTTTTAATAATTTTGTGTGTTTAATAGTTAGTCGTCAGTTAAAATTGATGGTAGATAATTCCTTGTAGTGTGTAGCCTCTTTCTTTTTCTCTTCACATTATCCTTTACAGAACAAAAGAAAGTATAGTGCTAATGAAGACCAGGTTTTTTTTCATTATCTCCTTCATGGATTATGTATTTCCTGTGTATCAAAAGAGTCATTAGCCTGAAGGTCATTACTACCTCTCAGACTCCTTCCCTGTCTCTCACGTTATTCTATTCAATTTAAGACTTAAAGCTTATAATTCTTAGGCACCATGGATGAGAAACTCTTTACCTCTATGGTCTCCAGCTGGTCCTGAGAATTAATTAGGCTTTAAACAGATTAGCAGAGAGAAAGAAATATAAAAGCACACAGATTGTTACAATCTGGGAGCCCCCATAGGAAAATGAAAGCCCAAAGTATTGATAAAAACCTGAGCACTTTTATACCACACAAAAAGAAGAAATAAGTAATTTTGCAAAATTTAAATAAATGAGGGGGCGAAAGACAATTGGGAACTGTTAAAACATGTTCTTTCTAAGGAAGAATCTGAGACTCGGCTCTCTGTACCTGACGATAAAAATGTTCTGTTTCTATTAGCACAGGGAGGGCAGTTCTCAAGAAGGGATTTTATGTCCTGTCTTTTAGAAACTGAAGGAAAAACAGAAAAGCTTTCATCCTCATTATTTTGCAAATCACTCATCACATTGAGATGGTGTGTACTCAGTTCCTTCAGAATCTTACTGTTGCCTCTGAACACTTCAAACACTGGATACCAAGTTCTATTAACAAAACCATCTTTCTGAACTTTTAAAAGAAGTTAATTAAATTTTCAATGCTGGCTCAGTTTGCTCTTGCACAAAGCATCTACAAAGGGTAAAAGGCCTTGAAGGGCAGTTTATTTTAGACAGCACAGTGTTGTAATAAATATCTTGGTCAGTAAACACAATGGTTGACACCAGACATCTGAAAGACGTTGAGTTAGTTAATGATATATATAGATAATGATATAACTTGGAGTTCATATGTGGGGAACTCCAAGTAATAGTGATGCCTCTATTATATAGTTTTGTATCAAATTACCAATTTTATCTGTATTTCATATTAATATGACCTTCAGGTCAAAGATGAGTACCTTAACGTTTTGCTTTTGTCAGTCAGCCTGTGTAGGTCTGTGTAGGCCTGTGTATGCATTTCTGCGACATGTACACTAGTCTTTCTATTGGTCTGTGCTCATCTGAAAAGATGAGCGCAAGTTGGCATGTGATGCCAAATAAATTTTATCTTATCTCCCTAAGATGCCTCCTCTGTTTCTGGACTTACAGCTTTACCATCAAAGTATCCACTTATCTTTTTGTTTTCATAAAGAAACCCATGGTTTCAATAATAATTTCATTTTTTGCCTTTTACCTGACATTATTTTGCCTATTGGGTGTGATTATTAAGTATAAAACACATTGCCATTATTTATAGTCATCATGATGTAAATATATCTCCTGACTTGTTCCTGTTGTGCAAATGAAATACTACATGACCTCACTTTGTGTTCAATTTAGAGAAACTGAAGAATGACTGGCAGGGGCACCAGTGACTTCTCCTCATGTCTTAGCTAATCAACACACTAGTCTCTCAACTATTGACATTACATGGTAGTCAGATCCTGAAGCATTTGCATTTGTCTCCTTGTACCTCATTTATTTCACTTAATATAATATACTCTGTGTTAGTACAAATTACAATGCTTCCTTTTTTAAGAATAAATAATAATCCATTTTGTGAACATCATACTTTCTGTGTAAAGTCATGCATTAATGGCTAGTTACGTTAAGTCTGTGTCTTGGTTACCATGAGTAATAGTTCTAGTGGAAGAGAATTATCAGATGTTAGCAACATATTAATTCAATATCCTTTAGATACAAATCCAGTTGTTAGATTACTGGATCTTATTTTAGATTCTGCATTGTTATTCTTTTTCTTGAAAAGTTATATGGTTTCCATATGGCTACACTAACTTACATTTTCTTACATAGTAAGAAAATAACCCTGAACAATGGGCAAAGGATTTAAAAAGATACTTCTCAAAAGAGGACATTCAAATAGCAGTCAGATTTAAAAAAAAAAAACTTATATCTCTAATAATAAATGCAAATTAGCCAAAAAAACCCTCATATTAGATTATTATCAAAAACACTGACATAGCTATAAACAGTTTTATATTTACTTTCTTTAATGCTTTGGCATTGCATATTGATTGATTTATAGCTCCTCGAAGAGGACTCAATCCTAACCCTAAAATTCACCCTCATCGTTAGCTCAAGCACTAAGCATGTTTAGGCCATGATGTATGTTTTCATTATTTGAAACAGGTGGATTGCTAAATGCTGCAGTGGTGTAGGCCTCAGTCCCTCAAGCTGCTCCCTCCTCCATGAGGATGTGAATCCAGAACTGAATTCAGAATCCGTGAACTTCAGCAACATATAGACCACTCTAGGTACAGAATTAATAATTGCAGAATGAAGATGAAGTAAAAATATCAGTGTATAGAGTCCCTGAATAACCTAGTAATACAGTCAAAACTCCAGCTGAATTAAGAGGGAGAAAAGATTCATGTGAATATTGAAAGAAATATAAGGTCATATGATAGAAACAGAAGATCAGAGATCCTGGTAATATTTAGTGCATTTAATTTTGTAAAAGATTTTTGCTATCTACAAAACAGAATTTACAAAAACTGGCATACAAAATAGATCTCCGTTCTCCTATAATTGTTTTAAAGTAATTGAATTACTTTTTTAAACCTCCCTAAAATGAAAGTGCTAGGCCAAAAGGATTTTTATAAATCTTACAAACTTGATAAGAAATAAAAATGTTAAAATAATAATTATTATTAATCCAAGCAATTATGCACTTTAATAAATATAATTGTATCCCATAAAATCTTGCCTAATATTTGAGGAATGAATTATTTAAAATCTTTATATAATTTTCCAAAGAATAGCAAAACTGAAAGTGATCTCCAGTACATTTAATTAGTGTAGCATAATGTTACCTTAAAGTATCAGACAGAAAAACTAGAGCATTAAGAAACCTGATAAAATTTCAATACTATTATTATCATGCACTGTTTGTTGTAGGAATTACTCCAGTTCCTTAATAATTACAAATTGTTAAAGAAATCTTGACAGAAAGATATGCTTGTATCTTGAAGGATACAAAAAAAACATTTGGTAACATTTAGTTTGAAAAATGATAACACATCTATTAGATTAAACAAGCAGCTAGCTGTCCATGGGTTCACATCCTTGTCAAATGTGCTAAATAAAATTTAGAATGAATATTTCAGATGATTAAGAATGAATGGATAACTGGGATTCTTTATTGCATTAATATTATAATCAAATATTAGTATCCATAGTTACAATGAGACACAAAATTATTCCAATTTTTTAAGTCAAGCAAGCAAGGTGAAAAATGTGTGATTTGGAGGAAATAAATATGAAGTGATAGCATCCAAAATTTTCTTAAAGAAGATACTTAGTTTTTATTACTGTCATACTCTTTATTAAAATTACTTGGAACAATTAAATTATGTATTAATTTGTATATGTGTATCTAAATTGTGGTGCATATTATCTCTGTTTACTACACATAAATAGAAATATTTACATTTTTGTTGCATTATCCAGCTTTGAAATTAGCTTGCCAATTGTTTTTTCTTTGGTTAACATGCTATCTTCTTGATTCTTGAGAACATAACATGTCACTGATTTTTACTTCTAATAATGGGTTGGATAATATTTGTAATATTTTCCTTTTGTAATGCATAAGAACTATGGATTTAATTTTTTTGAAGATATGTTTGGGCACATTGTAAACTTTCCTACCTGCTGCTCACAGTCCTTTGGACAGATTCTCTACCATCAGATCCCAAAATGTCTGGCTAACCTTTTTACCATTGTCTTGGGAATTTTCCTAATAGGCATAATTAATTACAGATATTTGAATGTATATAAGAGCTACTGACAAATAGATAAGTGGCATATCTCCTCTTAACCCCCAGAGAATTTTAAATCTTAAAATAAGCAATGATATTTAAAATATATCAAACCTAATAAGTCTGATATCAAACTTAAAAACAGAGAAATATACTGTATAAATATGATCTCTATTCTCTAGCACCATAAAGAAGCTTTGACTGTCTATCCTAACAACTCTGTTTCCATGTCCATGTGATGCCTCACTTACCTCTGGCTTCTTCCTTATCAGGAATTGAGCATGGGAAAAGAGCTTAGTGGAGGCTCATCTCTAAAGTGTATTGTATTTTTCCATTAGACAGCTTTGGTTCATGGACTCCCAGTGGCCTTACCAAGAGTTACTTTCCAAGGTCACACTGTCTAATGATTTCCTCCCAGGACCTCTTCCCTTGTGATGCTTCTTGGTTGTGCATCAGTTTTGCAATGTGGCGTGAATACGCTCCAGGTCCATTTCTTTCCCCTCAATAGACCTCCACATCTCATCATCTTGACTCTGCTTCTTGCAGTCTAAACTACAAAGAAATATGTATTGTCACAAGGTCTTAAGCTCTCATGAAAAATAATCCAAAAAAAATCCTGCTCAAAATGAAATAATTATATTAAAACATGGCTATTATGTTGATGTGTGAAACCCTACCTTTAATACTAATATTGCATTTTTACCAATTCTTCTCTCATACATGTGAAACATTAGTAGGGAAAGTTCTTCAAAAAAAAAATAGGTGACAAATTCATAAAGAGAAACTGAAGAGCATTTAATCTAGGGTAACTTTTATAAGTGATGACAAAGAGGGAAAACAGGAGGGACATGAACATACCCTAGAGCTTCCTACTGTTGTGTTCTCTGTAAGCATTCAGGTTTTGAACAGTGCAGGGCTACGGAAAAAAGTCCTCAAGACTGTGAAGGAAGGAGTCTAGGTCTGGGAGTGGGACCAGGTGAAAGAACGTAGAGCTGTCAGGAACAGAACTGTGAAATAAGAAAATAAATCCTCTCCTCCTCTCCAAATCTCTGCTTCCATCCACCTCTCACTTTCCCACCCTCCAACACCAGAGTCTATGACTTCCCTTTAACTACATCAACCAGGAGCTGGAGTGCTAGAGAGACATTTGTAAAGGGAACACAATCCATCCTCCTGAGACGTCGAGAACCTAAAAAGAAATGGTCTGGGTGAGAGCAAACTACATACAAAGGATAGGATAGCAACAGATTGCTACATTGTCAGTATATTTTATGAAAGTTAGAATTAGAACCTGAGATCATGCCGGGCGATGGTGGCGCACGCCTTTAATCCCAGCACTCGGGAGGCAGAGGCAGGTGGATCTCTGTGAGTTCGAGACCAGCCTGGTCTACAGAGCTAGTTCCAGGACAGGCTCCAAAACCACAGAGAAACCCTGTCTCGAAAAACAAACAAACAAACAAAAAAAAAGAACCTGAGATCATATCTTCCTTATTCCAAATTCTTTCTTTCTATCCTATACACTCATAGCTTTTATAAAGTGAGGTAGCATCATAAGAGGGTCTTACTAGATGTTTCTGAAGAAAAGTATCCTTTATTAAAAGATTGAAGTGAAACTTCATGTTGGAGGCCAGGCGGTGGTGGCGCACGCCTTTAATACCAGCACTCGGGAGGCAGAGGCAGGCAGATCTCTGTGAGTTCGAGGCCAGCCTGGTCTACAACAACTAGTTCCAGGACAGGAACCAAAAGCTACAGAGAAACCCTGTCTCGAAAATAAAAAAAAAAAAAAAGAAAAGAAAAAGAAAAAAAAAGAAAAGAAAAAAAACCACTTCACGTTGGATTAATTCAGATAAAACAATAAAATTGAGCTAATATGTAATTTCCAAATTACATATCTGCCAAACTCCAGGTTTGTATCAGACCTGCATCAGATACATCAGAATCACTTTTCCATACAGACAGGTAAGTACCAATTTTATACTATATATATATAGTATATAAATATATATAATACAAATATATATGTATATATGTTTATACATATATATATTGGCTGGTATGGCCTGAAATCTTGCATTTCTTTAAAATGTACTATAAATGAATTTCACATTTAGGGAGGTAAATGGGATTGCTATCATTACGTAACAGCCTGTAAAGAGAAACGTTGACTTTCTGTCAATACAGACCCATGCAGAGGCAGAACCTTGTAAGTCAGACAGGTTATTTGCTGGTTCTTTGATCTTACACTTCCAAGTCTCCGAAATTGTGAGCATGGAAATTCTACATCTTTTAAATTGCCCACTCTTAGGTACTTTGTTATAGCACCTAGAATGAACTAAAGGCTTTTCTCTCTTACAGTATTGCATTGAGATTTTAAAAGGGGGGCTGCAGAAACGGATCAGCCATTAAAGGCTAGGCTCATATCCAAAAGGTCAAAATTCTATAAAGTAGTTGTCCTCTTAACCCATTTTCATATACCATATGTCCAAAACTATTCAGTTGCTTTGGCAGAGAGACACAGAAACAAAGGAAAACATTTTCTCTTAATTGAATGTGGGAAAGAGAAAAGGATACACTGATAAAGGACATCAGGTATCTAGTCAAATGACGGAAAAGAAAAATGCAGGAAGACAAATTCTCTCCACTACCAATCACTTAAAGGATGTGGACATCATAGCCCCCTCTCAGCGTGCAGTGATGTAACTGTAATAGACCATTTATGTAAGGAGACCAGAATCGTCGCTAACAAGGCCATTACTACACGTTTTCAGGACTCAGAGGAAAAGGTACTTAGAAACTAGGATACCAAGTGATTTCACAATAAAATTGGTTTTCCCTCTGTATATAGCTTTTCCTTCTCCTAATATAACCAGTTGAAATTCCTCTGTAATACTCTACTACTAAATTTTTCAAACTAAAGAGTTTAGTAAATGGAAAAATCTATAGCTCATCAAAAATACAGAGCCTCAACATCTCTCTAAATAGGAATTTTCCCCTAGAGTAATATCATCATTATTGTTTTTAAATCAACAAGGTCAGTAGTAAGAGAAATCAGTATACTGGGAACAGGAAAAGCAACTGGACTTCTGGGACACGAGGTTGATTGAGCAGGAAACCTTAAAGGAGAGACATGGTCACATTTCTTGAAGCTTTAATGTATACAGAAGACTAAATATTCTTTTAAGCTGGCAACCTATAAAAAGTCTATGTTCTATTTAGGTATTATTTTCATATATTATAAAGCAGTCAGCAACAAACAAGGAGAGGTGATATGAACTTTTTAATTGGTAAGATGCATGTGGGTGGCCATGTGTTCTTCTGTTTGCTTCTATTATTATTATTATTATTATTATTATTATTATTATCATTAAGACATTCTTTTTCCCTAGCCCACACTTACCTTGAACTAAGTTATCTATTTACCTTAGAGTGATCTTGTACTTAAAGTAGTTTTTTTTTTCTTCCTGACCTTCCTGAAATCCGGCATTATGCAGGTAAGTCACCCTTACCCAGTTTAGGTGTGGCTAATGTATGACTAAAGCCTTAACCTCTAGGAAGACTCAGTGTCTTCATACAAGTGTTTAGGGGTAGGGTTAGGAATCCCTGGATGAACTGAATTGGGGATTCTGGTATTTGAATTTAGAGACATATTACATGTGTTCTTGAAACCTAGGGTAAATAAAGTAAACAACATGAAACTAGGAAAGAAGGAAATAGAAAACAAAAGAAAGCTGACAGTGTTTTTGAATAAAAAAAGGTTAAACGCCTCTCTCTGAGAAATGGCATGAGTTTTTTTTTTTCCTTAAAATATTGTTCTTGACAAGATCTCAAACTCTGTCTCCAGAAATCAGAGCATTAAGGTCCACAGCTGAATGTCATCAGTAAGGCCTGGCAGAAGTAAAAACAGCCAGCCTTCCATGTGGCTTTTGGGAACATCACTACATCCAGTGCCATGATTAAAAAGTTCCCCAGAAACATTGGCACAGTCTAAAGACTTAGCCCTCAAGAGCTCATTGTCCAATTCCTTCCTTGCAGCAGACAATACCAAACAAACTATAAAAGAATAAATCTTAAAACAGTAAAAAAAAATGCTGAAAGTATTCCTTAGTAAAGTTGCAAAAAATATAACATACAGAAACAGTAAATTTCAGATGAAATTTCAGAGGACAAAATTGAAAGGCATAATTCTAAGCTTCATATGTCCATGGATGCTTTGTTTTGCACCTCTGTCTAGCACCTATATTTCAGGATAAATATCTGGTGGACAGGGTGGATATCTTCATTCATATTGTCAATCTGTAATTACAAAAACAAACTGCTACCAAAAAAGAAATTCCTAAAAAGGATTCCA
Organism: Alexandromys fortis; assembly: GCF_014885135.2. NCBI lineage: Eukaryota > Metazoa > Chordata > Mammalia > Rodentia > Cricetidae > Alexandromys > Alexandromys fortis. The sequence goes on from NW_026067949.1 coordinate 38,473,108, forward strand.
AAGGCAGAGGTTTCTAACAGCCCATTACATATATACGCTTCCAAACGTGTACGCAGACATGTGAATTGCCGTTCCTCAGCTGAGGGAGTCAAACACGTGACTTTATAACAGGTGCTCCAGAATGTGAAATGTTGTAATTCTAAAAATCTGCCTTTGGCTCCCAAGTGTTCACCCTCTAAAAATAATAGCAATATTTTCCTTTCCAGTTTCCATTCTCATCGGTGTATTTTTAGAGCTAATGAGATCACATTTATAATCCTAGGGAGTTGATGGCTTTCTTTCTCAAGGCATTAGTGAGCAATTCACTGCTTATGAAGAAGCAATTTAGTGAATGGCACCCTAGTGGTGCAAGAAATATTTCAAGGACTATTACATTCAGAGAAATTGAAAAATTGGGGGATTTTTGCATAGCGGAGCCTGACAATGCTCGAACTCTTAAAAGTTTTAAGTGATAAAATATCTCAAAATTGATCAGGACGTCTTCTACCATGTGTAACTTCATTTTAGACACTTCTAATTATTTTATCCATTTGACTTTCTATTGAAATGAATATTTTCTTCTGCTCAATTCGTAATTTCTTGCTGCCTTGAGCTTCTCCACATATTTTATTTGTGAAACGATGTCAAGAATTAGGATAAATATTGAATTTACTATTATTAGGTCTCTCTTTGTTTCATCTGTTTACAAGTTCATTTAAATTATCACTGATGGTGTAAAAGGAAGATACATGTGTGACTATGAAACAATATTCAATTAACAAAAAGTGTGATAAGTACATGACCAGAATTCCAATCACACATAGTAATTTCTGAAATCCAGATATAGAATATATTCTCAACCAGAATAAACACAATGTCAAATTTTCATTCTCCAATAATGTAGGTACATAAGAAAATTAGTCTTTATATTATGATTGCTTTATCGATTTCTACCCTTCTTTTATTTCTGATTCTTTTATTTTCATCTTGCTATTAGTCTTTGAAAACGTCATGTTTTCATCATGTTCACTCCCTACATAAACTCCTTTCACAAGTACTCTCACCTCCTTCCCCAACCAACCTGTGTTCTCTCTATTTTTTTTTAACTCCATTAAGTACAATTTATAGTATCCCAATTTTCTTGGTACATGGCCTTCCTCGTTAGCATGGTAGACCTATCTTTTGAACTTCACCAGAGAAGTAGCTTCTTTTCAGTTGAACTTGTCAAGATGCAGAGAATAGAGATGGAAGAACACTCAACCCATAGCTGCACAGCTAGTTAATGCCCCTCCTCCCAACATCTCAGGGGTCATGATGGGAAAGACGGTGAGAAGACTGCAAGAGATGAAGCAGAGGATGACCACAATGGGCCAGCATTGTCTGGATAGGTAGGAGCGCATATGATCAATCTTTAAATTTTGTTTGAAAATCACTTGTGAATATTCAAGATATTTTAAATGGTGTTATAGAGAGCAGAATCTAAGAAGTAAAAGAAATAATTGTTTTTAAGATAAATGCTTGTAAGAACAACATCAAAAGAGAAGTAAATTGACTCGCTGAGTTTTGATGAAAAAACAGACTCAATGAAATAAAGGAATCAAAAATGTTTTTCAAATACAGGGATTGGTAAAATCGGTCTTTAATCCAGCATAAGGGAGGAAAAATAAGATGGATCTATGTGTGTTTGAGTTCAGTCAAGGTTGCACAGTGAGACACAATCTAAATTGAAAAAATATAATATATAATTATACATTAATATAATATACAAATATATATGATAAATTGATGTGGGATGTCCTTCTGTATATGTGGTGCTTTTTTTTTGGTTAATGACTAAAGCTTCTTTGTCCTATGGCAGGGCATAATATATCCAACATAAAACGGATATATAGAGAAAGTAGGTGGAATCAGAGAGAATCCATGTAACCACAAAGGAGTAACATGCCAGCACTGGTAAGTCACAGTCTGGTGGCGATACATGTGTTAATAGAAATGGATTAAGTTAAGATGTAAGAGTTAGCCAGGAATATGCCTAAGCTATTGACCAAGCGGTGTTGTGATTAATACAGTTTCGGGTCTGAGTGGATGAAAAATGAATAGTCTCTGCTTACAATAAATATTACATTAGATTATATAATATATTCTATATAATATGTAATACATAAATATATCCACATATATGCATAGATTTCAAAATAAATTGTTTTCAATAGCTAACATGTACCATAAGTTATAAGATGGGGTGTTCTTAACCATTACTGGAAATAGAAGGGCAGGAAGAAAGCAAGTCATTTTTGAAAGTCAAAGTATGTAAATTTAAAATGTTTAATGTATATCTGAGAAGAAATTTTATTGATGACATCAACATACACTAGCATAAATTAGTATAATAAAATTGAGGACATTAGGTTTGAACTAAGTAATTTTTAAGCTTCTGTCAAATCAAGGAATGAAACATTGACGTTAGACAGAGCACAGAAAGGTCTACATCTTCTCTTCACACTAGGTTACTTAACACTCAAATAAAACCCTAAGATACCAAGTCTTGAATATGGAGACTAATTCAATATAGCTTCAACTTTGTTTTATTTTTTATACCTTGAAATATTCCTAAATACCCCCCGCAAAAGGAAAAAAAAACTATATGTAAAGTTTCATTATTACCTTTGTGTAAATGTAACAAAATCCTGGGCTGGAGATGTGGCTCGGGATGCATAGTATTTTTCTAGCATTAGAAAGTCCAGCGTTCAGTTGCTAGCAAGGTACAATCTAGGCATAGTTTTACATGCTTAACATTACAGAAGATGGAAGGTGAAGGAAGGAGGATTAGAAACTCAAGATTAGCCATGCAATGGTGGCACATGTCTTTAATTTCAGTACTCTGAGGCAGAGGGAGAGAGACCTTTGTTTGTGGCCAGTCTTGTCTACAGAGTAAGTTATAGGACACTCAGGACTACACAGAGAAACCCTGTTAAAAAATTACTGTTTGGCAATATTCTTAGTTATTAATGTTGTTATAGTTAACATTTTAACTCCAGTGTTTTGTTAATTTAAAAATAATCCAAATGGATTTTCATTTTTTTACTTCAATATTTACATCATTTATTTACCTCAATTCTCTTCCTTTTGTGTACGTGTCCCCTAGTTTTACAATTCTCTGAGGATAAAAAAGAAACATTCATTGCATTCACTTTTTAAATATTATTCTCATCATTAAACCAATTTTGTCACCAAAATGTCACATAACTTTTTATACCTAAACCATAAATACATTTTACATAATTGATGTGGGATTTTTCCTCTGTATGCTGTGATTACCATTAATGAATAATGAAACTATCTTAGGCCTGCTCAAGGAATAGAGGTAGGCGGGGAAAATTAAACTGAATGCTGGGAGAAAAGAGGCAGAGTCAGAAAAAAAGCCATGGAGCTGCTGCCAGAGACAGATGCGCTGAAACTTTGCTGGCAGACCATGACCTCGTGGTGATGCACAGATTAATGTAGATGGGTTAAATTTGTATGTAAAAGTTAGCAAATAAGAAACTAGAGCTAATGTGCCAAGCAGTGATTTAAATAATATGGTATCTATGTAATTATTTCACTTCTGGGCAGCTAGGAACCAATAAGTGTCCTATTCCAACACATAATAGACTTTTGAAAACTATCTAGCAATTGTCAAAAATCAGAGCAGTGATTCATAAGAGTATATTCTTTGCTCCTTCCTGGTGTTCTCTACCATGGGAAACTTGCTCATGGTTTAAAGCTTAAATGACGATGAGCGCATAGAACAGTTAAAGCCAGGTTACATGAGTGAGACGATCCATATAGAAAAACAAAAACAAATAAGTGTCTTGACTGCCCCACTGTAACTAATGAATACGCGGGATGAGTTTAAACTATTTAAAACTAGTTTATCTTTGGTCTCTTTGATGACAATTTTGCAAGCCTCCCATCCCAGAGCACTCTGCAGACAGGACAAACTGCAGATCTGAGCTGGTGTCCCAATCCCTTTACTTGAGGCCTTGCCTGGTTACAGAAAAATGACCTGTTAGAATTCATCCAGGCAACTGATGGGAGCAGATGCAGAGTCCCATACCCAAACATCAGGTGGAGCTCGCAGCGTCCTGCGGAGGAGCTGGAGAAAGGATGAGTGGAACCAGATCAGACAGGACAATACAATCCACAGAATCATTTGACTTGGGCTTATGGAGGCTCTCAGATAGCAGGGAGCCTTTGGGGGTCTGAGTTAGTTTCCCTGCTTATGTGTTATGGCTGAGTACCCTGATGTTCCTGTGAGATTCCTAGCAGTAAGAGCGAAGTGAAAGCATACTCTTTCTGACTCTTGCCTGCTTGTGTGACACTTTTCCTTTTACTGGTCACTTTGTTCAGCCGTAATGTGATGTTTTGTGCCTAGAATTATTGTAGCATATTACGACATGTTTGATCGATGCCCCTGGGAGGCCTGCTCTTTTCTGAGGGGACACAGAAGTGAGGTGGATCTGGGAGAGAGGGTAAATGTGGGCTAGAAGATAGGGGGGATGGAAACTGAAATCTGGATATAATATATGAGAGAAGAATCAGAAACATTTAATCTTGTGATTCTCTGATTTATGTTTCTGCATGACTACATGCAAGCAGAATACAATCATGGAGTATCAATCAACCTGATTGTTTTTTGAAATTCTTGATAGTTTTTTTAATTAAAGAAAAAAACCTTAAGACATTTTCCAATAGTTTCATCTCCTAAGATGGCTAGTCATAGATAATTACATGCAGTGAACTAAATTAACTAATGACTCGGGTGTTTCAGTTGTTGGAGCTGTTTCTGGTTGTGTCAGTTGTGTCTGCTTTTACTCCCCGTATCTTCAAAAATGTTGTGATATGTGACTGTTCATGGTATAGCATATGTTGCCCTCTAGTGATACAGGTGAACACAGGAGAAGTCACATTGTCCGCGCTGTAGAGATCAGGGTTTAGATTTATGTCACGCAGAATCTATGTGTATTACTACTTTCCTTCATTTCTTTTAACACTGTCTCTTTGTCACATTGCCCTTTGCTTTTACAGCAATGTCTCAATTCCAAGACAAATTCTGTTCTACATGTAAATAAATAAAAAATATTGGGGTATATGTGTATTTATGTGTATAAATTTAAAAGCCAAAGACCATAAACACAAAGTGATAAAATATTCCCTACTAAAATATTTTTATATTTACATTTTTGCTACAAAACTATATATCTGTAATATGCATCTAACCAGGAAAATTATTACCCTAATTGTATAACCAATTGAAAGTAAATCGATTTTCTTACCTTGGTATGGCCTGAAGATAATAGACAAGCAGAATTGCCTAATTTATGACAGGAGCTATAACTATACACATATTGGTGGTCAATAGGTATTGTTTCTTAATAGAGTCATACAAATGTACACTACATGTCAATCTATCTTCTTTTTTAATCTGAATCATAGAATTAAAGGTGATGCTAAGGAAGTGCCCTTATTTAGTTTCTCAAGTGTAGTTTTGGTTTTGTTTTGTTTTGCTTTGCTCTGCTTCTTACCATTTCAAAGACTGGCCCTTTTTCTTCCACACACCATTTCATTGGTAGAGTGATCTTTCTCCCAACACCCTACTTAAAAAACATTTCTAACATGTAATGTTTATGTCCTTGAACAACTTTCCTCACCAATATGCTTGCTCCCTTAGGACTTTAATTGAACTTGATTTTATGTAAGACTTACCCTAAAAAACTTCACTTTAAATAAACTGGATATATAAATAAGTAACTGAGAATATGCAATGGTTGCCATTTTTATTTCAATAAATATGAAATAATAGTAAGCATATTTCAATGCATAATTGTTTAAGTTATCCACTATAATTTCAACTTGTATTTTGTTCCCATTGGACCTTTCTTCAACTGCTACAAGACTGTTCTTCATCAATACCAATATGCCTACTTCAGCAGAAAAATCAGGAAAACTAGGCATAAGATTAGATAATTTGAGAAAACAAGGATCTCTTTCAAGAGTATTCCTTTTTGTCATGTCAGCAAAAAAAATATTTGGAAATTTCACATTAAATTATGATTATCTGAGTACTGTCACTCAGAAAATGAAAACAACATATTACTTCATAATTCTTCTAAAATCATGGTTGATAATATACTACAAAATATCAGTGCTAAAGTTCCTGACCTAATGAAGTTAGAGGGAAACAATGATTTGCTTGTCATTTATATTAGAAACAAAACCTTGAGTGCAGTGACAAGAATGAGGAGTTGAACACCGCTGACAGAATCCTGAGCACAGGGCTTCCCAGGCACTCTCAGGGCATAAATAAGTAGAGATGTAAAGTCGCCTGTGGGAGAGCCCAGGAATCACAAAGTGTTCTAATTTCTTCACTTACTTGTTATTTTCTTGTTAATTTCCTGGTGTTTGTGCCTATTTGAGTTTTAATAACAAAATGACTGAGTTACTTATGAGGACAGAAATTCTTTTCTCATGGTAATGAAGACTGAGAAATCCATGATTAAGGATTTTTTAAATGTGTTCTCAAAAAGAGAAGAATGTTGTGTTTTTACACACACACACACACACACAAAGCAGAAGAAAAAAAAAAACATTTTTTCCTGGATCCTTTACTATGGCATTTAACATTTCTCCAAAGCTCCACTTCCAACTGTTCTTTTAGGGACTAAGTTCTAATACATTTATATGCCAGTACCTACCTTACCTAGTGCTTGTAATTACCTTGTTAGTAGACTGCCTTAGTGTCTTCTTCGATTTGTTATTTTCCCTTTGCAACCAAACATTGGAGTTCAGTGGAGCTCTTTCTTCATGGCTTTGAACTAACTACATCCATTATTTCCATTTGTGGCTTCACTACTACCTATGTTTACCAAATCTGAATCTTCAAACTTCAGTACATACTCACAGTACAAGCTAAAATATACTTCGGAATTTCTCTTTAGGGATTGAAGTATGCACTCGCCCAGATTCAGGGAGTATTGTAAGTCTTAGATAAATGATTTCCTAGCAATTACATTCAATAGAAAGAGGCTGGTTTCTCTAGTTACATCCTTTAACTTGGGAATTTGCATTTAATAACCAATAACAACCACCTGTTTTCACTGTTCTATCAGTATTTTTGAAATGAATCAAATTTTATTTTGAAATGAATCTCAGTCAAAACTTACCATTTGCACCGTGGTAATTCTTTCAATAACGATACCTTAGGAGATGTGGATTGAGGGGCCTTTCCTAAATGATACTTTTTTTCATACAAATTTATTTCTGAGCTCATTTTGAGGAAACATCACATCAGAAACAATAACCTGCTGCACTAGAAATACTTCTATGAAAACACAAAGGTCTGCAAGGACAAAATACTTAAAATTAAGCTGATTATTTTTATGCAATAAAAATATAAATGTATTCTCATTTATATTTTAATTAGGAATATCACATCTTAAATCCCAGTAGTCGTATAAGTAAAACAAAACAATAACAAAAATTATTCTATTCAGAGCTTGAAAAGAAACAGCATTGCATTTCAGAAACCAAATTCAGCTCAACCAGTAGTCACCTGATTCTCTCAATCATAAATTTGGAACAGTACATATCACAAAGAAACTGAGTTATTTTGAGTATAGCTTCAGAGTGTAAATAAAATTGAGGCAGGTATTTTGTTCCAAATCCGGATCAAGGAGAATTTGATGTCAAATAGAATGGAAAGAAAACCTATGAACCTTTCTGAAGTAGTCAGATTCCAGAAGGGGACAGAAAAGTAAATTGGTAGAGGAAATATAATTAAGAAATCATTGAGCCTGAGGAAGAAATGCCAATGTGGAGGATAGACATCTCGGGCATCATTCCCGCTTCCTTGTATTCAGTTTGGTTTCAGGAACCTGATTGTGTAAGGCTGCTGCAAAACCTTGCAAAAATACTATATTTACCAATAAAACACTCTAAGAAATATATCCTTGTTTTGGTAAACAGTACCATAATTTCTCCTTTGATTCATTCAGAAACCTGAGAAGAACCAAAGTCCTACCATTATCTATCCAGAACAAAGTATATGAACTAGTGTGGTTTATAGGTTATTTATTCCTTGTCTGCCAAAATCTATTAATTTCCCAAACTGTCAGTCTCATTTTGACTTACGTGTTTATTTAGGGGTTTTCTCACCAACAAAACACGGCACCATTCCCTTGAGAAAAAATTCTTCAGTGATACAACCTTGCATTAATGGAATAAACTATAAAATGCTAAAATGGCATAGGATGAGCATTTTATGTGACCTCTTCCTGTTTATGATCCACTATCCCTCCCATTTCACGAACTGGTGGTACTTCATTGTTTCCCTCCCTTCTTTCCCTCAGTGAGTACTGAGAGACATTCTCTCAGTACTCACAGCATTCTCATTCTTCTACAAGAAACCTCTTTTTTCTCTTTAATCAGTAGGCTTAGCATCATTTCACTATTGTATCCATCTTGCTCTTAAACTTTGTTAGGACTAGAGTCATGACAACATTTGCCAAGGCTGCTTCTTCGCATAGCACACCTTGAAGCAATAGATCAATAGCTGCTATATGAATTAATGGAAGCCCCCCTCATGTGCACAGCTCTAAGCATTCTTATTCTGCAGCATTAATACATAATTTATTCACTGTAATTAATTTATTGTATTGTCTCACTTTTGAGTGTGATCCTCTATCTTCTCGGGAAAGAAAATGGTTTGAAGGCATATTCCATAAATTTTCATTTTGAAAAATGTTCCCCAGAAACTGACAAAGTGTTTGGCATATTTTATCCAGAAACATTTGCTATATGAATGAGTAAACATTAATAAGGTAAAAAAATAAAAGATAAAGCAACAGATTTAGATAAAGCTTTCAGCTCTCAATAGGAAGAGTACCACTGTGGGATAAAACTCAGACATGCCTTTCTTAGAATAATAATAGTACCAGGCATGAGCTGATGGTGAAATTTCCCTGGAAACCATATTGTATGAAGAAATGTGAACACTACAAACAATCTGTGTTTACAGAAGGCAGTCTGTTGATTCAGGAGCAGGAGTGAGAGGGACATTGCACTATGAGCAGCTGTGATGTACTCAGACAGTTAAGAGTAAGAAAATGCTGAAAGAATGAACTTGTTTTTATTTAGATAACTTTTTCTCCATTCATTTTACAAACCAACCATTTCCCCTCCCTCTACTCCTTCTGTCCCCTCCTCTTTCCCATCTATCTCCCTTCCCATCCACTTCTCCTCCATCTCCAAAGAATGATTTCTTGCACACAACCCTGGGGCATGAGATTTATTCCTGAATACTGATACAATGCAGGAATACTGGCACCTCCTTGTTTAAGAAACTCTACCACCCCACTTCCGCCAAGCAAGTAGTACCACCTATCACATACTTAGGAGGAAATAAAAGATGTAGCTGCCGAAGGAGTAAAAAGTGGAACATCGCCAGTAAGCTACAGCCTCATGGCAATACACAGAAATAATAAACAGGAATAGGTTAATTTAATTGTGAGAGCTAGTCAGTAATATGCCTGAATGTTTGGCCAAACAATTGTAATTGATATTAAGCCTGACTGTGTTATTTGAGCAGTGGCTGTGGGAATCAGTAAGCAGGAAATAAACTGGTTCAAGGGGACCATTGGAACAGAGAAAAATCATTCAATTACAGAACATGGCCATATGTCATCACAAAATACAAAGAATGATAACAATCAAGGCAGTACCTACCCCAAAATCAACAAGCCTATATAGATATTCTCATGTAAAAATCATCAAATGAACTCCAAGACAGATTTTCAAAAAATAACAAATTTCATTAAAGAATTAAAGGAGTTTAAAGAAGACACCCAGGGACAACTCCATAAACTTAAATAAATGCATGCTAGAATGATGCCCAAGAAAACAAAAACACAAGAATGATGAAAATGAAAGGATCCTGTGCTGGAAAACAGAATTTACAAAAGCAATAATAACGTAGAAGAGGACTCAAACTTTATGAAGATGGATTTGAAAACCCAATAATAAATAAGAAAATTCAAAGTAAAGCTTAACATGTAGGATGAATAAAACAAAAGATATAATATCAGGACTGCAACATAGAGTAGAGAATCTAGAAAAATGAGTAATGAATATAGGGGGAAAGTTTTAAAACACAAAATGGAATATGTAAGGAATGTGATATAGCATGAAAATACCAAATCTTGATTTATAGAGACGGATGGAAGAAAAGAATCCCAGGCCAGTGATATAAACCAGGTAGTCAACAAGAAGAGAAAAAGAATCTTCACACCAAGAAATAATTTGTATATACAGATATAAAAGGCACACAGAATATCAAAGAAACAAGGCCAGCAAATAAACTTTCCATTGATACCACGGTTAAAACATCACATATAGTGAGAGAATAAAGAAAGGCTACAGAAACCTGCAAGAGATAAACAAAGATCAAAAGTCATATATATATAAAATAAGAGCTGATTTCCCAACAGAAACTTTGAAATCCAGAAGAGCCTGGAACAAAACATCCCACGATGTGAAAGATCACAACTGCCAAACTAGATTAAAATAACTAACAAAATTACTTGACATAATAGAAGGTAAAGAAAAAAAAACTTTCCATGATACAAACAAATAAAATTTTAAGAAAGTGTGTAAATCAGAGAAAACCTAAAGGAAGTAATAATACAGAGCTGAAGAGAGGAAGGAACACAGCCAAGAGAACTAATAAAGAAAACAAATGAAGACGTAGTTACTAAAAGATAATAATACTGTGACACAAATAACAGCAAAACTCAATGAGAAAATGAATGCACCAACATATATCTCTAAACAAATTTTAAATAACATTTTATTTAATTCCATAATAAAAAGACATAGGCTGAAAGGATTGTGAAACAAAACCTATCTATCTATTGTTTAGGCAAAACATTATTTAGCTTTAAATACAAGCACCAAGATAAAATGAAAACTTGGGCAAAGTATTCCTATCAATTGGCACCAGAAAGCAAACAGGCATTACTAACTTAATCTGATAAAATTGACTTGAAATTAAAACTAATCAGAATAGATAAAGAAGAAATTTATTCCAATCATTAGCAATTACCAAAGAAGACATTGCTATCCTTCATACACATGTATCATACATACAAATTCACCAAATAATGTCACACATAATTTCATAAAGAGTGTTACTATTAAAATTAATTACACTGATTAACATCAACTCATCAATGGGAGATGATTTCAATAACCCATTTTCTGTCACAGACAGGCAACCTGGACAAAAAAGCTATCAGAGAAACAATTAAATCAAATCACACATCAGATGAACTTACCATAAATTAATGAAATATTGTACTAAAACACCGAACAATACAGATTCTATAAAGCAGAACACCAAAATTGCTCTAAAATATACTACATCTTATAACAGACAAAAAACATCTTTAAAAATTCAGGAAGATTTGAAATAACTCCTTGTATTCTAAGTGACCATAATTCAGTAAAACTAAAATTCACAACAAAGAAAGTACATAAACTCTCAGGGATTAAACATGAGTATGACAAATAAGAAATATATAAAGAAATAAGATATATTGTGGAACAAAAATGAGAATACAATACCCCAAAATTTCTGGGAAACAATAAATCACTTATACAAGGAATATTCATAGTTTTAAATGACTACATGAAATAAATTTCAGAGAAGAATTTCTTCTGCTAATGTATCTCATCCAAAACGCTTCACGTTAGCCTCAGACAGACTCTTTAGACAAGGACAAAAGGCTTTCTTCACCAAAAATATTACTCGGACAATCTCTAAGCAACATATTAAAATTCTTGGTTAGGTTTCTATTGCTGTGAAAATACACCATGACCACAGTAACTTTTATAAAGAAACATTTCATTATGAAGACTTGCTTACAGTTTAATAGATTCAGTCCATTATCATCATGGCAAGGAACATGGTAGCCTGTAGGCAGATATGGTGCTAGAGGAATAGCTGAGAGTTCTACATATTGCAAACAACAGGAAGTCAACTGAGTGTCATACTGAAAAAAAAGTTTGAGCAAAAGAGACCACAAAACCTGCCCCCACAGTGACACCCTTCCTCCAAAAAGACCAGAGCTCCTAAAAGTTTCACTCCCTTTGGGGACCATTTTCTTTCAAACTGCTATACCATAGAAGTGTGGATTTGTGTCTTGGTCTTTAATTTGATTCTATTGATCATCATTTCTGTTATTATGCCAGTATCATGCAGTTTTTTGTTACTATAGCTGTGTAATCCATCTTATAATCAGGAATGGTGTTGCCCCTAGCAGTTCTTTTATTGTTCATGGTAGTTTTCGATATCTTGGGTGGGGTTTTTTTTCTTCTGTATGATGTTGAGAATTGTTCTTTTAAGGTCTCTAAAGAATTGTGTTGATATTTTAATGGGGATTGAATTGAATCTGTACATTGCTTTTGGACGGATAGCTACTTTTACTATTAATCATACTGGTCCTGAGCCTGAAAGATCTTTCCGTCTTCTTATATCTTCTTCAATTTCTTTCTTCAAAGACTTGAAGTTTATGTCACACAAGTCTTTCACTTGTTTTGTTATAGTTACCATGAGATATTTTATGTTATTTGAGACTTTGGTGTAGGGTATTGTTTTCCTAATATTTTTTTCAGCCCATTTGTCATTTGTATATAAAAAGGCTACTGACTTATTTAAGTTAATCTTGTATCCAACAACTATGCTGAAAGGCTTTATCAACTGTAGAAATTTCCTGGTTGAATTTTGAAGGTCACTTATGTACACTATCATATCATCTGAAAATAATATTACTTTGACCTCTTCCTTTCTGACTTTTATACCTTAATCTCTTTCAGTGTCTTACTTATTGCTCTGGCTAAAACTTCAAATACTATATTGCATAGACATGAAGAGAATAGACAACCTTGCCTTGTTCCTGGTTTTAATAGAATTGCTTGATTTTTTCCATTTAATTTGAAGTTGCTTATTGGTTTACTGCATATTGCTTTTATTATATTTAAGTATGTCCCTTGTTTCCTTGATCTTTCTGGGACTTTTATCTTGAAAGGTGTTGGTTTGGTCAAAGGTTTTTTTCAGCCTCTAGTGAGATGACTCTCTGGCATCAGTTTATTTATATGGTGCATTATATTGACTGATTTTCATATATTCTCTGGAATGAAACTTATTTGGTCATATCAGACAATCTTTTTGATGTTTTTGGATTCTACTTGTACTTTCTTTAAGTATTTTTGTATCTATGCTCAAAGAATATTTCTTAAAAGAAGGCAAATTTAGCTTTATACTTTTTTCTTGTGCAAGAATTCAAACAATTAGTAGTCATATGCTTTCTTATAGCTTCTTAGATTGTGAAACTTTATTCTGTAGTATAAATGCTCTCTCATTTCAATAACGAAACACAAAACAATAGCAACAATAATACAAAAAAAACTATAATTAGGATTCTTTCCAGGCTTTACACCGAGTACAGTATAATAAGCGAGTGCTTCAGAAAATGGATATCTGAGATGTATCATGCTGGCATAGTTATTAGTCGTGGTACTCTGAACAATTATCTGACTCTCTTAATCTCAGTTTCCTTGAAAGCAAAGTGATAATCATAAAACCTATAAATAATCAAGAATTAGACAGCATCCTATGTGTACCGAGGGACTAAAGAAGTCAATTGCATTGGGTTGTCATTGCCTTTATTATGATGCCCGTATTATTCCACTTAAAATTGGCTTCACAGAGTTTGCTAAAATTTTCTCAGATATTCCTTCAGAGAAGTATCAGGCCATATGAAATAGGATATATTTAGAAGCATGGTCTCTCAAATGCCCGTAGATGAGGATTCAACATGGTCCTGAGTTGCTGAGCAATGATAGTGCTGGTGGGTCATAGACTGATAGAACTAGAAAGTCTGTCAAACTCCTAACAAATCTTCCATTTCCTATGATGGTACCACAGAGCAAGCAGAGTTCATGCAAATGTGAATCTTAGTTCAAATCTATACCTCCACTCTTTACAATCAAGCAATTTCCATTTTCCTCTGACTTTCATTATGAAATGGAGAAAAATCTCAGCTAGCGATTGTTTTTCCATCAATTTATATTTTCATAATGCACACATTTTCCAAAGCATTATTAAAATCTACCACATACCTGCAGATAAAAGAAAACAAAACAATTTCATTCTCAACTGCACCAACCAGCAGTTAATCCATGCAGCTAAAGGAAAGGAATGCCAAGAAAACTGGGTGAGCACTTCGATGCTGACAAAAAGATGGATAATAACCTGCAAGAAATTTTCTCTTCTAAGGACCAATAAATATTTTTGGAAATAAGGATGCCATATAAAATGTTTTTTATTCTTTCAAATGTTGTAAATATATTAAGAATAAGTGTATGTGATATTTCAGTACTATCTAATAGAAGTTGCAATATTTGAATCAAAACATTTTAATCTTGCTCATGCATTTCCCTATTGTAAAGGTTCCTAACATCCATATTCATTATACTACTTCTGTCTTCATTTATGCTAGCATATGTGGTAGAGGAACACATGCAAACAGGATTTATTTTTATAATAGTTTTATCTTGACTGACTAGTACCTGCTTTAAAGCACCTTGATGAAGAACTATAAATCCAGAGGCATCTAAAATGTACAACTTTCCCTTTATTTAAAAGCACAAATCTACTCAAGAGTGATTATTCCAGAACTTTTACTCATTTAAACTTTTAATGAGGAGCAGAAATTGAACTATTTCCTCTAACTGCAAACTGAATTCAATAAAATAACAATACACAGCTCATAAACATGCATTCTCTATGTGTAGCCACGTATTATTGGTGGTGACAATAGTGTTTTTATCCTTCAAATCGAAATATTCTATGTAAAACTTCAGTGCATGTTTAGGTAAGTGTGTGTTTGTGGTATATTCATGTGTATGTATGTGGTGGTGTGATACACTCACCCATATTATATAAAGCCAGAGGTTGATTTTATTTTTTTCTCCTATTATATTCGCCTTGTATTTCAAGATATCCTCTCTTATTAAAAAAGGAATCTTTTCTTCCACAAGACTGTCTGGTCTGAAAGTCCATGATCTTCCTGGTTCTGTCACTCAGCACTGAAATTACAGATGCATAACTTTATATCCAGTTTTTAATATGAACGTTTGGAATCCAAACTCAGGTACTAGTGCTTAGGCAGCAAGCACTTTTCCCAGTAAGCCATCTTCCCAGTCCACTATGTGAAACTTTAAGATAATAAATTTCACATAAGAAAACCAAGACTATAAGACTATAAGAAAATTTGTTTGGATATATAAAAATTAAAATTGAAAAATAATTAAACATTTAATAATGTTTAACTTAATAAATTATTAGGACCATTAGAAATTATTTTGTAACTTTAGAATTTGTTTGATGACAATCTATTTCTAACATCCTTAAGATTTTGGTGTACTGGCCGGGCGGTGGTGGCGCACGCCTTTAATCCCAGCACTCGGGAGGCAGATGCAGGCGGATCTCTGTGAGTTCGAGGCCAGCCTGGTCTACAAGAGCTAGTTCCGGGATCGGCACCAAAGCTANAACCAAAAAAAAAAAAAAAAAAAAAAAAAGAAAAAGAAAAAAGATTTTGGTGTACTATTAATACTATATTTTTACTTAGTAATCCTTGGAGCATCATTTGATATCTGGTATATGAAACAATTTCAGTATGGCATAAACAAACAAACAAACATATAAATAAATAAATAGCTACACTAATACTGATTAAATTACCAATGGACAACCATTTTTTTCAACTTTTTGGAAGGAAATGTCTCATCATACATTAATATGAGTTATTAATTTCAACCATTAAGAAGGAAAAATTATTAAAATTTACCCCAAATTAATGGCCCATCTATTATGCATGTGTGCCATAGTCATCCTCCAATTTTCAATATCTGGCAGATAGTTCCTATTCTTTTATAATGTGGCATCTGAGATGGTCCTCACTGACCCCTTACTCCTTGAAAACTCTTCCTGCTCTTGTGGGACCCTATGAAATTCTTTGCTTTTGTTCTCTTCCTTTTCATTTCTTTCGCAGTTCTTCTTTCACAATCCTCCTTGTACAAATTAAGATTTGTCATTTTTCTGTCCCTTTTTAATCCTTCTTCCTTCTTCCTTCCTAATTTCTTTTATCATTAAGCATATTTGATTTTGTTTTTTTTTGTTTTTTTTTATTTTATTTATTTATTTATTATGTATACAATATTCTGTCTGTGTGTATGTCTGAAGGCCAAAAGAGGGCACCAGACCTCATCACAGATGGTTGTGAGCCACCATGTGGTTGCTGGGAATTGATCTCGGGACCTTTGGAAGAGTAGGCAATGCTCTTAACCACTGAGCCATCTCTCCAGCCCCCTTGATTTTGTTTATTGACAGCAAGATTTGTTCTTGATCATAAGGAGAGTGGAAAGTGAGAGATGAGAATTGAACAGGTTTATACCTTTCAGACAGAGAGTGGTAAACACATGTCTACTTACACACTTAAATTATGATGCAGTAGAAATAGTACTATGGAGAGAGTTCATACGAGGGTTTGATAATTGTGTGTGTGTGTGCGTGTGCATGTGCACTTGTGTGTTTGTGTTTGTATACTTTGCACATGGTGAAGGTGAGAGAAATGTGTCTAGCATTTACAATAGATATCGTAATTAGGATTTCTATTGCCATGATAAAGACCACAACCAAGGGCATCTTTAGAAGAAAAATGTTTATTTCACCTATTTTGTCTTTCACTTCCAGGTCAATAGTCCACCATAGAGAGCAGTCAAGCAAACAGGAACCATGGGGAGGAATGCTGTTTAAAGATTTTCTCTTAAGGTTTCTTAAACCTGACTTTGATAGCATGCAGGACAAACAGCCCAGAGATGCTACTCCCTACAGTAAACTGGATCCTTGCATGTCAGTTATCAATCAAGAAAATGTACCTCATTCTTGCCTATGGGTCAATATGGTGGCACCATTTTCTCAAATGAGATTTCCTCTTCCTAAATGGCTCCAGCTTGTGTTAGGTTGACATAAAACTAGCTAGAACAGCAGTCTGCCTGTGGAGTCAGATTCATGATTCAAAACCACTTTACTACATTCAGTTCCCATTTTAAAGAAATTAAGCTTGCTGACGGTATCTAAAAGAATCATGTTTTTAAGACCTCTAGATATTTACGTTCATTTCTCTAAGCACAAATCAGCATGTGACCCTGCCTTCTTCCCTTCCAGAATGCTTTCTAACCATCTTCTTTTATCCATTGACATGAAGCACAACTATTATTTTCAAGGGAAAAGATGCGACCATTGATTTGTACTGAAAGCCCAGGTTCACAGGCTAAAACTTCCCCAAAACACACTACAATGTGGGAAGGATTACACTAATTTAATCACAGAACAAAATAGCAATAAATCAATGCCTTTACTACCAAATACTCTGGTGGCAAGAGCAGGTAGATGGGTTACAGAATACAGGGAAAATTCTACTACATGTGAATAATGTTGTCCATTGACTTTCTTAACTTTAGTTGTTATGGGATGAGAGAGTTCAATAATACATTCAAAGCATTTTATCTGGTAGTTGAAGGAGTATTAGACCATATACAAAAAGTAGTCACTCAAAATCTAATAGTGGTGTAACAGGGGGCCAATTGTTGCAGGAAGGCCCGCTTGTTCATCCCGGCTGCCTGGCTAGCTTAGCCCCGAAATAACCACACAGATGTATTCATTAAATAACTGCATGGCCCATTAGCACTAACTTCTTATTGGCTAACTCTTACATATTAATTTAACCCATTTCTGTTAATCTGTATATCACCATGAGGTTGTGGCCTACCAGCAAAGTCTCAGCATGTCTATCTCTAGCGGCAGATCCATGGTGTCTCTCTGACTCTGCTTTCTTCCTCCCAGCATTGCATTTAAATTTCCCTGCATACCTAAATTCTGCCCTGTCAAGAACCCAAAGCAATTTCTTTACTAACCAATAAAAGCAACACAAAGACAGAAGGACCTCCCACACCAAGTGGTGATAAAGACATTCTCTGGATCTGCAACACCACAATCCCAATCCCTCTAGAAATGTCACTAGTAATCCACCTCACAGGTGCTCGCAATGAAACTTGAGTCCCCTGCAGTAGCAATATGGACTTTGAACTTCTGAACTATCACTTTATCCCTGATATAAAAACTGTTTAAATGTAAAGAAGGAAGCTCAAGTTTGAAGCAGTTATAACAAAGACATGAATGACCCAGTAATTCCTTAATAAGATAATAATAAATGTTATTTTAATGGGTTTTGAATTGAGGTTATAAAAGAATATAATAAATTTGTGAAAAGGGCATGGGAACATCTATTGTTAATATTGCTCAATAAAAAAATTGGAATGACAACAACTATGGGAAGGAACTCAGAAATGCCTGTGGCCTTCCACAATTTCTAGAGAATAGTTAGAGTAAATGGCATTCCCATGCCTCAGATGTTTCTCTGAAGAAAATTAACATTTTGCTTTATATAGCCTCAAACTTGTTGGCCTGTGAAAAAGACTTCTCTGCTGAATTGGAAACTCATACTCTGTTATCAAGGGACTTGAAATAAAAAACATGAGCCTTGTCCTGAACATTGCACACAAAGGTTCAGCTGCCTTGGATTCCTGGTTTTCTCTCTCAGTTCTCTCAGTCTTAGAAGAGGAGACTTGGCCAACCTATCACTGTTTCCAAAAGAGACAGACCTTAGGTTCAGAAGAACAATAGGAATGTGTCCAGTTAAAAAAACTGAAAGCTTTAGGAAATCTTGACAATTGAATTTCTGGAGTGCCATTTGTTCATTGAACCATCAATCCAGAACACTGAGGATTATAGGAACAATAGAAATTCTGTACAAAAGGCTACATTCTCAAATAGGCTTAAATGTTTATCTTCTAAAGTGAGTTACACAATCAAAATGTAATTTATTTGGAATGCTCACATAGAAATAATTATTTTAATAGAAATTTTCCTACCGTGAAGGTGGAGACTTTCTGACAATGAAAGGCATTTAACCAATGAGGCAACAAAAAAAAAAAAAAAACAGAATAAAACATGATTATATGTTTGCTGCAAAGGAATTTGAATAAAATATAATCTCCAGGTTTCAAATAATCCATATATTAAAATGATAAAAGATGAAATCCTTATTGACTAAGTCATATTTTTATAAATTCCTAATCTTGTTCTGATAAAAGCTAGGCTTGAGTTTTCTGTCACTAAATCTAACATTGATTTTAGGAATTTCCTGGCGTGAGAAGTCCTCTGTTTATGTGCTGCTTTCATTGGTTAATGAATAAAGAAACTGCCCTGGCCCATAGATGGGGCAGAATTTAGGTAGGCAGGGAAGATGGAACTGAATTCTGGGAGGAAGAAAGCAGAGTCAGTGAGACGCATGGAACCATCACCAGAGTAAGACATGCTACTGAAACTTAGCTGGTAAGTCACTGCCATGTGGTGATACACAGATTAATAGAAATGGATTAAACTAAGATGTAAGAGTTAGCCAATAAGAAGTTTGAGCTAATTGGACAAGCAGTGTTTTAATTAATATAATTTCTGTGTGGTTATTTTGGGGCTAAGCTAGCAGTGTAGCTGGGAGGTACCAGCAGGCCTTCTTCCTACAATTTTCAAAATTTATTACAATCAATTTACTCATATTCAAATTATTCTTGAAATTTATTTTATCATTGATTAACATATAATTACTTAAATTTCATGGCCCCTTTGATCATTACTGTTATGCATATACATAAATGTATATAAGCATACTTATGGATAAATCCACAAAGTAAACCTGTTGAGAATTTCTATATTTTCAAAACTTTCTTATGACATTTTAAAATCCTAGCTTTGTTCTCAAATTTTCACATCCATTTTGGAAAAATTCCTTACCTGCATCTGCAGAAACAAAGTATATGAGCCCTCCTCACACACAGAAAGACAAATACAATACCCACACAAACTCCCACACACAGACACATACATACACAGAGAAAAACACATTCACAAGAATGCACACACCGAGATACAAACATGTACAGAGAGAAACAATGCACAAATAGAGAAAAAGAGACAAACACATAGAGACACAATAGACAAACACACACACACTAATTATTTGTAGTTTTATCCTGACTTTTAATAAGTAGTAACTAGAATGGAAATTATTACTGTGCTATTATTGAAGACTCAGAATCCAGAAACAAAGACTAGTCCAAAATAAAAGACAAGGGCTAATGAATAATTAGATTAAAGATAATAAACTGATTTTTCAACTAGATTTGCATAAATAAAGGTAGGATTCTCCTAAAGCTCAGAAGAAATGAAAGAAATTTTCCTTATAGATTTTTTTTTAATTATAGTAAAAGCTCCTGGAAAGGCACTTCATACTTAAAAAGAAAACAAACAAAATATTTAAAGTCCAGATTCATTCCATCTCTTACAGAAGGGTAATAAAGCACAAGACCCTCCCAGGAGCTGAGAGTGGACTTGCGCACTGAAAGATTGACATTCTCCTTTTGTATGTTTCTAACAACTCTGGGGTTTATTCACATTAATTATAGAATTTGATAGGAACTTTTGACTCCTGACATAACAAATGACCCCAAACTTAGTAAATAAAATTTATACAAGATTGCTCTCTTAGTGTTCTGAGATGTCTGGCATGGGATTTGCTGATCTGAAATGAGGTTATTTCACTCAGGAGAACTCTAAGGGAGAGTTAAATCATTTGTACACCCAGGCTGTTGACAATTCAGTTCTTTGCAATGGTAGGAAAAGATCCCATTTTCCTTGCTGGCTACCATCTAAGAACTATTCTCAGATTCTGGAATCTCTTTATACTTTTATTCTTCTTTTTTCCATCTTCAAAGATGGTGTGATGAGTTCGAGACCAGCCTGGTCTACAAGAGTTCCAAGACAGGCTCCAAAACCACAGAGAAACCCTGTCTCGAAAAACCAAAAAAAAAAAAAAAAAAAAAAAGAAAAAAGAAAAAAAAAAGATGGTGTGATGCATTGTGGGTCTTATTTTGCCTTCCATTTTATCACCTCTATATAACTCATCTGCGTAGCTCCTTCATTTTGTAATTTTTACAATTTTATTACAATTTATTCATCATGGTACTGTCACACATGATATATCAGGTTTAGAAATAACTGCGGGAGTCCATACTCTCAGGATACTCTGAGAATGCCAAACACAAACTTGATAGCAATTTCCTTTATTTCGTGAGTCCTTCTTTGACTTTTAACAAACATGGGATTATGTCTAACCCTAAATAAATGATAATCCACTGTAAACCCTAATTTGAATTGTATCTATAACTCATAGATTCCAAAGATTGGGCTATTGGACAAGTTGAGTTAAATAAATAATTAATATTTACCTCAAGTTTTTTTTGAACTTTAAACTGAGGATCTAGTTCAATTAATAAAACACATTTTAATATGTGCCTTTAATACTCAATTAAAAGTTACATCTTGACAGATATTGTATTTTTATTATGAACGTTAGCTAAAACTATTAGTATAACTTTACTGATATATTGAAATTGTTTTATAAAATGCCAACAAAACAAAAATAATATTTAACAAATGTATTTCCACTAGTTAAATAAGCATTTATCAATTATTTCATTTATATAATGTTTGTAAAAATTTTGTATTTGCTGTGTAAATACTTTTATCTATAGGCCTATTTATGCATAAGTAGTAAGTAAGATGTTTAAATATTTAAGCATAATATAATTCTATTTCATCTTGTATTATATTGACTAAATTATATTGGATAAATTGTATAAACCCCTTGGGAGCATATTTAGTTCCATGAAAATTTACACTTCTGTCAGCATCCTGAGCTAATGGTGATTATTGAAAGTCTAAGTTGAATTGCTGAACATAGCAATGGGGGTCAAAGTTGCCGTGTACTGTCATTAGCCTCCAAGCCTCAGAGTGTCACGATCCATAAACATAAGGGGCTTGCGTTGCACACACGTCTTCACATTCTATTTTTCTATTACAATTGCTTCCATGTCATGTCTTCAATGAAAATTTAGTTACAGATGAAAAAAAAATATATTAACAAACATTATTTCCCTTGAAAAGATTTTTTTAATAAACACACAGGAAAAAGATCCTAAATTTAACAAATGAGGAAAATTGATTTCATCTGAATGTACTGTTGATAGTGAAGCTAATGCCTAGAGACCCGCTTTAAATCTTGTACTATGCTGAGACTGCTCAGATTTATGCTTTGGATTTGTTTGGTGCTTGCTCTTACCTTTCTTCTATTATTTTTCCACATGGGTTACTTTATTGATAAATCGAAAGAAAAGGGATCAAATAGCTAAAGCAGGAAAGTAATAAAATGCACACCTCAGGGTTGTTGCCAATCTAATTAATTTTTCATTTGGTTCTTATGTATTAGCAATGAATCAATTTGGGATTATGTTTACAGAGTTATAAAAAGCGAGGAGTCCAGACCCTCAATTTGTTGTCTATGCTGTCTGAATTACTCAGTTAAATGACCCCCAAGGAGATCATAATGTATATGAATAGGTACCTGTAAGAACCTTTATGTTTAATTACAGGCCAAGTCATCAAGACTTCCTGCAGACACTGCCTCTAATAGAAGTGGAAAGTTGGGGGACCAAGCAATGCGCTCCTATTTTAAGACTTTTCTTTTCCTTTTCATTACATATTTTAGCTAAAACGTCCTTAGAAAACTATTTAGCAGTAGGAGTATTGGACCACAAACAAGTGCCTCTCCCTCAGTCAAAGGAGTTCTCACTCAAATGGAAGGTGATATTAAGATTAATGGTCTTTATCCTATAAGAATTTTCAATTATAGGTATATAGTGACTCACTCCAGAAAATAAGATTGTAAGAAATAAGCAGGAGGCATATTACAGTTCATGGAAATAAAGAACCCGTTAAGCAAATGATGTGTTTTGAAATAGAGTTCTCAGTATACTAAGGAAAAAATAAATGTTGTGTGTTGATGGGAGTTCAGTGCACACTCTTACAGAGTTTATGGTACTTAGAAATGTAAGGTAATTTAATATACTTGGAAACCAAGGTGCTGTGAGTTTAAGAAACTAAGAAGAGTATCTAGCAACCTTTAGATTCTTCTTTAAATTTCATGTATTCAGTTTGTCTTAAAAGTTCTTCCAGTCCCACCCTGTGGGTGAAATAAGTGACCAAAATAAAGGTTTTTTTAAAGATATATAGAAACTATAAAAATAGTAATAAATTATTATTGTGCTTTATTTTGGCATTATTCATATTTCTACATATCTGAAATAGATTTTCTTCCTATTCACTGATTTGATAAAATGAACTATTCTAGAATCCAATCTACAATCAAAAAAGATAATCATCTCAATTAGAGGTTAATCAATGGAACTACATTTGGCTACAGGTAAAACTCATAATAAATGTAAATTTTTAATCTATGAGACAAATTTCACAAATTTAGTCCTCACTTATTTCACCTCTGAGGACCTGAATGCATGAGTGAGGTCAAAGAGATGTATGTGTCTCTCTCTACTGAGAATCAGAAAACTGAGGCCCCCAATCACGAATATGCACTAAAATCACTAGGAAATCAAAAGTACTTGAATGTCTGGGAACTAAAGCAAGTGAATCTACTTTAATTGCATGATAGAACAAAGCAGTCTTTGGTGTCCTTTAAAAGTCAAGAAGGACTGGAGAGATGGCTCAGTGGGTAAAACGCTTGCTGGTGGTAACCTGAGTTTGATCATTTCCCAGAGTAGAAGTATAGAACTGATTTCCCAAAAGCTGTCTTTTCAACTCCACATGTGTGCCCTGGAACATGTGCTTCAATACACATGCAAGTATCTTACATGTGCACACTATAATAAATAAAAAAATTAGAAACCTTCTGAAGGATTTTTTTTTAATATATGGTTGGGACTGACAGATTGTACTAAAACTTGAAAAGAACATACACTTGGATTAAAGATAATATAAAGTAAGATTTATTTTTTGGACTCAGGAGCTATATGTTTCGAGAACAAAGTGAAAAAAAATCTCAAACTGAATTGGTTATTGAGCTATTTATTTATTATTTAAATTGACAGCAATACAGGAGTGATGGGTCTACCACCTTCACATGAGCAGTGCTAAGGAAACCCATTGCACTGAAGGGAGTGATTCACATAGTGTGGTAAACCTTAAGAACAAACAATGAACCACTAAGAAGCAGCAGGAAGATCCAGCCTCAACACATCAAAGATGAGTTGGCAGTTTTTCAGATCCGGGCATGCAAATGCATCTGTGTTTCCTAGCAACCACTGCCTTTACCACAATGAGGGAGATTTAAGGCAGTCACATTTTATTTTGACTTGAGTAACATGAGCTTTGGTTTATGGCCCTTTTTCTTCTAGCCACGTAATTAAATGACTAAATCCCATCCGCAGCATTATCTACAGAACATGATTGGAGAAAGATTAGCCATTAGAGAGAGGGGAGATTGCTATTATGGCTTCTGAGGCCTATAACCACCCACTCTCTTAGGAACCCTATTATGGTTGAGCATTTATGTTATTGGTATTGAGACTCAATTCACATACATCAAACTGTAAATTCCATTTACAGTCAATCCATATTTTTTGGCCTCTTCTAATAACTTATTTATTTGTGTGTTTCACTTCATGAGAAGTTATGTGTTTCAGAATCTCTATTGTTGCCAGTGCCTCTGGAACTTGATTCTTATGGCACAATAAACTGATTCGCACTTCTGAGAAAGTCCAAGAATTTGCTGTTTCACCTTAGAGTTTAAACAGTTTCATCAATCCTCTTCACAATGATTCATGAATTTCAGATATTTCCTCTCCCTTCAAATGAGCAGCAATAACATATGCAATCTATTCCCCTGTAGACACAGTCTAGTAAGGAACCATCATAAATCAGGGTGAACAGACAATGTGTCCAAGATGACTTACATGTTTATTATTTTAATTAAAAACAATTATGCTAACAGTGTGGGTTCGTTCATTTAAGTTTCTCTCTTGAGTAACAAAGAGCTGGCCAAGCTTTCCCAGTAAGCACGCAGAATAGGCAATGACAACGCTCAAGTGCTCATCAAACACACTTAGTTGACAGAATGGCTTTAAGTGTCCGGTGAGCCTTCATTTTCTTGCCTTCCATCATGCTTGCCTAAGTAAAAGATTTTTCCTCTTTTCTGTTTAAATTCATTTCCTTGACAACAAGCATTGCAAACCCCTCAATGATTTCTCGGTGCCAAATGAATTTCTGTCACAGGGCTCAGATGAAATCTGTCTACTCCTGGTGACCAAATTGATCCAGCTGCAGCACAAGATGAAACAGATCATTCATCTAAGTTTGGCTATGCCAAAGGTTGTTCCATCCTCCACAGCACAATTTCTGAAAACTGGGCAACTGGCTTTATCGCACAGCCGGAGCTTAAGGCAGCTGAGTGTTTTCATTACCTGTGGGTATCAGTGGCTTTGGGACACAATTAATCAAGTTGGAATTGCTTCATTATTTTAATGAAGGTTTTCTCTTTCCGTTAGCTAGGATTTAAAAAAAAAGGAAGGTCTAGAGCAAAAAAAAAAATCTCATTATTTTTGAATATAGAAAGTGAAGGAAATAAATTGAAAATAGTAAAAACCTGCAGAAAATCCTGCAGAACGGAGCCCACTGTGCTTTCTGCAGCTACTCTCTTGTATCAACAAGGAAACTGGATGCAGAACTCTGTCCAAAGGAAGCAGAAAGGCATTGTGGCTGTCAAGTTAGTGTCTGTTCTGGTCTTCAGAAGCTTGTTTTTAACCTGAAGATTTTAAGAAAAACATTTCGAGCAAGGAAGATCAGGATATGTAAGTATTTGTGCAAGAATGTAAAAAAATAAATGACCGTCAAGCTCACAAATAATATCTATTTACTGTATTTACTGAGTTTATGAGAATTGGTATGCTTTGCAGGTAGAAAAAAGTAGGATGCACATCACCCTCTATTGAGAGATTACTTTTACTCACAGAATGGACACCCAATCTGTGGTGCCCATTGGGATCGCCTGCATTATGGATTGCTGGGCCCAACCACAGAGATCAGAGAAATTCATGAACTAAGTAGTCTTTTTACAATGAAATTTTATAAAAATCCTGACAAAATAGATACCACCATGGAGGTAAAACACAGAAGCAACTCAGTACAGATCATTAGAAAAGCTAACATTTAGTCAGTACATATTATAGCATCGAACACTAGCTTATATCTTAGACAAAATTAATTTGAATCTTTCCATGGTCTTACACAAAGGATATATTGTTTAATATTTTATAAATAGAGATAAAAAGAATTGTGTCCAATGCTATTGGACAGAAAAATATTTTAATTGATTAGAGCAATTCCAAAGCCCATGACATTTCCCTAAGCTCTTCTGTGAGGCTGTTCTATCGTGGGTGTGATACCTGTTCCTTCTTGTGCTTTCCTGCCTTTGGTTTCTTTCATGTACAAAAATGAAACTCAGATATGCATACTGTTCTGCTCATGACCTAAATATTGTCAGGAAATGGCCACTCTTCTCTAGAAGAAAATAATAGATATTTGTTTCAAGGCAAAAGGTACAAAAACGTGGGTGCAAGAGTATTAATGGTGTGACTGGATAGATTGCTCAGTAGATAAGAGCACCGTTGACTGCCCCACAATCCTTTGTAACACTAGTTCTCAGGTATCCCACAGCTTTTCTTGCCTTCGAGGGTACAAGATGTGCACATAGTGTGTAAATATACATGCCAGTAAAACAGTAATACTCACAAAGTAAAATAAATTAATCTTTAAAATAAGAGTCCTAAAGCTGTTTTGACAAATCACTAGTCCTGTATGTTTTAAGACATTTTCCCTGTTCTATTCTTTTTCTTCTTTCTTAATAGTCATGTCATTATGAGCTTTAGTCGAATAGACACATAGGCAGAACTCGCTGTCCTTGGAGGACGACTAGTAAAACAGTGTTTCAAGAGTGTTATTTTGATAAAGGAATTTTTTCTGTCAGAAGATGAATAGAGTTGATAAGCTCAGAGTCTCTAAAGGCTTTCTCAAACTTGCACTTTCCAAAAATTAATAACACAAAGGAGAGCGCTTTAGGAAATGAAGAGTACAGTAACTACATTCTGTTTTATTAGAGAAAGATAGGCTTCCTTCCCAGGGTAACAAGATTTTTCACAGCTATCTGCCTTCCAGAATGATTAGATCTGTTTAAACCCATCATGGCCGCACAGTGTCTGTTGATTCCATGAATGTCATGGGACTCTGGGGGCAAACAGCTTTGTGCGCTGGGAAGGCATTACCCTGGCAGCTGTAGGAGGCCCAACTGGAGACTACTTCCGTGTCACTTTGCTATTCTGACAGTGCCATGAGGGACACTGAGTTTGAAGAACCTCCGGAGAGTAATAAGGCAGGCGTTAATCGTTAGCATCTCCCGGAATCCTTGTAGTTCTCATCTCCTCCAGATTTTCAGGCTGCTGTTTGTGTAATTGAAGGAAACGACATAGCCAAAGGGAGACAATTTATCTTGTGTACCTCTCCGTGGCACAGCCACCGAACTGAGCTGAATAACAAAAATCCAGGCAAAAGTAACAACTGATCATCAAGGGCCTATGGGCGTGGTTTCTCCTATTTTCAGACCGCTAAATTGTAGGCTGAAAACAAAATAATTTTAAAGTGTGTTTTAAAACATTTAGGATTTAAAGCAATCTCACTAGAAATAGCCTTCTCGGCAAGGAGATGTGGAGGAAGCAAGGCATTTATTATTCAATCCCAGTAAATACTGAGGAATGAGAGCCTGGACAGTATTGTCTGCCTGATGATGCTCACTGGCTTTGCAATGCCAAGATGAAAGGATATTTAGACATCATTAGTCTAATGCATCTGGTTATATTCATACTGAAATACATTGCAAGTACCTTTCTCAATATTTATTCTTCTTGTACTGTTATATTTCAGAATAAACTTGTCCTAAATTTCAGGAGGAACAAAATTTCATGCAACTGTTGAACAGTAGAGTGTCTAAAAATTATGGTTAGATATTCTCTTAGAAAATTCTGTGTGTGTGTATGTGTTTGTGTGTGTTTATGGTCTAGGAGTATTTTCAGTTTAACTGATGATTAATAGCACTAGCAGATGCACCAAAGCAACCAAGAAGGAGGGGAAATGATATCTATTTATCAATCCCACTAATATCAATAAAACCACATTTTGAGCTCACCAAATCAGAATCTGAACATGCAAATTATATGGAATATGGTCCTTTGTTGGCTAGTAATTCTAAAAGGTCTTCAATCCTGTGAGGTGCATCAATGTCCTTTAATAGCTTAGAGAAACAGATTTAAGAAAAAAAAACAGTAAAGAAAAGCAAACAAGGAAAAAGTAAAAGCAACTGAGGTCTGAAATATTGTGAATGCAATAGAAAAATCCCTTACTCATCTTAAAAGCTTGCTAAAATGTTTTTCTGTTTCTCTGTGTAGTCCTGGCTGCCCTGGAATTCTGTCTGTAGACCAGGTACGCCTGGAACTCAGAGAGTCACTTTCCTCAGCCTCCCAGTGCTGATGTCACCACTTCTCACCTCCCAGATTTCTTCTTATGTTCTTTCATCCTTCTCTTCTGCATTTGGACTAAGTTCCAGAATAAGAGTTCTGGAATATAAATGATAATTGTTCCAATCTTGGTCTTGATATGCAGTTGGAGATGATGTGACTCTAGAACCAGCTACTTTGAGATTGTGAGTGGCCATTGCTATATCTCAACCATACAGCACTGTCTCATCAGGAACTGCCTTGCCTGCTATTCCTTTGCACCACCTTCCTTTTTCGTTGTTGCATTAGGTGTTTTGATGGAGGAAGGTAACCTCAAAATGAGACTACATTACTGTGATCCAGCAATCATGCTGACTGAATGAACAGAAAGGAAACTAAACAAAAGTGACCTCTTAATATGCTGAACTCTTTATAACTGTTATTATAAATGAAGACGCTAACCTGAATACTATAATACAAATGATACTCCCAAAGAACTCTGCTTCAACTCTGAATGGCCCCAGCAACTGTTAGCATCGCTCCAATGGGGACCACGTTTCTGACTCATAAATTATGGGTGAGCACAAAAATCATATACAAACATGGCACAAAACTAATGAAGAAAACTGCTGAAAAGACACTTTTATGGCAGGTGATTTCATTAAGTGACAAGAAAGAATATTAACAACCTAGGAAAACGAAATTATAAGTCAAATCCCAAAAATCCAAGTTACAATGGAATATTACATTAAAAGATGGGATGTTAACTTAGGGAGAAAAGGTAGAGTTGGAACCCACAGACTGAGGGCACTTCCTATGGTTGTAAACCAAAGGGAAAGCAATAGAGAAAAGGGCTGTAGTGGTAGCTTAGTGGTTAAGAGCACTTTCTGCACTGGCAAAGGACCTTGGGTTTGGGTCCTAACATCTGGGTAGCTTACGACCATTTTTAATTTTAGAACATGCGATGGCCTTTGCAGACTGTTTTGTGGTACACATATAATCTTGCAGACTAACAGACATAAACTTAAATAAAATAAAAAATAAATATTTTTAAAAAGAAAAATTCTGGAACTATTACAAAGAATCAGAAAGTGGTGAAGATACCTCTGTGATCTCTTCTTGTCTGTGTTCCCTTTCTGAGACTTACACACAGAAGCACTCATTTTCTGAATTGTTGGGTTATGTATTCCAGAATATACACATCTAAAATTTAAATGAGAAAAATACATCTTATGGGCTACCAACCATGCTGTCCATAGACTATAGAAACTGCCAATGAAAAGCTGTGTTTATCAATTAAACAATTAGCATGCTTTATTTTAGCTGTAGACATTGAAGCCATGATGTGGAATTTAAGCATTTTTAGTGTTAAATGTATGGTTATTTCCGAACACTTTCACCTTCTTTTGCAAGATATTCTGAAGTAAAACATAGAAATGGAATGTATTCAACACATTTGACCAAAAACGAAAGGTAAGAAGTCAAAATTTCCTTGGATACTCAAGAAGGATCACTTTCAGGCCTCAGTATCTATGTGTAAACTATTTGATTTCTCATTTCACATTTTTTGGCTATTTTCCTTATATCAAAAATACCTGCCATCTACTTCTTAACAGCTCCTTCAGTTTCTGTGCCCGTGCCTTCAATGCACTACACACACACACACACACACACACACACACACACACACACACATACACACCATGTTCAGGACTCTGCCCTTCTCATTCGCAAAGCTGAAGCTGTATTCCTCTGATCTGTACTGTTGTTAGCACACAGTTCTCAGAGACTCCTCTTCCACTCATTCTTTATCTATCTATCTATCTATCTATCTATCTATCTATCTATCTATCTATCTATCTATCTATTAAAGATTTCTGTCTCTTCCCTACCACCGCCTTCCATTTCCCTCCCCCTTCCCCAATCAAGTCTCCCTCCCTCATCAGCCCAAAGAGCAATCAGGGTTCCCTGCCCTGTGGGAAGTCCAAGGACCACCCACCTCCATCCAGGTCTAGTAAGGTGAGCATCCAAACTGCCTAGGCTCCCACAAAGCAAGTACGTGCAGTAGGATCAAAAACCCGTACCATTGTTCTTGAGTTCTCAGTAGTCCTCATTGTCCACTATGTTCAGCGAGTCCGGTTTTATCCCAGCCTTTTTCAGACCCGGGCCAGCTGATAGCCATAAATAAAGGACATTGAGCCTATAATTAGTGATCCTAGAGAAGCTAAATAAGAAGGAGAACCCAAAGAAAAACATATAGGCATCCTCCTGAATATTAACCTTCATCAGGCGATGAAAGGAGACAGAGACAGAAACCTACATTGGAGCACAGGACAGAAATCTCAAGGTCCAGATCAGGAGCAGAAGGAGAGAGAGCACGAGCAAGGAACTCAGGACCGCGAGGGGTGCACCCGCACACTGAGACAATGGGGATGTTCTATCGGGAACTCTTCCACTCATTCTTATGCCTTTAAAAATGCCTGGGGAGGACCTTGGACTTTCCATAGGGCAGGGAACCCTGCCTGCTCTTTGGACTCAAGAGGGAGGGGGAGAGGTGTGGGGGGAGGGGAAAGAGGAGTGGGAGGAGGGGGAGGGAAATGGGAGGCTGGGAGGAGGTGGAAATTTTTTTTCCAATATAAAATAAATTTTAAAAAAATGTCCCACTGCCTCAATCTTGGCTTTTCCTTCCCAAATACAATGGTATTATCTATCGTGAAAAGATTCTAAGGGAATCTTCATTCTGGCACAAATTCACTCCCTGAATAGGAAACCCTCATTCTGCATCTGTCTCTCTCACAATAATTGCATATACATGCTCACACTTAATTGCATTTCATGCATGTGTTTTCTTCAAAAGACTATTTTGTTCATTTTTTATCTCAAACACTTAGATTCCTTTAGTGCAGTTGAATTCAGAAGCAGTGAAGAAAGTGACATAATACCTACAAATTGATAATTTGATGACATAATGTAGGTTGATAGCCAAGATTAACATTTAAATACTGCAAGGGCCCAGAGGATGCAGAAGAGAAAAGGACTAAAGGTCAAATGTACGTGTAAACACTGGTTTCTCAATTTCTTAACATCTAATTTGTAAGTGGATTAACTAAAGATTAAAACTTTAAAACAAAACTATCAGGAACACTTATTTCATGAAACTTCCCCCTTGTACTTTTAATAAGATGATATAAAATTAAATAGGTATGCTAATTATATTTAATATACAAAGTCATGTGAATCTTTACATTGAACTGCAATAATAAAAATGTTGAAATAGCCAACACTACATTGTCAAGCATGGTAGACATAGAAGCATCGGTTTACCACAACCTCGTTATTTTCCCACTTAAACGTTTTTATCAGAACACATTTGTTAAATTCTGAATGAAATGTATTTGAGAGTCTTGTTCCCAAAATGATATTTCTAAGCACTTCAAGATGTTTTTACAGCTTATGCTGCTCATGAAAAGAAATACCAAAATAGGAAAACAAGGAAATTCAAAAGTAAAGTGATAGGCAATCTTCAAAAGGGTGTTTTACCTTCAGACTATTTCCACCTGATAGCATTGGAAAGCTTTCATATCCTGTGATAACAGTTTCTTCTGGCACCTTACAATCCAAGCAAATCACCCTGTTGGGCTGCAGCAACATGTGAATGGGGACAACTGCCACCACTGCTACCGTTCCTGGAAAGTGCTAGGGCACATCTTCACAGGCACTTTTTTTTTTTTTTTAATCTCATCTCATTCAGCACCATCCAACACAGCCAGCATGTCTGTCTGAGCTGTGCTCCAGGCAATGGATTGCTTTCAGCATATGCCTCACACACTTGCTCCGGCTGTTCCAAAACACAGTGATTTGGGTGTTTTCTTTACTCTCCATTCCTGAGATCGCCACAGAATTAACACTTACTAATCTTCCACCCTGAAAATTCTGTGAATATATGGCAGCGTTACTGCTACTCACACAGTCTTTTCTAATCCATCTGTTATCCTTCAGGAAACTGCTAATGGCATCGTTCCCCATTTTGTAGATGTTCTGCACAAGGTTTTAAGCTCCAGGTGATCTATTAGGGAAATGCATAAGACTTTTATGTCTGAATATCGAAGTGGTGGTTTTAAATGAGAATGGCAGTGAAAGCTATGCTGCTGGTAAATATTTCCATGTCCTAAGCGTTGGTGCTCCACATAACTCACATTAAGTGTAGACAGGCTTTGACACCAGACGGGGCATATTATTTTAGGAAAACACTTTTGAAGGTTCACTTGATCACAGACACTTCCCATGCAACGAACAAGGATTTCGCCTTTATTTAGTGGAATTCTATGATCCATAGTAGGCCCTGGAATGCTTAAGACATGTTACATGTACATATGTTGCAATAACTGTCAGATGATGGTTGTTCAATGGCATGTATAGGATACCTTCACAGTGTGTAGGAGTAGGGTGGGAGACAGACAAAGACTGATGCAGAGATGAAAGTCCTGAGAGGAGCAGATGGTGGTAAATAGTCACAAAGATTTTAAATACACATCATTTCTCATTCCAAGAATTATATTAGGACTACTTCTATGCCAGAGTGTTGAAAGCTAACTGCCCTTGGTAGCTGCCACCATGACCATACTTGTCCACTGATGCTTTACTAACTCACTAATTCAACTACGCCTTAATTATGTAACTTCATAGTTTATAGATTTGAGAAGAGGCATGGAAGTGTATGTCAAATGTCCTTTGATGTTAAATGGTAGGAAAAAGTTTAGAAAGGGTCAGCGGTTGGAAATATTTATGCTTAATTCCTTTAAATGCCAAAACACCAAACAGTTTAGACATTAAACTTATTTTCACAAAGAAGCATCAATGTTTATAGATTAGTTTATACAAAGAGAAGGCAATCGAGTGAGGGTTTATCCTGACCATCTGAGAAAAAGTATAGGTGTAGTTCTGGCACTTTTTCTGTGATTAAGTTTTGTTTTCTAGGATTCGTATCTACAGCATTCTGTCCATGACTTCACATGCTGAGAACCTGCTCTGTGTTGATTGGGTGGAAAGAAATGTACTGTATTCGTCATTATTAATCAGAAAAATAAGGTCAAAGTGTGTATGTGTGTATGTTCGTGTGTGTGTGTACGTGTGTGAAGCACTCTGTGTATAGGTGTGTGTGTGTGTGTGTGTGTGTGTGTGTGTGTGTGTGTGTGTGTGGAGAGAGGTTAAGGAATTAGGTCACACTGTTGCTAAGGTTGCCATGTCCCAAATCCTCAGAACATTCTCACTGGCTGGGGAAACAGGCTGTTGAGATTTGAGTCTAAAGGTTACCTGAGAACACACAGAATTCAAACTTCCTTGGGGATTCCAGTTTATGTTTGTTTGTTTGTTCCTCTTAAGATTTCTGTACCTTATTGTCTGAAGAATGCTATAATGTTTCAGTGTGGGAGGCAGATTTTATTTTATTGAGATAGGTTTTTGAAGACCAGGCTGGCCTCTAACTCATTGAGATTCACTTGCCTCTGCTTCCCAAGTGCTGGGATTAAAGGTGTCCATCACCACAGACAAGGCTAAGCAAAAGAATGAGAGAGAGAGACAGAGAGAGAGAGAGACAGAGAGAGAGAGAGAGAGAGAGAGAGAGAGAGAGAGAGAGAGAGAGAGAGAGAGAAAGAAAGAAAGAAAGAAAGAAAGAAAGAAAGAAAGAAAGAAAGAAAGAAAGAAAGAAAGAAAGGGCTTTGATATGTAGCCTAAACTGGCTAAACCAGTTTTGGAACCACCTACCCCAACTTCCTCTTCTGTACTGGGACTACAGGTGTGTACCACCATGCTTGGTTTGTAAATCTACTCATTTTAATTTTATCCATATGTGCTATTGAAAGACCATGTACAGTTGACATGAAAGTGAAGAACTACTTGATTCTTGCTACTTTTGGGGAAGCACACAGTTCCAGCTTTGACAAAGAGCTACTCAGCCCCAGACCTTGGGAAAGAAGTGGTTTGTTCTGCACAATAAGACTTCTCAGCTGCAGGAGTTGCTAACTGAGTATAGTACAGTTTACTTGCCATGGAGTGCCGTTTCTGCTTAGTACAGCAATACATACACAGGAGCCTCTTTATTGGCAGTATCCAAATGTTAACAAAATGAGGATAACACGTATGAATAAAATTCACTGTGAAAGTGGTGCTGAGTTAGAGTAACACATTTACTGGGGTCACAAACTCTATAGTAACTTGTGGTCAACTCTGTGTGCAACTCTGAAGCTACAATTTTAGCACCATGTGCACCATCCTGGCAAATCTTTGCTGTATGATGTCTTCCACGTAACTCATTACTTGGTCTATTAATTTTAAGAATGGAAATTTACCATCATAGTGAAATATTTCACCATTTAAAACTAATTCATGGTGACATAAGAAACTTATATTACATATCATTTTTCCCACAAATCATTTTATGAAATGTGATCGCATTCACACACTAAAAACTGTAAAGCAAATAGTCTGTTTCCACTTGGCATATAGATAAACTGAGATATATATAACTTAATTAAGTTGCATTTAGTTTTATAAATCAGTAAAATCTCAAAGTGGATTCAAAATTTTATTTATATTATTGGTTTATTCAATGAAAAAAATGCTTCATTTGTATTTCAGAAAGAATAATAAATTTCCTTCACAGACTCTAGGTAATATAACTCAAGTATTTGAAAATAGAAAAGCAACTTAAATTAAAATATCAATAAAAGTGTCTTCAGAGGAATCAAATGAAATATTAAATCCAAGAGTAGTTTGTTTATTCTGACAGGCTCAGAGAAAAATAGCAATGTCTGTTGTCTAAGCAATAACCTGTAAAACTTAAGATGTCAGATACGAATTCTTATAGATGACTTTGTCTGTTATGGTGTGCCTTCAAAATTCTGATGGCAACTAGACATTACATTTTCAGCATATAATGTAATAATTCAACATGTTAATTTTTCTCCTATTTCTTATAAAGTTAATTTGTGTGTCTCTATATATGGCTTTAATTATTGAACCTAGGGTCCTGTGCATTCTAGAAAATTACTCTATCTCCAGTTCATACCTTTATAATCCCCCCTAATGAAGATCAATACCTAGTTGTGTGTATGAGCATTGAGATACTACTAATAGAATTCAGGGACTTGAATTTTTAAAGTATTAATCTTTTTAGTGTCTTAAATAAACTCAAGGTGGTTCTTTTGTCATGGATTTCTAATGTCATGGATTGAGGGTATTCCTTCCTAAACAAGACTAGGATAGGGTAAAGGCTTGTGCGCTGATATGCAAATTCTCCCTCTGTTGTGAAGAATTTCAACTTATAAGATAAATTTAGTCTGACATACAACCAAGTACTTCCCAAAGGGTATGCAATTATTCAGATTGCAAATAGCTCTCTAAATGGGGAAAGATCCATGTGTTATTACAAAAGGTTTAAAGCCGGACATAGAAAGTATAATGCATTATGCCTTTAGCCACTCACAAGAACAAGGACCACAGAGCAAACACATGTTAGAGTAGTTAATGAAACTTCTCAAGATAGTTTTCTAGTTTGCCATGAGTCGGAGACACATGTAAGAATAATGAGCATGTATTTTGATTTCATAAAATTGAATCAGAGTGGAATTTATTCAAATATCATCATTAGGAAAGGAATTTACTATGAACTCAATACTAGAAAAATTGCATACCATGCTTATAAAATGAGCTTGCCCCCACAGAGGTTCACACATGTGCACAAATACCTGTCATCAATGATTCATGTATGCTGAAGGGGTTCTTAAAGCCTGCCACTCCCTACCACTCTGAACATTTTCCCATGGATGAATTCTAGTGTGATTTTAAAAAATCATTAACTCAAGAACAAAACAAAAGTTTTTAATGTGATAAAGGTACTTATATGGAGGCAGGGATGTTTGACAGGAGTAGAAGAAGGTGAGGAAAGAATAGCTATAATGTACCAAATACATGGGTCAATTTAGCAAAGGACAAATTGAATAAAAGTTAGAAGCAGTAACACACCACTAAAACCATTAGGGAATTGTATATATCTATCCTTAAACTACAGGTTCAGACATTAAGTACTAGACCTTCATAGGAATGTCTCATTTTGAGTAATGGCATTTAAGAAAATATGAGCTGAACTAAACCTGGTTAACTTTCATGTAATGTAATGCCCTCCTCTGAAAACAGTGTCTTTTGTACTCAACTCTTTCAAAAGTCAGTACTGATGGATGCACCTTGAAAAGCTGCTAGAACTCAAACTGTGGAAGAAAGAGAAAGATGTCAATGGATATCAAAACACCTATTAGGTTTTATCATGTCTATAATAAAAATACAGAATAAATTAGAAAATTAAAGCCACAATGCCCTTAATCTTGAAAGCAGTTCTGGGGTACATTATCCTACATTGATTTAAGATTTAGTTTTCAAGCTCAAGATTCCAGTCCCAAAAGACACTGTTGAAGTATTATATTTTTAAACACACAATTTCCCTTTAAACAATTTTCTGATATATTTGGAAGATATTAGAAATATTATTATGGTACAGATGTTTCAGAGCAGACAGATACTAAATGTAACAAATAACCAGGTTTTACCCAATGGAAATGTCCTTTCCCTTGATTTTTTGCTTTTATCTTGCTGAATTCAATTCGTATCTACCGCCTACACATTAGACATTATTAACTGAAGAACATCTATGAGATGTGTAATTCGTTGTTTATACTGAATTTACAAAGATTAAATCTATTAAGTTTTGCTTTTCATTCTGTTTGTACAGAGTTGAAGCGAAGATATTAGAATGTTCTTCTTCAATCGGGTATACCACACATTAGGCTCAACCTACTAAAGAAAGGGGCATTTCAAAAGTGTTAAGAAATTAATTTGAATTTGTACATGAACCAATATACTGTAAAATTTGAATAGATAGTCTCATTAAATAAAGATATCACAGATGTGTCATTAGACTGCCATTCTGCTTTCAATACCTTCATCTTTACAGACACTGAATTAAAGAACGATGGATTGACAAGCTTATGAAAGTTATATTTTCCTTTTTGTTGAATGGGAAACACTAAGACTTCTTTTTTGATCCAAATGATTTTTTTTCTTTTTGTATGCACACAGTAAGAGTAGCTTGCTTATAGACATTCAGACTGCCACCTAATGATCAAAAGAAACCCTGTTTCATGACATCAGTCCACTACTCTCCTGTCTTATGTCATCTCTTCTTATTTTATAAGATATATAATGGATAGAACTTCCCATTGTAAGTTGTAACAGATGGAAACCCTACTAACAAATGAACACTGAGTGGTGAGAAATGAAAAATGCCGCTATGATCCTTTCAAACCTCACCTCATGTTCTATAACACCGGAATACAATGAGATTTCTTGGGCAAGAAGCTGTTATAAAGAAATAAATGATTATCAGTAATATTTCTAAGAGAATTACATAATAATGGTTACTAGGAGAATATCTCTTTTTATAAAATACTAACAGTTAGCTCACTGAATCTAACTCTGCAGGATAGTTGTTTTCCTCATTCCTGCCAATTATTTTATTTTATTTAGGTACAAGGAACCTAACCAGGCCCTCACACATTCTGAGCACAGGCACACCATCCAGTCATGCCACTTACTCTCACTTTTCTCTTAAAATCCATGAGTCATCAAATTATTTCCCTGTTACTTGATGGTAACATTTAGATTACTTTCATTTATGTATCTCTTTTAAGAAGCCCCTGCAGGGTGTTCTTATATGGACCTTAGTCCCCTCAAATGGACCTTAGTGTCAGTTAGTTCCTCCCGGTATCACCTTCCTTATCCCTTTCATCCTTCCTCCTCCCAATTCAAACCACCAGCTCCAGTCTCTCCCCTGTCCCTCTATAAATATTTGTTCTATTTCCTCTTTTGGGAGGAGACTCCCCTTTACTACTAGTCTGTTTCTCAACCAAGCACTCTGACTACCAAGACTATTTCATAACTCTATGATCTCTAAAAAGTGAGAGAAAAACTCAAACCACTTGGTTGGAGCTAGGCGAGTGAGGAGACAGGGAGTATGGGGGTGAACTTGAGGGAGAGAAAATGGTGAACAGAATATATTGATACATTTTTTTCAATAAAAAGTATATATTTAAAAACATGAGTCCTTTTGCAGTAGCACCCAAAATTTGCCCTTCCATCTAAACTCCTATCTGCATAAAACATGTATCGGAAAAAGGTAAAGAGATTTTAAAATGTGGGGGGGAGTAAGCAATAGTTGGGTAATTATGTAAAATAAGACAAAATTATTTTGAAATCAACTCACTCTACCTGATTTGTATAAAGCTCTAAATTTCACATAATCTCAACTCCATATATGCCTTAAAATTAATAATATTTCTATTTCACAGTAAATAATCTTTGTAAGGGAGAAAAAAAGACAACAAAAAAAGAAAAAAAAATACTAGCAGGCAGTGAGTTTGAGTAATGAAGTTGTAGGAAAGCAAATATCAAATAGCAATTATCACCATGAATTGAAAAGCTGTATTATTCACTCTATGCAATCACACATAAATTTTAACTATTCCTTATACGTGGGTGGCTCCATAGTGAGATCAGATAAATGCAGCCATTTGAGCAATGTATCAGCAATAGTAAGAAGTGTTATTTAACACACAGCGGAATACTATCAATTGCACATGGTAACACTCTCATGAATTGGACTCAGAATATTAATCTGTGGACTAATGGGGTAATGATTTTATAAGAAAAGGAACGCATTGTGATAAACTCCACTGGGTCTAAGCCCATGCTTAATTTGAACTTCCGCAGAGGACATAATAAGCACTGCCTTCGAAATTGTGTGCATACTCCTGACACAGTAATATACAAACGCAAAGAATGAACAGAAAATGCAAAATGGTATTTGAAATGTGTACACAAAAAAAAAAACAGAAAAAGAAATGTCTCATTTCTTCAAAATGGACCTGGGGGTTTGTCTGTGTATTTGATAACAATGAGCCCATTGGCCATAGGAGTCAATCACATTATTTCACCTGCCTGGAAAGAAAAGGCACAGATTTATCTTCCATATTTCTATGATTTTTTTCCATTCTGTGGTGTTTGTTAAGGATTTTATGCTGCGTTTGATGATCATTTGCATAGTATAATCTTCTCCACTCTCAGTTAATTTATGAACACAAACATATAGGGATAAAAATCATACTTAGAAGGAAAGAAAAAGCAACCCAGAAATACTTTCAAACAATCCAGAAAGATATTATGCAGAAAATATACCCAGTTCACAATTTTGCTCCTACTTTGTTGGGAGCAGTGAGACCCCAGATCCTGAATTTCTTGTAATCCCCTGATCTGAGTGCCTACAGCTGCTCTGAGCATGAGACCTTCAGGAGTTCCTGATGGCAGGAGAGTGGTTTCTGGTGGGTTTAGCTGGGGCGTGGCTATCTCTATATAATCTGCCCCTGAACACAATAAAGGAGGCATTCTTGGGAAATTCAAGGATGACCCGTGTCTCTGTTTCTGTCTGTGTGTGTTTGTGTATTTTAACCTCCAGCCCCCTTACCCGAAGCTCAGTAACTGGGTGCCAGCGCACAGAGCGCAGACACAGGGGCGCAGTGCGCGGCACTACTTAACCAACATTTATTTGAAATACAATAAAAATGAGCATTACACACAGACACACACAGATCTACAAATGTGGGAAAGGAAGGAAGGGAGTAAGTGATAAAGGGAGAAAGAAAACTCTAAATAAAGAGAAAGCATTTATATATCTCACGTTGATGCATCATTAAAAGGCACAAATCTTCCGCTATTAGATAGAAATGGTAAACATGACCAAATGTTGACTAATAAAGGAAAATTCTAGATGAAATTGATAGAGGCGTCCACTATTAAAAAAAAAAAATTTAAGTCTGCTGTTTGTGATCCTGAGTTTGCCCAGATTCTGAATGCAGAAACTAAAAGCCAAAACTCCTCAGAATCTTCTTCAATAACCAGTTTTGGACCATCTGGGACTGAGTGACTTTTACACACGTTGTAAAGTGAACAGGCTGAACCCTGTTAGAGTGGTCATGGCTGCCTTTTGTTTTGTGAGGAACACACAGCAGCAGAGCTCCCTTGTCACTCCTTAATTCACCCTCTTTGCTCTATCTGGAAACAGACTGAGCACGCTCCTCAACCTGTTCTTTCTTTTTATCTCCTGACATGTACCTGCTCATGCTCGATCTAAATCAATGGGGTGGAAAACATGTTTCTTTTGCCTGGAAAAGCCTGTGAATTATGCAAGGCTGCCTTAAATATATAAATACAGTTCAGTATTGAAAGCGCATTTCAGACACTTATATATTTCAGTAAAGCAAAAAAAGGAAAAATTAAACTATCTCCTCTACCCACCAGTTTCCTTGTCTCTTTGTTTATGTATGAGTTTTCTAAGAACATGTAAGAAATAAAGAGATATTTTCAACTAACTTTCTCAAACTCCAATATATTTACTACCATAAGATTAATCAAACGTAGATATAGATATAGCCTGGTAAAGAAGAAAATGAGCTCTTAGAAGCCTAATTTAGGTTATATATAAGTATTCATTTTTCAGAATAAATAAAGGTACACTTAAAAATTGACTTTTACACAAAATAGGAAAGAATTGAATGCAGAATTTTTGCTGAATTACAATGCCTATAGGACTGTTAGCATGCTTCTCATGAAAAATTTAAGAGCTTGAGGCAATTGATGACACTAAGGAACAACAGGGCTAGTGCATATATAAACTCATATAGACTAGCAATATGAGAGCCCACCTGGGTCTGCACCAGGTAGGGTACTAGAGTAGAAAGAAGTGGAGACAAGTTTCCTTCCATAACCCAGAAGATATCCCCAGTTCATTGCCACTTGCAAATGAAAATTCAGATTGTTTCTAGGGAGTTTCACTGGAGAAAGAAACGGCTTTTGAGGGTAGGACAAATATCCAGCAATAACTGATCATGAGAAAACAAAGTCAGTAGTGTCTTTGGAGAATCTCTGTATCGTAATTTTGCCAGAGCATTTTTGTTAATATTGAAGGTCCTTTGATTTTATAATATGGCTTCTGGTTTTATGTTTTATGGGATCTCATTGCATGCTAACATATGTCTCTGAATCTATATGTTTTTCTTATTTTTTTATTTGACTCTTTATCTTGCTTATTTTTTCTGTCTGTTATTTTTCATTTTTGTTTATCTTATTGTGTTTTCTTTTATTATTATTCTTTAGATGCCTGCTTATTTTCTAGGCGTGGATGCAGATGAGAGGGGATGTTGTAGGCCTGGGAAGAGTAGAGAAAGCTGAAGTCACATTAAGAATTTATTGAGTAAAAAAAAGTCTATTTTCAATAAAAGGGGGGAAAGACATATAAGAAAAAACATGGAGTCCATTTTGTGTTGGACAACTATTCCTGGGCATGAGGCCTGCCTTGGCTTGTGGTTGGTATACCAATATGATCCTTCAAAGAAAACTGACTTTTTCCTCTCCCAGAAACTATCAGTGGAGAAGAGTATCTTTCTAAGAAGTGGAACCACATTCCTGATACTTCCCCTTTTCCACTCTTGGGATTTTTAGGACTTGAACCTGTGCAGGTCCTGTGCCTGATGCCATAGTTGCTCTGAGTTTTGATGTGCATCAGCCCTGTCATGTTTGGAAAACACTGGTTCCTGGCATTGTCCACCACTTCTGCTTCTTACAGCTCTCCACTTCTTCTTCTGAATAAGCAGTCTGAGCCTTGGAGAGAAGGGTGTAATAAAGACATTTTAGGCTTGTGTGTTTCAGACTCCCTCGAGATTTGCACATTGTCCAGCTGTGTGTGCCTGTGTTAATTACCATCTACCTCGAGAAGCTTCTCTACTGAGGGCCAAGAAGTACAATGATTAAAGGGTATATCAATATGTCATTAGAAGTCATTTCATTACTATGTTCTTTTAGCAGAACAATAAAGGTATCTTTTCCCATAGAGCCAATGACCTATCTAATAAGGTACCACAGACCCAGAAAAGCATACTTTACATGTTTTCTCTTATTATTATTGCAGGTATTAGCATTTTAGTTTCAAATATATGTTTACATTTCATTTAGAATATCCACAGACATTAGGGCTTATCTTATTCTCTATTAAAAGAAGTGTTTCTTCTCAAATTTCATGTTTATTTTTGTAGAAAAGATGTGAGGGAAGTTAAAGGTGAATACATGTGTTAGAAGAGAGAAAATTTTCCTTTAGCTATTGATTAAAAATTAGATACATAATAAGAGGTCCTCAATTGAATATCTCCAGAAACTTGCTCAAAACAAAACAAAACAACAGCAACAAAAAACACTTTTCTTTAACTTGCTAGTAATTTTTGTCAACTCTGTGACTCTGAAAGTATAATACGTTTGAAATGGGTTCTTTTAATGATAAGTCCCTAATTTTTTATTAATGAGCATTTTAGAACATATAACAAACAACAAAAACTGAATACAACGGCATTGTCAATAAAAACAATTTCAATTGCCTGAGCAATGCAAGCAATTATTGAGAATTTTATCTTGCTGATTCTGGAGTATCTGTGAAAGTAAATAGAAAAATGAAGTTAAGTTTAAGAGAAATGAAAACTATAATGAAACCTTTTTTTTTAAAGTGTATTTCCAGAAATAATGGGCGATACCAAGATGACACAGAAACATACATACTGTAATCAGAAAAATCTCAATTGAGGCCTACACTTTTTCCAATACATTCTTTGAAGAAAGGCTAAAATTATCCCCAGACATGCTGATACTATCTTCCTATCCAAAAGATAAAGTGGATCTACTCTATGAGTGATTATCTTTCTATTTTTTATATTGATTTGTTTTTTTTTTCTCTCTCCAGAACATGACCAACAACAAAATAGTTTGGAAGCAGAGATATAGGCACACCTGATAACATAGTAGCAAAGAACTGATTTTCTCTACATGAAAAATCATGTGTTTCTTTTTTATTTATAGTAAATTAAAACTCAAATTCATGCATACAAAACATACTATGTGTACTATATCATAATGTAAAAAAATGATTTTATATCTTAGGTTTCATGATATTATTTCAATAAGACTTCTAAAAATTAAAACATATTTTCAATGTATAACAAGTAGCTTTGTTATTCCAAAAGTATATCTACTGATTTATCCCAGTGAAAATTACAAGGTGTCTGTTCGAAGTTTGTTGTCACCTAGTTTATGTCTTCAATCTATAGAATGATTTATATTTCTGATATCATCAGCAACTAATATATATCCTGCCCTTTTTCTATCAGCCTGTGAAGAAAAGGCATTTGTCACCAGTGCCTTGAATGCAGGTATTGTCAGTTCATCCCATGCCTGTGGTGCCCGTAACAGTGTGAGCTAGCAAGCAGTTAAACTGAGATTTCAAATTAAATGAGAGACTTTATCTGACACAATTCCAAATGGGGAATTTGTATAACTTTGGAAAGTTACATGAATAGAATGTAAGAATAGCAAAGATATTTTAAGTTATAGTTAAAAGGATGCTTTCTTCCATGTTAAAAAATTAAATTTAATACTATGAAAATTGTATATAAGATTAATACCAACAAATGTATATTAGGAACGAAATACTTAAAAGCCAGTATAACTAATAACAGTTAAGAATGACAAATATTAAATTCCTTTGCAAACCTTGTCTTTAAACAACATTCAAGCAAAATAAACAACAAGCAAATATCAACATTGAACCCTTTATGTATTTTGTTAAACTCCCAGAATATGCAATGAATATAATAATAATCTAATGTATAGAGGGTAAAATAGTAAACATGTGATGGGTGCGCAAACATTCTTGTGTTCACAGGTAAGAACTAGGGAAACCAGGAATATTAAACACACATGATTGTCTCTTCAACAGGAGAGATGTAAAACCTGTATTTTCACCCAGAAGGCTTGGAATGGATGTGGTTAATAGTTTTGATAACTTTTACACTATAGCCAGGAGCTTTCCCAAGCTTCTACGCCAGAGACCAAAGGTGACCAATAGTTAATTGAATGACCGAGGCTACACCATATCCTCCCCAAGGACCTTAAGATAATACATGTAGCTTATCT
The DNA here is from genome assembly GCF_014885135.2 of Alexandromys fortis. Classification (NCBI taxonomy): domain Eukaryota; kingdom Metazoa; phylum Chordata; class Mammalia; order Rodentia; family Cricetidae; genus Alexandromys; species Alexandromys fortis. The sequence goes on from NW_026067949.1 coordinate 38,517,871, forward strand.
CTAGAACTCATCTTAATGGAAGAAATGATATGTACTTTGAAATGAGTATCAATGTAATTATGTCTCCTTATGCATATAGGAAAGTATATCATCAAAATCTTTTCCAAATTGTAGCTTACAGTAAACTGCCCACTGTCAGACTCTAGAACTATGAACCACCAGCAACTAAGACATACTGCACTGTGTTCCCTCCTTGAATCAAGTAGATTATTAACCTGCTGACCCTGGTGGCCACAGACACCCTCACTAACAGCCAAACATTATAGTCAATTATCTTGGTTATTTCAGAACTTGACATTAAAAACCAATAGCTGAAAACACCTCCTCAGAGATGTTTCTTTTTGAAGTATATAGAATCAGCAGAACGACTCTCAACTGCTAACTGTGCAGAGAATAATAAAGAATTACTATTCCATCCTAAGTAGGACATACCTAGTACAGCCTCTACCCAAAGGTTTAGGGATCTTCTCAGATGTAGTGGTTAGTGAGACTGTAATAGCTGGAAGGGGCAGATTACTTCAAGGACACAGTACTTTGTAAACACAACAGTTAAACACAACAGAGCAGTGTACAGATGGACTCACAGTCATTGTGACAGCATTTACAAGCCCTGTGCAAGCACAAGCCAGACAAAATCCAAGCACAGAAGCATGGAGGTGATCAAGAAATCCAACCACCAGCTGAGGAGCTAATGGCATCTGATAACACTTGGGAGAGAGAAAGCAAATATTATTTAATTGTGTGACACTGTTAAATGGACTATTCTTCATGGCAGGCTCCATTCCTACGAGTAGTCAGGCAACAGACATTGGTCTCGATGGTTTTGAAATAAAAACTGAAACTCAAGTCAGATGGGTAAGAAGAAGTGGTGAAGAGGATGGTTCTGGGAAACCTTTGGAGAAGAGGTAAATAGAATCAAAACAGGTTGCATGAAACTGCCAAAGACTAAAAATGAAAACTATTTTTGGCTTTAGCCTAGGTCTTTGGGCTCTCTGGTCTCTGGTTCTTGGTTACCCAAGCAGTGTCAGAAACGGGTTCTATCATGTGGAGTGGGCTTTCATCAAATCAGACATTAGTTGATTGCTCCTACAAGTTTTGTATGCACCTGGTTTCTAAATATATATTGTTGGTGAAGACTACTTGTTTGTTTCCTGGCTTCCCAGACTCCTGAAATAATCACACGGAAGTCTGTATTAATTGCAATACCTCTTGGACAATAGCTTAAGTGTATTTCTAGCTAGCTCTTACATCTTAAATCAACCAATCTATCCCATCTATAGTAATCTGTGCATCATCACTAGGTCATGGCCTACAGCAATGTTACTGGGTCTATCTAGCAGAGGCTACAGGGTGTCTCACTGACTCTGCCTACTCTATGTATCTTTTCCAGACTGGCTATATTATGTTAAGCTATTGGCCAAAAGTAGCTTCTATTAACTAGAGATATACAGAGGGGAATTCCACATCAACATATATAGCTTTCAGTTTAATGTTGTTTTTTTTTTTTTTGGACTCCCAAGGGTGTGAATGAGTATGTCTCTTTTGCTTGTGACTTCTCTTGGCTCTTTTTCTTCTTTTGATTTTCCTTGTCCAACTTTGATGTGGTAGTTTTAAATTTATCCCATTATATTTTGTTTTATTTGGTTTGGTTGTTATCTCTTAGGAGAATATTTTTTCTAATGAGAGACAGAAAGGGAGTGAATCTGGAGGAGTCCAGAGGTGAAGAGAAACTGGGAGGGGTAGTGAGAATGGAAACTATAATCAGGATATATTGTATGAGAAAAGAATCTATTTTCAATAAAAGGGGGAAATTTTAAAAATTATTTTTCAAAAGAAAGAAAGGTCAATTGGGTTAACTCATGAAAATTAAAAACATCTATGGCAGCTAATCTCCACTTTTATTTGCTTGGCCTGATTGAGAACTACTTAGATTAGGCTAATGGAAACCTACCCTTAGGTTATTTTTTCCTGGTCTCTTCTTGACCCCATCCACGCCCCTGGCTTCCCAGTTGGATATGAAGTGAATAATTGGCTTCCCACGTGTTCCCATTACCTTATGTTCTACTAGTACATGGGGCTATACTAGAGGCCCAGTCCTATGAAACCAGGACTTAAAATAAATCTTTCTTTCCTGTAGTCATCTGTTCAGATATTTTAGTTGGCATGATTAAAAAACAACTACTTATAACATCTGTATTTCAAACTTGTTCATACAATTAAAAGCATATAAAATAGCTTCCATTCAAGGGAATTTTGTTTTAGGAATTCCAAAGAATTCCCCAATTTATATGTTTAAGCTTCTTACAAAAAATGGCATCATATTTGCATAGAACCTACACATATCCTCTCAGATATTTGAAATTATCTGAAGATTATTTATCAGAGCTAATGTAATATAAATATTATAGAATAAATATCATACTCTATTTTTCAAGTGTTATGAAAATTTAAAAAAATGAATACATATGTTAGCACATATAGCTACAATTCTTTCAGAACATTTTCAATCCACATTGGTCTGATCCCACAAATGTAGAACTATGGATATAGAACATTGTTTGTATATATTCAATAAATTCTGAGACATACAATTAAATAAGAAACTGATATTCATGAGACACTATTCTTACCTTGTCATTGAAATAAAAAAAAATCACAGAAAACATCCAACTTCACTAATAGAAAATAAAATTTTATAACCAACAAATTTTAAAAATGCTTTTACAAATTAATAACAATCCATGTGTCTTAGTCACTGATGCAGAGATTCCTCCATCAAGAAGTTTAAACATATGTTGCTTTTTATCCCTAAAAAAATATTGTCATAATAGAGAAACATTTTTCTACTGTCCCGTTTTATAGTTAGGCTCTTCTGATGCCATGGATTATTCTTCAAATACATGATGCTAAATTGTTATATTAGAGTCCCTAAACGAATGATTTATAATTTACTTAATTGATGACTTAATCATAAGCATAGCAATTGAATTAGTGTTGTTGGACATCTTAATGATTGTTTTCTTTAACTGGCAAAGAAAATAAGATCTTGGGAAAATTGTGATATTCTCAAGTCTTCCGTCTGCTCTTCTCCCTCAGTTTATTTTATTATTTCTCTTGACTTATTTCCTTCTTTCTATGGTCCTAATTCACTACAATATAATCTGTCTTATTCTCCTAGTGGCGAATTGGGAGTCCATGGAGAAAGTGTAAAGGAAGATGAATGTTCTTGATGAGGACAGAGAGAAGAGGTGTTTTACAGCATGGTGAAAGGGCACGTTCTTTATCAGGGTAAGTGAGTGCGAGGAGAAAAGTGTGGATTTTAAGAATCACTGTCTAAGATAGTATAACTCCCTGAGACTGTTATAAAATTAAAGGAATCCTGTTTTGAAATTAATTTTTGTTGTATCTTTGATGCTGTTTGGGTTGGGCCACTACTTGAGTAGAAAATATGTAGTGCACAGGGCATCAGAAGAAAACACCTTAAATATCAATAGTTATGGGGTTTTTTTTTTTTGATGGCTTGTAATCTATGTATTTCTTGCAATTTTTAAAGCAAACACATTTTATTTCAATATTCTTTTACAAAAGTGAAAAGGTGGCGAAGTGATAGTTTATAATGTTGTTTTGTTGTCTCCATAATTATCTCCAGAATTTTGTTGAAATAAAGAAGGTGACCAGTTGACCATCTTTCCGAGTTACTAAGATGTTAAAGCAAAAAAAAAAAAAAAAAAAAAAAAAAAAAGATGTTTTTTCCATTAGTTTGGTCCAAGCATTCACATTCCTATCATCCCATTTTCTAATGTTACAGAAACAGTGTTGGATACAGCATAATCATGAATCCCAGCTTGAGATAAAAACTGACAATAAGTTGGTAAAGGAAGGCATCGTACCTAGATGACTCCACAGAACTAATTTATCTTCTGATGGAGTCCCAGCTCTAATGAGAGAAGAGACAAGGTGTATTAGTCCATGTCTCTCACATCACAGCCCCAATTGAACACATTACTGAGAAGATAAATCTCTGCATATTCCCTGCATGAGTGGCATACTGTTATGGCTGTTAATAAGGCATGAACACCTACCTGGGAATTGCTAATATCCTTTCTTAAAATATTATTCTTCATATATAGTAAGCTGATGCAAATGCTTAGAGACAATATTGATGTGGGGGGAAGAAAATCTGGTCCAGGGGGACCAGCGGGATGGAGAATACTTCTAGTCACAGAATATTTAATGTAAAAGGAAGTGATTCACGAATATTAGCAGGGTGCTCTCAATTCTCTGAAATTATCTGGGATTGCTATGACAACTTTTTAAATTTTTTATTTAATAGAAGCTTTTTTTACTGGATATGTTTTTAATCCCTAAAGATGTGTTATTTTCTTTGACATGTTTTTGAACTTTCTACAATTAAGTTTTATATCTATCTTTCCAAACCTCTTTTTAATTGAACTCTATATCCAATAGAGAGATTTTCACATTTGTACTGATAAAAGGTTGCCCTGTTTACCGGATATTTCATTCTAAGTATATAGCTTGTATATATTACTTAATACTTTCTTATAATTGAGAGTTTTGATTTCAGACCAGAGTCTTCTTTATTCTTCTAGAGTGTCTTCTAGAGTATTAATTTCTACAACATCTTCACGGGCTTTTACTGGTAAACTTAAATGTGCTAAAGTCAATTATTCTAAAGTTCCAGGTTTAGAAAGGACAATGTGCAATAAAGAATAATGGACTTACCTAAATAAATAATGACAATAATGTGAGACAAAACTGATTTCTTTTACATATGAAAACAGATTTGTTAAACAGAAGTACAAAATGCAATCAGATCCATTTGGGAAAGGAGAATTATATAGAGATAATTGTTAGCTATAATACCTTTTAGGAAGAGGAGTATACCATGAGCAATTGTAAAAGAACAATTGCTATGTAGTGCTAACATTAGGTGACCTCTTTTCTAGAATTGGCTAAACAAACAGGGCCTTAGGGGAGCAGTGCTGTGCAACTGATCACTTTAAACACAAGGAACAAGGTCAAGGAAATCCATGACCTGGCTCTCTTCTAAACTGCTTACTACAAATGTTGAGGTTTCCACATCGCTCTCATTTTAGGTATTTCACGAGAACATGCAAACAGTTCATACAATGACTGCTGTGGGACTGTGATCTTACACTGGACAGAATCAAATACGAACTAGCCAAAGAGACACAGAGAAGGAAGCTGTTGTTACAAATGCGTACATGACAGCCTCTGCAGACAGTGAAGTATCGCACCGCATGAGGAGTGGAGTGAGGAGAGAGAAGGCAGCTTCGCTGAAGAAGCCCTATCTATACTGGAGGATCTACAGAATGATCTCAGTGAGAGGAACAAGGCATACCCAGAGTCACAATTATGTTGGAGTGCCTCTGTACCTTTTAATAGTTATTTGCTATCAACCTCTATGTCAATTTTTCTCATTACTTGGGTAAAACTCTTGAGATGTAATACAGATGAGAACACCTGTAGCCTCTAAGACTCCCAATTCTAAGAATGCAGAGACCTCCCATCCCAATAATCCACCAGAAGAGATTTCCTTCTGTTAGAGCCATCTGTTTTATGCCTTTTCTTTTATTCTGTGTTTATAGAAGTTGGTGCAATGTCTTTTCTGTCGGGACTTGCCTTTCAAAATAATGAATTTTTGTTATTAAACAGAGTCATTCATGTTTTCCTCAGAATGAATTATTTTTAATTACTGTACACTATAGTTACTTAATATCAACAACTAAGAAAGCATACCAGAGATTTTAATATCACAACTTTCACTGGAATATGAATGACACAACTTTTGTTACTTACAGATAATGTAAGTAAGTATCCATGTAAGAACTCTAAAGGAATGTGCTAATAATTTGTTGTTGTTGTTGTTTTGAGCCAGGGTTTCTCTGTGTAGCTTTGGTGCCTGTCCTGAAACTAGCTCTTGTATACCGCCTGTCTCTTAGAGATCTGTCTGTCTCTGCCTCCTGAGTGCTGGGATTTAAGGCATGTGCCACCACTGCCCAGCTTGACTATTCATTTTTTAGGATAAAACATGACTATTATATGCCAAATTAATATCCAAACATATATAAATATGCGATTTAAAGTGAGAATTGAATTAAAACGTTTTTCAATCTGTATTTAGCCAGGTCTTTAGCAAATGATTGAATCAGAATTCTCTGTTTTTATTCCTGCAACAGAAAACCTAACAACATTTCAGAAACAATAATACCATGTTGTACCAGGGAGGGAGGCTCAAACACTCCTGAATAAGTGAGAAGAGACACTATGACCAGAGAGAAATGGTTTTCTTTGACCATGTTGCCTCTAAGCCGGAAGTGCAGCCCACAGAATTTCTGGATCCGTTTCCACAACAAGAAAGAGAAGCATGTGTAGGAATCCAGCACCCGCAGCCTTTCCAGTACCCTTTCCAGCAGTTACCTGGAAACTACAGGAAGCGATGCAATGGCTGTTGGTCTAGAACACTGGGTTTCATTTAGAATCAGAGAAATGGTTCTGGCCTCACTATGACCTCACAAACCTCATATCTTCGAATTAAGCCTACACTTTTCTTGTCACAAGAGAGAAACCAGTCCATAGAATTATGCCTCAAAAAGTCTTTCTGACTCTAGTCTTTTTTTTTTTTCCCATTCAAAAATTTACACTTTCATTCCCCTCCCACTCCCCCACTCATCCTCCTCCCTTCCCCTCCCTCCTTAAGAGAGGGCAGGGAATCCTGCCCTGTGGGAATTCGAAGCCCCCCCCCCCCATCCAGGACTAGAAAGCTTTGCATCCAAATAGACTAGGGTTCCAAAAAGCCAGTACGTGCAGTAGAAACAAGTCCCAGTGCCTTTATCAAAGGGCTTCTGGGTCAGCCCTCATTGTCAGCCACACTCAGAGAGTAGAGGAAATAAACTCATTGATCAAAGAAAACAGCCAACCTGACTCTAGTCTTTTGCCAGTTCCTCCACATAGTTGGGGCAAGCTCGAAAAAGACCTTCTTAGTTCCACAGGCTGATGGAACTAGGGAACACTTGAAACATGTTAATGTCTGGACTCAAATAGTAAAGCCTGGGGTAGGAAAGATGGCTTAGCAGTTAACGTGTGTGCTGCTCTTTCAGAGAACCCAGGTTGAATCCCCAGGTTGCTAGACTGACAGTAGTTTTAGCCCAGTTCCAAGAGATTCGCCACTCTCTTCTGGGTTTCACAGACAACTGCACTCAGATCCACATACCCACACATTGGTATACACAAATACATATATTAAAGATAAATCTTTAAAAAATAAATAAACCCAATGAAAAGATGCAAAGTAAAACTATCAGTAGCAGTTGTGGTAGGGGCACAGAATCTCTAAACTATTAGTCTATCCTCATTTCAGAACACAAAATGGGTCCATCAGGTTTGAGAGGGTAAAATCTTTCTAAGTAGTTTTATAGGTGTATTTGAAATTTGCTTTTAAATATACCACGTCTAACATTATTTATATATGAAACATAGCCAACATGTGGTCATTTTTTTATGAAAATTAGAAGTAGGTTTACTTTTCAAATCCTATTTAAGAATAGTAGTAGGATGCTAGAAATAGAAAAATATGTCTATACATACATATTTCCACACCCTTATGAAATAAAGATAATAATCAGTCTATTTCTTTTGAAAATCCGGAAAAATGATATGTGGTAGAAAATTCAACAGGCTTAAAACACTTTTCCCAGTTTTAATAACATTAGGGACAGATCTATATTTCATGTACTGAAATAAACTATCATTGTAAGAAGTCGGTGCTTGCACTTAATGTGCTTCTAAGTACTTGGCAATTATTTTCATTCCAGTAATTTATATAAATAATGAGAAAACTTAATAAGGATTATCAAACACTATATTATAAATTAATGAGAGGGCAAAGAAGTAACTAAAATCCTGAGCTGTTAAGGGTGCTTTGTATATTATTTTGAATACTAAACTTAAAGAATGTCTTTTTAAAATTGTAATTAAGAAAAGAACAGAAATGTGTCTATGGAGCGTGGATGATAGACTCAGATATTACTCATGCTTGACAAAACAATTGTGAACTTTTATTAAGAAAAGCAAAGTAGAATTGGACCAACTGAAAGTATATATGCATGAAAATTTGCATTTTGTAGTGCTGATAATTTAAATGAATCAAATTTGCATATATACAATTGTCGTCAGTAGGTTCATTTCTTTTTCTTTTTTCTTTTCTTTTTTTTTTTGTGAAATCTCCAATCCATTAAGCTTTATTTGTGAACCTAAAATCTATGTTCTCAATACTTTCCGATTATTTTCCAAATATGTTCAGAGATGGAAATTTTTGTATTACTTGGTGTGTATATATCCAACCAAGGTTCAAAACTGTCATCCAGTGAACCCATTCTCTGTTTCAAATACCAGTGGATGGAAGAGTGGAAGGAATAATCTCCAACCCTGAGGCCAGCAGGAAAATGCAAATGTGTACAGCAATAGCCTCAGTCATGTCACATAACACAGCTGAGCCATGTTTTCCATTTTCTAAAACAAAAAATTGAATCTGTGAGATCTAGCAGGATTTAAGATAATAGTCTTTGTGGGTTACATACATGTTTGCGCAATGTTTAGTAGTTCCTAAAGCAATATTAATAGCTACTTTGTTGAATGCAATTGCCATTAATAACCAGATCTGAAACATGCATGTGTGCGCACACACACACACACATATGCATGTATGTGCACATCAACATAACTAACTTGGTACCAAAATAGTCTTAAACTGTGTTTTACTCTGTATTATTCATATAGATAATCTGGTTTGTATGGAGCTACACATTATTACACTATCTGGAGAGAATAAAAATCATGCACTTAAAAGAAAATAAGTAATAGACTTATGATTAATGATATTCTACTGACATAGAAATATGAAAACAAGAAAAAGAAGCATCTTTGAGTATTTTGGAATATATTATATATTTCTTACCATAGCAGCTTTACATGGACACCTTTAAAGCCAACATTTTGTGAAGATAAAGAAAATAAAAATCCAATTAACTTAGTTTCCAATTTAATTGAAATGAAAGTTTTCAGTTCTTACTTCCATTTAATAAGTGTTTATATTTCAGTTCACATATACATAGAGTTTCTTTTATTTTTGTTTCTGCTAACATTGGAAGAAGAGATTAAGAAAAATGGAGAGGTTGGAGAGAAGACTCAGCAATTAAGTGCACTTGCTGTTCTTTCAGATGACTTTCATGTAACTACCAGTACCCCCAGAGCAGCTCACAAGCTTCTGTAACACCAGTTCCAGGGAATCTGATGCCCTCTTCTGGCTTCTGGGGAACTGGGTGACATGTGGTACATACATACACACAAGCAAAACATTTGTTTGTACAATATAAAATAAAATATTTTAAAAGAAGAATGTAAGTAGCTTTACAAAGACCAGAATTTGCTCAGGCTCCTACATCATCCATAACCTATTACCAGTATTTTCACAGGGAAGAACAAACAGAGCCTTATAGTCTCTTTCAGAGCATATCCATGCAAGATTCATGATTTCATCAAAGTACAGAAATAATGTTTCTTAAATTTATTAAAACAAACCAAGCTATTATTTAAAATGGTGAGTTGTGTCTTCTCGAAATGCATCATACTTCCATGTCTGTTAGCCCTGAAGCTCTCTTTCAGGAAAGCATCTTGTAGGGCACCTGAAAGTTGTGTCAATATCAACTAACCATCTGTCTGTTTTCCTGGGGACATTTGTTTGAAAGTGAAAACTTTACATGTAGTTTTTACTTCAAGAGCTAGATATGGTTAAGAGAGCATAAAACATATTCTCTCTTTGGAGTGCTTAGTGTGCTTTTGAGAACGTTCTGGGTATCACTCATCAACAAAGGGTATCTTACATTGACTTTCAGTTGACTGGACTGTTACTAGAACAATGCAAGTGATTGCTTCTGAAATAATTGAAAATTATAGTAATATATACACACATATATATATATTAACTTCTAATATGACTCAGTCTTAACATCCTGATTTTTGTGTAATTAATTAATCATTCATTAATTCTCCATTTGTTTGGTGATGATTTTGTATATTTTAAAAACCATATCTTAAAACTAAGGAAGATATATTATTGCATATATTTAAACCAATATTTTACTGTTTGCCTTTCCAGAATTGAATTTTGACTATGATTTAATATTGTGAGCTGGTTTCGTATAGAATTAAATTATATCTCTATATTGCCAAGAATTTTATACAGTTCTCTTTGCAAAGAACCTGAAAATGCGATAGTTATGTGAATTATAAAAACATAACCATGTTCTTATGTAAGACTACAGAAAAGTCTGAGGAAGAAATGAATTTTGGTATTTGATTAGTATGAATAATCACTTTATTTTATTTAAAAAAAAAACAATCTTTTTTCACTATACATACCAATACAAGTTCCCATTCTTTCTCCTCCTCCCATTCCCTCTACCTAGCTTTCCACCCCACCCCTCATCCACTCCACAGAAAGAGTAAGGCACATTGCTTTGGGGAAAGTCCAAAGCACTGCTTACTATATCTAGGGTGGGCAAGGTATCCATCCAAAGAGAATAGGTTCCCACAAAGCCAGTACAAGCAGTAGGGATAAATCCTTGTGCCACAGCCAGTGGCCCCTCAGTCTGCCTCAGCCATGCAACTGTAAACCACATTCAGAGGGACTAGTTTGGACCTATGCTTGTTCTTTCCCTGTCCAGCTGGAGCTGGTGAGCTCCCATTAGCTCAGGTAGACTGTTTCAGTGGGTGTACCCATCATGGTTTTGACCTCTTTGTTCATATTGTCATTCCTTTCACTCTTCAACTGGACTTTGGGAGCTTAGCTCAATGCTCAGCTGTGGGTATCTGTCTCTATTTCCATCAGTTGCTGGATGAGGGTTATATGGTAATATTTAAGATATTCATCAGTCTAACTACAGGGCAAGGCCAGTTAGGGCACCTTCTCCTCTATTGCTTAGAGTCTTAGTTGGGGACATCCTTGGGTATTCTTGGGAATTTGTCTAGAGCAGGTTTCTTGCTAGTCCCATAATGGCTCCTTCCATCAAGATATCTCTTTCCTCATCTCATCTCTGTCCTTCAGCCACACCATCTATCCCATTACTTCAATTATCTTTCCGTCCCTTTCTCTCTTTCTCTTCCCCCCCCCACCATCCCTTCTCCCCTCACCCCCATGCTACCAATTTTGTCAGGTGATCTTGTCTATTTTGACTTTCCAGGTGGATCTATATATGTATAAGTAAAAAGGGTTTACCTTTTTACTTAGCTTCTCTAGGATCAGGAACTATAAGTTCAAAGTCCTTTGTTTATAGCTAGTATCCACTTATGAGTACATACCATATTCATCTTTCTGGGTCTGGGTTACCTCACTCAGGATTTTTTTTTGTCAATTCCACCCATTTGTATGCAAAATTTAAGATGTCAAGTAGTATTCTAATGTGTAAATGTGCCCCATTTTATTTATCCATTCTTTGGTTGAGGGGCATCTAGGTTGTTTCCAAGTTCTAGCTATTATAAACAATGCTGCTATGAACATAGTTGGATAAATATCATTGTAGTATGATTGAGCATCTTTTCATTATATGCCCAAGAGTGGTATTGTTGGATATTGAGGTAGGTTGATTCCCAGTTTTCTGACAAACCACCATACTGATTTCCAAAGTTGTTGTACAAGTTTGCATTACCACCAGCAATGGAGAAGTGTTCCCCTTACTCCACATCTTCTCCAGCACAAACTATCATTGGTGTTTTTTATCTTAGCCATTCTGACAGGTGTAAGATGGTATGTCAGAGTTGTTTTTATTTGCATTTCCCTGATAGCTAATGATGTTGAACATTTTCTTAAGTGTCTTTTGGTCATTTGAAATTCTTCTGTTGAGAATTCTCTGTTTAGTTCTGTACCCCATTTATAATTCGGTTATTTAAAATTTTGATGTTTAATTTCTTGAGTTCTTTATACATTTTGGAAATCAGTTCTCTGTCTAATGTGGGGTTGGTGAAGATAATTTCCCATTCAGTAGGCTGTCTTTTTGTCTTATTGACTGAGTCCTTTACTTTACAGAAGCTTCTTGGTTTCAGGAGATCCCATTTATTTATTGTTGCACTCAGTGTCTGTGCTACTAGTGTTATATTTAGGATATGGCCTCCTGTGCACATGCACTGAAGGCTACTTTCCACTTTTTCTTCTATCTGGTTTGTATAGTAGGATTTATATTGAGGTCTTTAATTCATTTGGACTTGAGTTTGTGTATGGGAATAGATATGGATCTATTTTCATTCTTCTACATATTGACATCCAGTTATGACAGCACCATTTGCTGAAGATGCTTTCTTTTTCCACTGTATAATTTTTAGCTTCCTTGTAAAAGTCAGGTGTTTATGGGTGAGTCGGTTAATATTCAGGTCTTCAATTCAATTCCATTTGTCAAACTCTGTTTTTATGCCAATACCAAGCTATTTTTACTGTAGCTCTGTAATAGAGCTTGAAGTCAGGGAGGGTGATGTCTCTTGAAGTTTCTTTATTGTACAGGATTCTTTTGGCTATACTGGGTTTTTGGTTTTTCCATATGAAATTGATTATTGTTCTTCCAAGATGTGTAAAGAATTGTGTTGGGATTTTTATGGGGATTCATTGAATCCATAGATTGCTTTTGGTAAGACTGCCATTTTTTATTATGTTGATCCTACCTATCCAAGAACATGGGAGATCTTACCATTTTCTGGTATCTTCTTTAATTTCTTTCTTCAAAGACTTCAAGTTATGTCAAATAGGTCTTTCGCTTCTTTGGTTAGTGTTACCCTCAAGATATATTATTTGTGGCTATTGTAAAAGGCTGTGTTTCTCTGATTTCTTTCTCAGCTTCCTTATCATTTGTATATAGTAAGGCTATTGATTTTATAATTTTAACTAATGAATAACCCTTTAAAAGTAAAGATGAGGAATGAGCATATAACAGTAAAAATCAAAACATAATGATGAATAAACAATGAAAATAAGTCAAGGATAATTAGATGACAAATAATTGAGAGATGTTTGAAAATAGACTACTATCACAAGTTGAAATTTAACTCTGAGAAACATAAGAAACAGAGATGCAAACCATTCGAAAGAATGGTTTGAAGGAAACTGGAACTCTGTTTGATTAATTTTCTTTGTCACAATGAGGAATTTGCCCAATCCCTGGGATTGAGAAATGTCTCATTTATGTCTCTCAATACTGTTGTGAAGAGTAGGTGATATCAAATGTAAAAAATAATTTTGTCAACTCAGTCGACACTGTAGAAATGTTAACTTCATAATCACAAAAGTTATTGCAATAACTTTTGTAACTAAAAATTGATATTTTTCTTAAATATCATATCTCCTTTTTTGTTTGGGGGAATTTTTTTTTTGGTTTTTCGAGACAAAGTTTCTCTATAATTTTGGAGCCTGTCCTATAATTTATTCTGTAGACCATGCTGGCCTCAAACTCAGAGATCCACCTGCCATCTGTCACCCAAGTGCATGGACCACCACTATCCAGCCAATGTTTCCATTTTTATATGTATACTAAAATGTTATGGTATATCTGTCCATTTCATCTTCTGATCTATTGTAACTGCTGTTCTAGAAGTATTACACTTGTTCTTTATCTTTAAAAACAGCATATTCTGAGTAGAATATTGCATCCCTAAATATAAAATTGAACTAATAATTTAAGTTTTTTATTTAGCTGTTACTACATTCTATCTTTATTTTCACTAATAATTTCTTAATTTATTAAGTTTCTTTAACAGTGGCACAAAACACAATTAGTCATTTACATTTTCAACTCTATATGTTTATAATCTTAAAAATCCTATTGAAAATGAAGATATTCAGATAGAGTTCACTCATGTTTTCTGAATGAGTTTTAAGTAGTATATACTTACCTTGAAATTATAGGGTATTCATGTCAAGTACTCTTGAAAAATTTTACTGTTGTCTTTTTTGCCCATTCAATTTTTTTATTTCTTTTTTTATAATAAGGCTGGGTCAACTGTACACTGTTGAGGTTATAATTTTATAAAGGACTCTAAGTGGTTAGATGTAACTTACTGATTTTACTTTCAATCAATTATCATCTTTAAGCATTTTCAAGAAGGCTCAAGTATATTGCTTCCACTACAATAGCACTTCATTATGAGTCATGTTGTCACTTTATCTGTTTGGACTGAAATTTCCACAAAATGCTGATTATGCAACCTATGTATGTTTTATTATCATTTTGTAAATTATAATTTCAAATAATAATCCAATGAAACACATTTAAAATAAATCTTTTATTTCTTGAGTTGAGAGGGGGAGATTTTAATATTTCCTTCTAACAAATTCAATATTCATTTTAAAAGGAAAATATATCTTTGGAAGTATATCAATTTCCAGCATATAATTCTTGTTATACTCTCTCAAGTTTCCATCATTTTTAATTCATTTTGGATGAACAGTGATTAAAGCATTAGTATAGTCTTGTATAAGGGGAGTATTGGGGAAAAAGGTTTAAGTGGAGAGGGAGAAAAAAGAGAACAGAAGAGGCAGAGTGGGAAGAGAGCTAGATAACACTAAAATGCTTGAAAAACCATATAGAACTCTACTATTTTACAAAGTTACACACACACACACACACACACACACACACAATTTTAAATGGATACAAAGGTTTTTCCCAGAAGCCATAGGTTAGCAGATAAATAAAGCTCAGTTGTGGGATACTTCCTCTGCTCTGAAAAATGCAACCTATTATCATTGCTTTTGGTTGCCCAATAGAACTTGTAGGTCAGACCTTATTGTTAAGGCACTACATATATTTTTCATATGATACAGAGAAATCAACTTGATACTGACCAGGAAGTTTCTTCTTTGCTATAGCTTTCACAGAACAAGAATGTGCTATGTAGGTTGCTGAGGAGGAATGTTGATGGTCTTACCCAACTGTGACCTATAGAGGTAGGCATGGTACAATAAGGATGTGGATAAAATAGGGGCAACCAAGCACTTTTTGCTTATAAGTCCATTCTACAGGAGGAAACTCATGTATGTGATCTATAATCTCTAAACCGAGCCAAGAACACATGGCTGGGCAACGCACACATTCCAGATGAGAACCTACCAGTATTTGCAAATGGACAGAGTATCATCCTGCTTTCTGGGTGCCTGTCTCTGTAGCCAGAGATGAGTTAAGTTCTCAGTCCTAATCACACAAACATCTTTGTGACTCACAAATAGTCAGTGTACAGAGAATGGTCTTGTTGGAATACTGAGCCATAAAAAAGACATCTATTTAACAACTCCTCTGCCCCAGGCTAAGGAACCATTGAAGACGAGAGGGCAGACATACTGTAAAAGCTACATATTGGGGAGAGTTGGGGGTATCTTGTAGAAATCATAAATGCTATATTCATGAGCTTACAACAGCAGTGGTTGCATGCATTAGGCCTTAGTCAACAGTCCAATATGGGTTTGGAAATGCAATGAGCCTCCAACAGTAGCTGAGAAGCTATTGTCAATTGATGGCTGTTAGTAGAGGGAAAGTCAGATTTCTTTAATGGTATAGTGCCTGGTAAATTAGAAACCCTCGAGTGGATGGTTGCACACCCATTCGTACATAGGCAGCACAAATTGGACCCAATGAGCTATTTTTTAAAGACAGAAAACATAATTGGGAATCTAGAAGGAGTTAGGGATAGGGATGTGAAGCTTTTACTGACCCAACTTAAAGTTCACCGATGTTGTATCTTTCAGCTGTGTTTAATTGCCTTTGATGTTTGGTTTAGATTTTATATTATAAGTGCAATATGGTATGTGAAAAAATACACTGAAAAACTCAGCTTTTAGTGAGAGACACAACATTTCTCTGGCTAAGTTGTACATTCTTAATTTTTAAAAAGTAGTTATAGGTATGATGACAAGTTGGAAGTATATTTATTATGGTAACAAATCTTTTCTTGGCCACAATGAGGATATCTGAAAAGAAAAAGAAATAAAGAAGAGAAAGAGGATAGATATATAGATGAATGATAGATGAAGAGAGACTGATGAATAGTGCATTTGCTAACTGCCTGGGAATTAAAACTCTGAAACAGAGCTTGAAGTGTCTGTTTTCTGTAGAAATTTTGTATGATTAGGATTGGTCTTAGTTTTGGTTCCTAAGATATGGTGACACTCTATAGTAATGACTATCCCAGAACTCTCCACATCAGCAAGGCAGGCCTTGAACTTACAAATGCCCCTCTGGCTACCCAGAGCTGAGTTTAATGGCAAGATCCTTACATCATGTTGCGTTTTCTTTTGCTTTGCTTTGTTTCATTGAGAAAGCTTTGCTCTTTGTAGCCCAAACTGTCCCGTCACTCCCATTCCTCCCACTTCTGTCTTCCAGGCCCTAGGAGTGCAGGCATTTATTACACATCTGGGCATAGATTTTGAAAAGAAAAGTTAAGGGGAAGGAGAGATTACTCTGTTGGCTAATTGTACTTACTGTTCTTTTAAAGGACCCAAGATAGGTTCTCAGCACCCACATGACTGGCTCACAACTGCCTGCAACTTTAACTCCTAAGAATCCCCCTTTGGTCTCTGTTGGTACTATTAATATGTATGATGCACTTACCCCAGTACAGACATCATAAAAGAAAGTAATATTTAATAGAAGAACGAAGTAAGTTTACAATCATTCAGTTCTCCAGAAGTTACAAGAGCACTGTTGGTCAGGTTCGCCCCAAAAGATTGGTTGTTAGACAATTATTCAGGTAAGAGTTGGGGTGAGTAGGAAAAGGCCTTTAATTTTCTCTGGATTATTTATATTGCAGACACCTATATGCTACTTCAGGGTCTGCAAACCCTTGACTTAATTTTCTTTTGTTTAGGGATTTTTTCATCTCTTACTCTGGCATTACAAATAATTTTCTTGTGCTTCAAATGTCTTCCATGTCATTTTGTTTTCCCTAATGGTTCTGGGGTTTTCTCAGAGAGAAACTTTCATGTCACTCTTTTGGGTAGAGCCACTGAATTAATACTGATGGCCCACAAGACTGAGGAGCATTCAAAGGAAGAATGTGCTCTATCTATAATCTCCACACTAAAGCATCTTTGACTAGGCCCATCTCAGAAGCATTTCACATCCCCATGTATTTCTGTTCCTCCTCCATGACTGCAGCTTTCATCTTCCCTTCTGATCCCCTCATCTATACCACTGAGTGTTCCAAACACAACTCCTAGTGTATTTTTTAAATAAATGTTTACATTTCTTTGATTACCTTTAGGTATTTCAAAGCTAGAGAGACAGGTAGGAAAATAGTTTGGATTTACCCCCCATGAGAATATTTTCTCTCTGAATCATTGGTATTGTTTTGTGGAATACTTGAGGCAACTGTAGCAACTATGCTTCTCTCCTGAAATTTGAAGCGCATTTCTCAGGTGTTATCATGAGAGACTCACTGTTCCAGAATTTTTAGAAAATCCATGAAAGAGCCGAAATTATTGTGGCCTCATTGCTCATGTTTTTCTTAGTCGTGTTGGTGCTCTATCTTCCACATTCCTATCATGCTATTATTTAATTTGATTAAATAATTAGTATATTACTATAGTTCGTACTCAATAAAAAAGGAGACTGTGGGTAAAACATTCATTTTGAATCTCTGTCCCCAGATTTTTATGGCAGTTTCCCTTATTACCTAAGCCTTCTCATTATTCCAAGTAAAGTTGTAAATTTCAGTTTTTCTAGCTTTTCTTTATTATAATATTATATCAGTAATAGCACTTGGTTCACCAGGTCACACAGTTTCACATATGCAGTATTTTGACACTAATTACCTGACATAAGTAGAATTATTACTTGTAATTTAATAACACCAGGAACTTAATTTTTAATAAGTATTAACTGTAAAATCCATAAATAACTAACTGGTCATTGAAAAACATGCCCCTCATCTGCTTTCTTTTCCTATCTCAACATTCTTTCCTCATGTCATTAAATATGTTAAAATAACTTGAGTCCATTTCTATTATGCCAATGCTAAAATTAAAGTGATGTTCCATTTTCTACTCTGTCCCTATACAGATGAATGAAAGATGGAACAATATTCTTTAATCTAATGTCTGGCTAACACAATCACTGGTAATGCAAATGCATTAATATAGTGTGTGGTTGGTGCTGCTACTTGACCTAAAGTAGTGTATTTAATGAATTGTGGCTAAAGAGAGGGACCATTCCACATGAACTCCATCATCATAATTCATCATGTTGTCCTGGACAATTAAAGGACATCTCCTTGCTTCTTCTATTAAGGTCCAAGTCTGCTTGTCTGTTTCCCTAAAGCAATTTTCTGATAAATCTTCATCAGGTTCAATCACTCCCCTCTGCTAAGCGAGACAAATATATGTAATCCAGAAAAATGTAGCTTAAAAGATGATGCATCTGGCTAGTATCCATATAACAACCACTTTTATCTGAAGAGAAACAATTAAGAGGAGTAGATAGGGGAGAGTGGAAACTTTGGTTGGGATGTAAAAACAAATAAATGTTTAAAAATAAAAAAAAAGATGGTGCATAGAATGGTCCATGGATGACCCTTCTGAGTATAGGCCTAACACTAGCTCATACTATGTTCTGTTGGTTAGCCATAAGTAGAGCTAAGGTATGAGCAGGTAGGAAATATAACACGAACGTAGTTACCTTAACCTCTGCCAAATGTTGAAATTATCCATAAAAATCACTGATTGTGTCCTAAGTGCCATTGATCAACAGTCTAACTAACGATAACAGCAATTCTGAAAACATCTCCAGCTGCCCAGTTTGTTAGTTGACAATCAATTGTCTTATTTTCTAATTAAGTAAATGTCAAACATTAAAAACATCTCTTCATCCAGCTTTTAAAAGTACACTCATTTCAGCCATTTTTAGAGGACTTTAAAAGTATATTATTTCTGACACACATAAAAATTTTTTACAGTTATTTCATATGTGAAGAAAACATACATTTATGATATGCAGTTTTGCCACAGATGACCTCAAAGACATTTCTATACAAATTATATGAAATCGCACACCATGTCATCGAAAGGAGAGTCTGGCAATTATTTGGTGTATTTATGCTTGAGAAGCAACACATGTAAGTAGATCTAATGTCCAGATTCAGCCACTTTAGGATTACTAAATTTAGGTAAAATCTTATGTATGAAACTTCAAAACTAAGATTGTTGCTCTGGTCAAGTTTCCGTCACTAAACTAAAACACCTGAAATAACCTACTTGAGTAAAGAGAAGCTTATTATGGGTCCTGGCTTAGGCGTTTCTGTTTGCAGCTGGTCAGCCCTTGCCTTGCAGCTGAGACTCAGAAAAGTAGAAGACTGAAGTGATGGAATTTTGCTCTCCCATGCAAAAGCAAGGACCCTGGGACCTCCCACTAGCTACACTTCTCAGAATATCTAATACTGTCCAATAGACCAAACCAGGGACTGAACGCTTATCACATGGGTCTTTGCAGGATAACTCATATTCAAACTGTAGAAACCTGCATTATAGAAAATAGGTCTTCATCAAAAAATTGTTCTCTATAAAGTAATACCTTTATTTTAATAAGCTTCTAACCTTACTACCTCCTAGAATAATTGATCTTCCTTGTACACTCAAATCAACATCGATTTATTTTCTGAATATTTGATTTGTAAAAAGAAAAAATGAATACTTTTCAAGCATTTAAATTTTAAATAGTTGATATCTCACCAATCATTAGTTTATTAATTTAAAAAATGTGAAACACAGACACCAACTCCATAGAATCAGGTTCACACCAGCAAGCAGCTTACCTGAGATTTGAATTTGAGATGTTCTGTTATGTAATGATGCCTTATTCAACTTTCCTAGGCAAGCCTGGTCTACATGTGGGTACAAATGAAATGAGAAGACAGAAGCCAAGCAGAAAGCAGACAGATTTCAAATACTCAGTAACTTTGAAGTCTATGTGTGATCACCTGCCCTTAACAAATCATAAGCGTTGGCTTTGAATTATCAGTGGATTTCTGTATATTGAAAAAAATAATGTTGTCTTGTCTTGGTAGGAGGAAATGTATAGTTCATTTTAAATTTTACAGATAAAACATGTTCAAAATATACTGTATGATTTTTTTTCAGTGGAAACAAAACAGAACAGAATAGCCCAAACAATGTCTTCAGTCTTTACTGAGTGAAGCTACCATTGACAGCTCTGTGATCCTTGCAAAGCTTCTGCAAAAGGATTCTTTAAATTTCATACACTGGAGAAAATATCCTGTGCAAACAATGTATTTCTCTTATTACAAAAATGTATGAGATCAAGGACTCATTTTCACTTTGAGGTTTAGTACGAGCCTATAGATAGCATTAAGATATGAATAAACATGAGTGATAGGATGAGCTGTCTAACAGCCAGCCTCGAGCAAGAAAACCAACTGACTTGAACACAGGGTCTCAGCACAGGGAGATTTATGTTCTTCAGCTGAATTGCATTCCTTTATAGACTGCTGCAGATGGACTTCAGGAAAAGCAGCCATCTATCCGATTTAAATAGACTTTGTGCTAGTACTATAGACATACCATTAATTCATTGCTGTGAGTTGCTGTGGGCATAGATTTGGCTTTGTTCTCTGACAGTCTCCACCAGTTGAAATAGAAATGCCATTTAGCAGGGTGTCAAATAAGGAGGACCCATATAACACTATAATAAAGTTGAGGTGACATTACATATTTTAGCCTCGATATTGAAAATGGTTGAGTCAGCAGAGATTTCCAATCTGCAGAACTCTGCTGACCACTGAAAGCCACTTGTAATTTATCAGGTGGCAACTGTCTTCTCTGTGTGAATAATAAGTTGGTGTCTTTAATTTGTACAGTATATCTTAGTTGCATTGTGGTGCATGTTTACAGACTCTCTTAAATTATTACAAGTATGAGTAATACATTACCTTAGCTTTAGAGAAAAGATATTGCGAAACATAGTTTAATTGAATATCGTAAAATTATACAAATAGAAGGTGAAAACCTGGCAATTCTAATATTCTTTCCATGGCACTCTGGTGGGTGTTAAAAAGTGAATTATAAAGTATTATAAAGTATTGTTATAAAGTATTTTATACTAAAATTGTGATCAAAGAATACATATGGTACCTAATAAGGAAAGTTAATGTAGGCATCAACTAAAATTAATCTTTGAAACATTTCAAAGGCTTAAGTTTTCAAATAGCACTGCCCTAAACAATCCCTGGATACATAAATATACCTCAATAACTTGGAATAATTAAAGGCCAAGCCTTAAACTTATGTATTAACAAATTTTTGCGTTTAATCTCATGCTACAAAACATACATGACATTACTTGCACACAACTCTGCATTTGTGTCCTATTTTTCATATTTGAATTCTGAGAAGATTTGGAACATATGCAGTAATTGTATTTAAGCATATGAGTTAATAAATCTGAAATGCTTCTGATTTTTAGTAAAAAATAGCTTTTCTGTTAGATATGGCATAGGTTTTGCTAGAATAATCTCAAAGAGTAGAATGAAAGTGTGGTATTCATAAAAGTATTTCCTAAAACTGGACACTTCAGACACTTTCCATTCTAAGTCATTTAATGACTCAGTATCTGCATTTCCAGTTCAATTGTAGTGCTGTGTTCTCTCCATTTTCCCATTACAGAGAGCCTATCCATCAGCATCTAATTCCACATGCACACACCTCTCCACCTGTGATCTCAACCTGAAACGATTCTGTACTAATGAGTCAGGACCAACACAGTTGAGTGCAAAGCATTGTTTAAGATGCACAGTGATTAGAACGATGAAATAATTCTTTTTTAGGTAGTCAGTGAATTGGATAAAGAAAAAATGGTTGTTCTGCCAGGTTAACTGAGAATGCCTGCATCACCAGATGCTTGGCTATTAGCAGATTTTCTAGTGCTTAAAAGAACACGCAGCCAGCTTTAAATTTCATCTGAATGACAAGGTTTTAAAATAGGCTTTTCTGAAAGCAGAAAGAAGTTAGGTGGATCCCCTTTCACAGAATTGTTACACACAAGTCGTTGCTTAACAAAATATGAACAATTGGTGCTCCTTTTTGTTATCAACAAATTTAATAAAATACGAACTATTATATTAAATGAAAAACTCCTGAAAAAATAAACAGACCTAGCAAAACTTTGTACAAACTGAAAAATGTTTCTTATTAGGAAACATGCCATTCTCCTCATTATAACTGAAATTATTTTGGATTTTTTTAACTGCGGACTTATGAATAAGGCAAGACTCAAACAAATTTACATATGTTTTATCTTTTCAACTTTCTTTTTAACGAACGTTCAACAAGTATAGTGAGTGCCTTGTGTTTTCCAAGATATTTGTGAAACTTTTAAGTATTTTCCCATGGTCCCTAAAGAATTACATAGTAAATCACAGGAAAATTACACAGCACAAGGCAAAAATGATACTAGTTTCATTTACATCAGATGGATGTTGAAATGAAAATAACTCAACCAAAAGGTGAAACAGGATAGAACAATTTTATTCCTAAATTAAACTGCCTTCACTGCTCTCTGCTTTGTATGACCACTTCATTTACTACTCTCATTAGGCATACATCCAAAAAGAGTAATAGATTAGAGTTCTTCTTAAGCTATAAAACAGTAATGTCTTGATTTATCAACATACAGACACAGACAATACATATACACACAACTTCCTACAAGTATGTGGTTGAGTGAACATGCCTACAGAATTTGCAATCCATAAGAGCCAGCTTGCCTATTTTTCACACTTAAACATGAGTTTCCTGAACATAGTGCATGTAAGAGAGACGATTTTTAATAAATGAATTCAGTCTGAAAATTCCTAACTTAATGTAATTTTTAAGATATGAATACTCTCATTTAGGTTTACATGTTTTACATATTATATTTTGTTAAATTAAGCATACAGACAAATATCAATGCACTTGAAGATATACATGTATTATTATATTGTGTTACATTAATTATCTACTTTTGAGGTCAAGACATTATCTAGAAACTTTGGTTAAACTTAAAGTTGCAGAAAAAGCAATTCAAAGGAATAGCAAATATATGATTTGCAAAATGCCATGCCACAAGGCATCTTTCATGACTAGTGGTTTTTCAGACAAAAATATTAGCTATGAGCACCATCATTGATACCATCTTCTCTTGAACTGAACTTCAAAAGTGAAAAGGAAAACTATCTTTTTTGTAGTTCTCCAGTATAGGCAACTCTTTAGAAGTAAATTAAGTAAACATGAGCCTTGTGCATTTGTTAAATATGCATGCCTTATTTCCCCTTTCCCATTGCTTCTCATCCAGCTAGAGCTGGAATCCAAGCAATAAATAATATTTATTTATTTTAATAATAATGCTTAATGGAAGTATTACCAATATTTTCTAAGCTTAAGAACATCCCCAAATGCATTTTACTGTTAGTCTCAGCATTTTCAAAGTAATTTACAACCTGAAAAGGATAAACCCTATTTCTCTATGTCAGAGCAACAACTGGGTAAGTGCACAATGTAGCCCTATGAAGTATGACCAAATTTATTGCTGAAGTCATTAGTACACATTGATTCTGTTTATAGCAATCCAAGGGGAATAGTAAGCCTATTATGTTGGTGCTTGGACTCTCTGTCAGACAGACTCCAGGCTTACCATAGCCAAGTTTTAAGCAACATCCAATTAGTTCAGCAGCCAGTGCTCCCCATTTTATTTTGGTTATTATTAATATGACTGGTCAGTAACATGAAATTGAAAATTTTAGACTGTGATGCATAATCTGATATGAACAAACTTACTGGTTTTTCTCCCCAAGAGAACTTCATTTTCTAATGTTTTCAGTCTGACTTATCTATGTTTATTTCTGTTTTGTTTTCTGTAAAAGAGGACATTCGGATTTTTGATACTTTTAAACAATAAGAAATTCCTTCTAACCTGTTTTATTACTATGTTCTAGACTTTAATGCAATGCATTCACATTCGTTTGATAGGTGCCCACTAATACTGATGAAGATATTTGGAAGCTAATTTTCTCCATTTTGAGAAACTTAATTGCAGTCTTTTGAAGTAAAGACAATTCCAGTTACTCCCCCTCCCCCAATAAAAGGCATGCCTAGATTCTCCTTTTAGTGTACCTCAAGAAGGATTATGGTTTTCTTCCTTTGAGAGTTCAGAATGCTAATGTCTAGACGAGCAAGCAACATCACAGAGCAGCACGTCCTTAGCTGTGCATAACTATTTTGAGACAACTAAAGATCCTTGTTGGGGGAAGGCTGTTTGTTCATTCCTGGCTGCCCAGAACCAAAGTAATCACACAGAAACTGTATTATTTGCAATACTTTTTGGCCAATAGCTTAAGCGTATTTCTGGCTTACTCTCATATCTTAAATTAACCCATTTCTATTAATCTGTGTACCACCACATGGCTGTGACTTACTGGGTAACGTTCTATCAGGTGTCTGTCTCCAGAGGGGCTACATGGCTTCTCACTGACTCCGCCTTCTTTCTCCCAGCTTTCAGTTTAGTTTTCTTGCCTAGCTCTATAATTTTAAACCAATGACCAAAACAGCTTTATTCATTAACCAATAAAAGCAACACATATACAGAAGTGCTTCCCGAATCAGATCCTGGCTTTTGCATTTGAATTTAAGGAAAACGCAGTCACCCACATCTTTGTGACCTGTGATGTACGCATTGAATCTGACTTGATGAAGTTCTATAATGGAGTGACTAAATTCACTCTTGCTTCCTAACTTTTATTGTTTCTTGTAAACAGATAAAAAAAATTAGAGCCAAATAGTAAATGGATGACAAACTTAAGGCAAACTTAGCTATATAATGAAGAATTTATTGTCAGGTAATCCAAAGTAGATCATATAAATAAAATCAAGACTCTGATTTACAAACCAATATCCACAGCTGAGCTAACAATATTAAGGAAAGGAATCTAAGAGTGCTGCAGGATTACAGAATTTATTAGTTTATTACTGCCTGTGGCTGCTTTTGCATGACAAACGCATAGTTGAAATAAAAATCACTTACTCCACAAGAAGTCACTGAGTCAGCTTCTGATTAATCCCCCAATTTTGCTAATTACTTTTAATAATTTTGATTTTTACATTCTACAATCCAGGGTAATTTAGATATGACTGGGATAGTAGGGAGGGCTATCAGCTATAAATTCTCTAGTGGTTATCTAGTGGTCCCACAGAGGCAAATGTATTTGCCATCTAGACCTTTAAGAAAAAGTTTGTTGTCTCCAGTCTGGTAGTGTACATTATATAATGCTGTAAAAGTTCCTATGAATAAACTAGCAATTTAATAGGTGGTCACTAATGAATTAATATACAATATTATTTTGGGTTAATTTTTGAGAAAGAATATCTGTCCTGGAAATTGACATAAATCTTGTCTTTCTCTATGCAGTCTTCAATTTTTCTTTCATTATTCTTCTTTCTCCTCTGATCCCCACTTTTTCTTTCCTTCTTGCTCCTCCTAACTTGACATCCTTCCTTTGTGCCCTTCCTTGGTAAAGAAGAAAAGTTATGGCAGTGACTATCTCCCTTGAGATTGAACAAATGAAGGAATATCACGCAGGCCAAGCTCACCTTTCCAAATATGTCAGCAGAATATTCTCCCTAGTTAAACATCTGAGAGTTAGTTCAGATTGTTCACACAAATCATCTCATGCATATGTTCTTATACATTCTCTTATATCTCCCTACTTACTGGAATGTTTGTGCCCTGAGTCTAAAGAAAGCTTCTTTAAGTGTGATTCCTTCTCATTGCTGTTTTCATGAACTCATGTGTGTTTAATTTGTAATGGTAAATGTTGCAAAGGTGATCATACTAAATCAAAGATTTAATCACATTCAATGTAGCAATTCACATTGGAAAGCCACAGTAATTTTTTTTTCATAGAAGAATGAATAAAGACTAAATAGAACTATAAGAATATAGAATTATGAGGTAAGAAACTACAAACTACAATTACAACTAAGAACAATGTTAATAAGATTAAACCATATTGTAGTTATCATTGTTTTAACTATCTGTAAAAAGAGACTTATCACACCTTCCTAAAATATACCATATTTTAGCTTTTAAAATAAACTAAATCATAACAAGATAGTTTTCTTTCTTTGTTGCATCATTTGGGTATATATTTATAAAGCAGTTATATTAAGTTCTTGAGTAATTTAATTTTGAATAATCCTATTAGGTAAACTTTTATTAAAGAAGCATATATGCATATCAAAAAGAACTAAAATTTAAACCAAAACAGGCAAATCCAAATACAATGAGAAGTAAGGCCCCCTACACAGTTGAACAGAAGCTAGACCACAAACATTTCCAACATGAAATTGCATCACTGTTAACACCAAAACCATAAATTCACAGTCAAATTTTATTTAAACATACTCCTCCCATACTCAGGCTGACATTTGCAACATCAGCTGATATATCTTCATGGCTAAAATATCCCAAGAGTATCCAAGCACAGACCTGTTAATAAAACAATTTATTCCATTCTTAGGAACTCGTTCAACATTCTCCTTCATATTTTTCTTTTCTTTTTTTTTTCTTATTCTATTTCTGCCATGGAATCAGTACTTAACTGAGAGCCAAATATCTAAGATAAAATATCCATTACTAGGTCTCAAGGCCTCCATGTGTATACAAATGAGTTCAAGTTGGATTATATGATTTCTGGTAATTAGATAAAAACAAGTATTCCTCCAGAACTTGTGAAAAGGATTTTCCATCCCCAAAAGTTGTCCCTCCCCCAGCTACCCCTCCACATTATAACCCAAATGATTTGTCTATCCCAAGTGCTAACTCTCTAGTTTCTATTATCTGATCTCTCGAGGTCTCTCACAGATAGGCCTGCCCATGTCCAGGCTATTTCTGTTTCCCTCTGCTCTGGATTCTTCTAGATGCCTCTGGATATTTCCTCTATCTTATCCACAACTAAAACCTTCCCATTAATGGAGTGGTCATGTTGGAAGTTTCTTGTCTGTGTCTCCTTGCATGCAACTATTATCTGTCATGAATTGATTTAAGTGAGTTGTAATTGATTCAGTGTCTTCTAAATAAAAAACAATAGATTTTACATTCTTAAGGGCTTTTTGTTTCTTTTTTAATAAGAATTCTTAAATACAATCTTTTCCCATTTTACATAACTAACCCCATTCCCACACCTACTCCCTCTCCTCCTCAACCCCACCCTTCACCCCCCCCATCCACTCCTTTGAAAAGGTAAGGCTTCCCATGGGGAGTCAACAGAGTCTAACACTTCACTTTGACATACGACCAAGCCACCCCCTCCCATACCTAGACTGAGCAACATAGCACTCCAAAGAGAAAGTGCTCCAAAATGCCAATTCAGGAATTAAGTTTTTAAGGTCACATGGAAGATATGCAAATGCCATCTTTAACAGCCTTTTGAAAGCTGAGGCATGAATACTGACTGCAACTTGAAATTTTCTCCATAGCACAATCAAACCCTGTCTTCATTCCCTGTTAATCATTCAAACCATGGAACTCATGTACTATTTGCATTTTTTGAATTTGATTATGGACCTTCCAAAAGACTTGGACTGGGAAAAGAAGAAGAAACCAAATTTTCATTTAAGTGTTGATGAATACCTTTCACTATTATGTAAAATGTTGGAATTCAAAGTCATCTTATTCCTGCCATGAACTTGGATATCATCACAATTTGGACATACATATTATCAAACAAAAGCAAATGCATATACGTTCAAAAGAAATAAAATTATATACTCTATTATTCCTTCATTCTTTCGATACAGTGCATTACGAACAAAGGAAAAGAAATTATATGTATATATATTGATATAGATCTAAAAATAAATATTTATAACTATATCCATAGGTATAAATTTATAGATAGATTTGGGGATCATGAGTGCTTTTCACCCTTTAGTATCACAAATATGTGATTCATATCATAAATGAGCAAAACTATCATACTTTCGGTTGTTTAGTACAAAAATAGCCTTCTTCTAAATCACAGATCTATTTCTGCTTAATTCTATGATAATTTCTTTGATTAATTACCTGTAATTAACTCAATCTTTCTTTTCTCATGGATAACAGATGTGACATGTACAGTGCAAAAGGCAACAGGTATAAATTCTGCAGTGATTAGCTAATATGGTTGCAAAACCAGCAGTATTAATTTAATGCTGATAAGAGCACAGGGTGAAATAGGAGGAGTTGTTTATTGATTGATAAATGGTGTATTAAATTATCTGGCCAGTTAGCTGAGAAAAACAAGCACATAAACAATGATGCACATAGTAAAGACACTATGAAATCAAGCCCTGAATCTTCCAGAATTGCCTGAGAAAAGCATGAGAGATGTGTTAAGAGTCTATCTTAAATATCTCATAACCACTTTCCATGACTGCTTTGACTGACATTGTACCCTAATCTACCCAAAATGCTATGAGGACACTAAATATAATCCTTATTAATATTTTCATATTAGTTGTCATACAAGTAAATACTTGATATATGAAATATACCCAATGATCACAAAGTATGAGCCTATACCTATAGAGACCTAGCAGAGCACTCTAAGAGACAATTATGAATGATACGTTAAATCCCTTTTTTATTTGAAAACTTATTGCTCATTTTCCTATGTGCTCTGTTTTAACATGTGCACAAATTTTAATATATTACCACCACTGGATTACTGAATAAATTAATGGTTTGAAATCCTCATCGAATACTCCTGACATTTCAGATATAGCCATCCTCACTCTTACATATCTATAAGACTGCAAATACAACAGTTGAACACATATCTACATGGTGTCCTATCATGGTGGAATTGTTCACCGTATTCATTGACTGCTTGTGCTTCATTAAACACTGAGTTTTCTATGTCCGAGGATACTTCTGACTTGAAGGAGTTGTTGTGTCTTGTTTTGTTTGTTCCTAAAATCATGCAGCACATGTTCATGGAGGGTCTATTATATTCCCACCACTAATGTAGACTCAAGCCTATAAGTCAGCAAGGAGATGCATCATAATACATATGTATTATAATACTGCACAAATGTGTCATACAGTGCACAAATCCTGAGCAGAACCGAGGATTTGCGAAAGAATATGAGAACAACATGACGAACCTCTCCTGCAAGTCATGCCCTGCACATTCTCTCCAAAGCCTACTCAGTAAATCTATGATCCTCCTCCCCATGACACTCCCCAAATCCTGGGATCTAGTCCAGGGTTCACATCTGGTATCATAGTCTAGTCTATCCACTCCTGCATGCACTGCTACTTCAGGTTCCCACTAGAACCCATCCTTCCTGTTTCCAATCCCCAGGTTCCACTTATACCTCATCCAAACCGCTCCCTCAAGTCTGACCTTTTATATCCTTCTTTAGGATCTAACTGGCTAAGTCTCTATCATCCCCACCTACTCCAATCCCCAGATTTACCACAAAACTCCAATCTTGGACCAGGCCATATGCCCTGAAGACAACCCCAATCCTCTATATCCACTTGGCTTTATTTCCTCAAAGCATGTTGAACATCTAGGCCCAATCCAACACACATATCCTCTCTTCTGAACCAATCTTCTGTGTCCTTAACAGATGGAGAACTAACAAAAAGTCCTTTTGTCCGGGTCTCATTGAGAAAATAGGAATCAATGTGGAAGATCAAGGCAGTTTATACCCCCACAAAATCTACCCATCCTATAGAAATGTCTTCCAATGAAAATCACTTTGATGAAGCTAACACACATAATTTAAAATAGCGATCATAAACAATCAAATTATTCAAGCTGTTTAAATACTAGGAAACAGTTCAATGAATGAAGAAAGAATTTAAAGAGATAAGCACCTGAGTGACAACCACAAAGCAACAAATATAAGGCTGGAAGAAATGACTAAGAAAATTCATGACCTTAAAATAGAAATTGATAAAGAGATAGAAGTATCTAAGAAGGCTGTAATAAAGATGGAGTGGGAAAGTCCAATAACTCATATAGAAAATGCAGAGGTAAATCTTGCAAGTGAATGAATCAAGCAGAACACAGACTATCAGAATGGGGGGGGGGGTAGAGTAGACACAATCCCATTTGAAATAGGCTGAAAGAAAATTAAGTATCTAGGAACAAACCTAACAAAGTAGGTAAAGGACATACACAATGAAAATTTTAAACTTCTGAAGAAAAAGATAAAAATGACAAGAAAATGTAAAGACACCCCATGCTCCTTGATTGGTAGAATTAACAGTGTGAAAATGACCAGTCTGCCAAAAAAAAATTTACAGATTTGATGCAATTCCAATCAAAATACTCATCTCATCCTTCATAGAAATCAAAAACCTATACTAAAACTTATATGAAACCACAGAAGTTCCCAAATAATAATAAAAAATAAAGTATAATGAATAATGCTGAGGGTATTACAATTCCAGATCTCAAGATGCACTACAGAACCACACTAAATAAAAGCAATTTGGTACTTACCCAAAAATACACATACACAAATAGAAAAAAATCAAAGACCCAAACATCAATATACATAAT
Organism: Alexandromys fortis; assembly: GCF_014885135.2. Classification (NCBI taxonomy): domain Eukaryota; kingdom Metazoa; phylum Chordata; class Mammalia; order Rodentia; family Cricetidae; genus Alexandromys; species Alexandromys fortis. Next base: position 38,548,549 of record NW_026067949.1, read on the forward strand.
TATAACCATTTAATATTTAACATGATTAAAAAAGCATACGCTGGAGAAAAGAAAGCATCTTAAACAAATGGCACTGGGAAAACTGGATATCCATGAGCAGAAGACAAAAACAGACCTAGACCTTGGAGAAAAATTCCCTCAAATGGATGAAAATTCTAAACATGAGACCTGAAGCACTAAAACTCCTAGAACAAAACATAGTTAATACTCTATTATATAACAGGTAGAAAGCATTTTCAGGAGAGGACCACATTTGCCAGGAATTAAAGGTGACAATACTGGTCTCCCACAGAACCATATACCTAAAAAATCCTCACCACCAGCTCTGATTTTAGTTGTTTGTATGGGTTGGCCAAAATCCTCCCAAATTTTTTATAGGCTATAACTCTTGCCCTTAGTTGCTGCCTAGAGGTCAATTTAAATGTCTATTTCTGAAGATGTCCTACAGTTCCACACATGGCCCATAAAACCCAAGCTGAATCTGATTTGATAGTCTCCTCTATGAGGACTCAGGTTCATGATGCCAGATGTATGATGCAAACTTCCATTAGAGGGAAGCAACCAGAGATCCTACTCAGCTATGGCATCTGTGAACCATAGCAACCATGAGGCATGATAATCCTAATAATACAGTAGTGGTGTTCATGCCATGCTAACCACCTGCTTTGTCATTGATACTGAGAGACAATCAACAAGAGATAATCAACAAGATGACTGGTACTAGAAATTTAGCCAACTAGCCCAGGCTAGTGAAGGCATAGATTTTGGAAGAGAACCTACTGTCACCACTCTACTAAATCAGCAGAATCTTTAACTATATTCTAAATTTTTATCCTTTTACACATATGATGTGGGAAGGTCATTTGTCTATCTGTTGATTTTATTGGTTAATAAAGAAACTGCCTTGGCCTTTTGATAGGACAGAAAATTAGGTAGGTGGAGTAAACAGAACAGAATGCTGGGAAGAAGGGAAGTTAGGCAATTGCCTTGCCTCTCCTCTCTGGTTCAGGTGCCATGGATCCAGTCACCAGGTCAGACATGCTGAATCTTTCCCAGTAAGCTACCACCTCATGGTGCTACAACATTATTAGAAATGGGTTAATCAAGATATGAGAATTAGCCAAGAAGAGGATAGAACTAACGGGCCAGGCAGTGTTTAAAAGAATACAATTTGTGTGTTGTTATTTCAGGTGTAAAGCTAACCATGCGGGAGCTGGGCAGGACGAAAAACAGGCCTGCCCGCAGCTCACTACACACATATCTCATTCCCATCAGTAAAATTTCTCTTTGCAACAGATAAAGACCATTTCAGAAAGCCACAATGATCCCGATGCAGAATTTAGGTATCCTGTCTTAAACAGTATATCTACAACAAACTCCTGCAGCTAATGCTCAGAAGTCATTGCTGAAGAAAGGGGAGTATGGTTGTGAAAGTCAGAGATACAGGGAAATTTCTGTGAGATTTTATCTCCTGGGATGTCAGAAGTTACCCCTATAAAGTCACCAACATGCCTGCCTAAACAAGACAGGAGAAGGACAACAGCAGCAGACATACTAACATGAAAGGAGGAAAGTTCACAAGACCTCAAGCTTAGAAAAAAGAAATATAGGCAACCATGAATGCTGAGAGTGGAAAAAATAGTCTTCCCCATGGAAGAAAGCACAAATGCTAATCAAATACCAAATGGCCACCTCTTAAAGATACATTCAGTTAACATTATAGAGCCTGATTTGGTTATAGTTGTATGTTTAGGACGTCTAACTACAATTCAAGGAAATGAGGCCATAAATTTTAAAGATGGCAGAAGAGGTTCTTGGGAGTGGGTTTCGAGTTAAGAAAGAGAAGGAGGGACTGATATAATTGTATTACAATCTCCCAAAATAATATCATATATTTTTTTTCAGGGTCAGTTTCCCAGATTTACATCCAGTTGAAGAAACTCTTCAGACAGTTTAGTTTGTAAACCAAGGATCTCTTCACAACTTATTTCCTGAAATACTCTAACTGATTTTATTTTCTTTTTTTACAGAGTGAATGTATAATCAATATTTATTCCTAATAATACACAAGGGCTTAACTAAAATAATGTTGATAAATATCAGGACGGGGAAAAGGCAATATTGAAAGTTTTGCCCATTCTTATCTGCCTAGACTTAGTTACCACCATCCTAGTCACAGGAGGCACAGGCCCTTCCTTACCATGCTCAGCATTCTCATCCTACCCTCACTTGTTAGACATATGTTGCTCTTAGTTTCAGTTCCTTTCCAGTCTCTAATCTAGTTATTGACATGTTCCACCTCCTCATCCAAAATTATGTGTGTTTTGCAGATGAACGATAAGACTTCTGGCAGATATTTAAGTGAATTCAATGTATGTTCTGCCCCTTGAAATGCCAGACAACTCTAAATTGATGTCTTATCTGGCAGGGTTGTAATTTCAGGGGGAAAGTCTGTTTTCAGAGACTTTGCTCCTAAAAATACACATCCAGCCATTTAAGTAATGACTTTTCTGGGGGAAGTTTAAGGACTACTGAGCTGTCCTTGAACCACATTGACAATTTTGCTCAGCAATGACCTGAAGACAAGGATGTGCATTCTGAAGGGGAATTGCCACAGTTTTTAATCTGACTGGTTTTCTGATCAGATAAAATATAAATCATTTAATCAGCTCCTTAGTGAGCGTCAGATACAACTAGTATAAATTTTCCTTCATAAAAGTTTCATCAAAGCAAGGCATAGCTGCACTGCCTTACCCTTAGCAAGAGAAATTACAGTTTACAAAGATTGGCTTGGTAGTCATATATGATTGATAGGCTTAGGGTGCACGGCCTTCATGCAGAGGAATTCAGTTCTTAATGGTCTTTGCAGCTACTTTCATCTTCTCCTAAAAAACAATGCTTTGCTTCATTTACTGCAAAGGGAAAGATGGTCAACAATAGTGAGCTACTATTTCTGACAATATGCTAGCTCCCATCCATATACAACTAAAAAAAAGTTACAAAGGTTTTTGGTAATTGTCTCAAGTCAACACAACCATATAAATAGGTAGAAGACTATGAAGCTCTAGCTAGCTTCATTATTTTGTGCAAAATGTATAAAATTAAAGTGTTTGTGATTTTACTGGCTCTTCTATGTCTAACAGAACATGTGTGATTTTAAAGTCAAAAATACTCCTCGAACTAAATCAAAAAATATAATATATTCAGAAATACTCTTTATATAATATAATCATAAAGAATAATCATAAGACTATATAATATTATATATTCTTT
>NW_026067949.1:38551985-38628684 GCF_014885135.2 Alexandromys fortis
TAATACTATATATTCCTTATATAATATAATCAGAAATATTCTTTTTATTTGCTTGTTTTTTCAAGATATGGTTTCTTTGTGTAGTCCGGACTGTTCTTGAACTACCTCTGAAAACCAGACTGGCCTGGAACTCACAGAGACCTGCTGGCTCTTTCTCCCAAGTACTAGGATTAAAGGTGTATGCCATCACCACCCAGCTAATAAGAAACATTCTTAATCAGATAAGTAACTCATCTCTTTTGAATATATAGCAAAATATAGTTTTCAAATAGAAAAAGCAGCCTAAAGTAAATCAAATCATTTATTTAGTAAAGCGTGAGAACCCCTCAGAAACTAAAGATTTCTAATCATAAGGCATCGAAAAAAGGAGTATTATATGTACCATACTATGTCACTTTCTGACCGCATCAATAAAAGATATCAGAAAAGAGTACAAAATTACATAAGTACATAATTATATAAGCTATCCTGATGGAATCTACTTTTCTTGTGTAGAAATTTTAATTGAAAAAATTCTATATAATATATACTTCACACTTTCCCCTCCCCCAAAGACTTCCAGATTCCTCTTACCCACGCCCAACTTAATATACTTAGCCAGAAAGGAAAAGAAGGCCCAGGACAAGGTGTGCTCTCTGAAGACCTCAGTGACCCTCTCCTTCATGCTGAGTCCTACTAACAACTCATTCAGCAGAAACTTCTGAGTACAACCGTTTCTTAAATCTCTAAATATTCCTGAAATGTATGAATGAAACTAAATGCATGCATGCGCTTTTAATCCACACTTACGCCAAAACCACCAACAAGCTAGAGTAATTTTGCTCTTAAATTTTCCGTTTCTTGAGAGCTATCTTCCTAATTAAATGTCATCAATGCACAGCTGAGCTACTTACGTGCATACAAATTAACTCGCAGCATCCAAACAAGGTGTCCTGGAGAGCCCTCTCCTCACGTATCCTGAATATGACTTCTAACACAAGACACAAGACAAGACACTTTACCATGTATGCCAATCTTTTAGATCTTGTCTTCACTGGTTTTTAACGTGATTCTCTTGTACTAATTCTAGCCTCCTGTTACCGCCACATTCCTTCATTCTGCATGCCCATCACCATCCTCTGTGCTTCCTTCCTCCAAAGGAACTTCCCATATGCCACCTCCCCATCTAATATACTCTTTCCACACACCCTACCTTGAACACTGATGCATACTTCACATTGCATTTCAAATATAATTTCCCAGTGGAAGCTTACTCGTCCTTTTTCTAACATCAAATCAAAAACATCAAAGAAAGAAAGAAAATGTATCATTTTCCTTCATTACTTGCTGTAGTTGAATTTTGCACTAATACTGAATTTTTTTATTTAAAATTATTTCCATTAAAAATGATAGAATTATTTTATTTTAATTATAAGCTTTTGTCAAAGTATATTTCATCATTTAGTACTTCTGAAACATGTGAATTATTAAGAGGCAGTCTGTTCAAATATGGAATAATATTAAGCTACTCCAAAAACAGAAAAAGAAGAAAACGTAAACTGTTACTTTAAATAGAGAAGGAAAAGAGAAACAGTCTAAGAAGGTAACATAAATGCCCACTCTAATAACCTCTTATACACTTAATTACTGAAGATACAAAAGGGCCTACACTTACACTCGTTTATCCTGGTAGCCACAAAAACTTTGTATGAACATATATGTATTTTTAGAAAGTCATATAGAATAATATAAATAAGTAAATCCAATATGTGTTAGTATTTATGGATATTTACTCTGCTAGCCATTAAAACCACATATGTAAAGAAACATTTACTTAAAGTTCTATATAAAAATAATATAAATAAATAAATCCAATATGTGATAGTATAATTAATATACTTTAATGGAACTAAACTATGTATTTTTTTTCAAAGCAAGCATAAATTAGTGAGAAAAGTGATTTTGTTTTATGTTCATGGAGTTTCTTTGCTATTTGTTTAATAGAAGACAGCTGAATTCTCAGATTTTCTTCTGCATTCAATCTGCTGCAATATCACACATCATGCAGCCTTTGAGAAACTCACTCAGGAGAAAATGAGAGTGTAAAGGAAAAGGAAACCCAGAGTAGATTATGGAAATGACTTTGAGCTTTCTGACATTATAAAAATATTTCAGATACTGTCAGGGATCCAAGGACTTCAATTTAAGAACTGCTAATGTGATTCATTCTTCAAACAAGGAAAATTTAGATAATAAAAATATATCACAGTGCTTATACTAGAATAGCAAGCATGAGTGGGAATGCAGTGTGTTCATGAAGGATTACAGAAATATTTCAATCAAAATTTCTTGAAACTCCAACAAAAATGATCTGCCAAAGAATATTTTTACAACTAGTTGTACACTTCTTTAAAGCTGCATGCATTTTCTGATGTTCACAGCCTTTCGGAAATGCTGAAATAGAAGAATAAATTGGTATCTGTAGAAACAAGTAAACATAAACTTACTACTCTTTCCCTCTTTGAATTCTGTCCTGAAGTATAAAAGTGAGAGTAGATTTATACTGTGGCATGGATCTACCGTGATATTACCAACGTCCTCCATGCTATTCAAACTCACCTTATCTCACACCAGTAACAGAAGACTCTCTAATCAAGAATATGGACAGGTCAGGATCCCTTATCCTTGAAATCATTCTTAAATATAGTCATATTTGAATTATATTGACCACACTTGGTTAGCTACTAAGTAACAGGGATTGTCTAAGTCACCCTTTAAATATAATTTTGCAAAAGAGAAATATTTGTCCTTGATTTAAATAAATACTCAACCCTAGCAATATTCTAGTAGCTATAAATTTCTTATGAGCTGTCTAATTATGCACATTTGTACCCACATATATAGCACATATGCCTTTGAAAATGATATTGAATCATGTATTCTGTCAACTTAGAAATCTTCTTGAGTTTTAGTTGCCTTTGACAATCTCTTTTCTACAGAGATAACCTTAAGTATTAAAAAATATTTAAGTGCAACACAAGGTCAGGCATTTTAAGACATCTTATGGATAGAGGCAGGGAACTGAGTAAGTTGATAAAGCTAACTCACTTAATAAAGCCCATTTTAATAATAAAAGAATCTGGAATACTTATGATAGAAATTGTAAAATTGCATAAAATATTTACAACTTTCTTTAAAAGCAATACCATAATCTTGCCGTATAAAAATTAACAGAGAGAAAATATTGATGTCATTTTTAATTGTTAATCAAATAATTATCAATTGATTTGAATTGGTATTTCATTGCTTTTGTTTTTCAAACAATATCGTGATATATAGCCCTTATTTACCTAGATAAAACTTGCTTTGTAGACCAAGCTGGCCTCAGTCTCATAGAGATCTGCTTAACTCTCCTTCACAAGTGTTGAGATTAAAAGTGTGAACCACCATGTTAAACTATTAGGACTGTTATTGTCTGTAAAGAATACTGAAATGAAATACTAAAACTTTAAAGAACAAAAATAGTAAATACATTTTACAGTACTTATTTCATGTGACTTGAAATGGTGTGTTTATCTACTTTCCAAATATTAACCAGATCTAATATCTATTTTGTTATATGAATCAAAAGCATATTAAAGATGCCTTTGAATGTCCATGCTATGAGATGGGCACACAGAAAGTTCAAATAATCAAAATGTTCAAAAGTGATCAAAATTGCAACAGTTTCCAAGGAAAATGTGATGATGTCTATTTGGAGTTATTTAAGGCACAGGGAGGATGATTTTATTAATGTTCTGGGAGATAACAGGTAGCTTTAATTATTAACTTTACGTGACATAGAATCATCTGAGAAAGAAATGAAGGATTGTTTATACAGGGTTTGCCTGCAGGCATGTCTGTGAGGTTGTCTTAATAGAGCTAATTGACATAGGAGGACCCCGCCCACTATGCGTTACATCTATCCAGGACTAGGTGAACTATGAATGGAGAGGAGAAATCTCGAGCTGAACAAAAGAAACCAAGATATGAATGGGAACTATTGCAGGTTGAAAGCTAGCTGAAGTTTCATTTATGATGTGTGTATTCTAGAAAGAAAGGTAAAATTTCAGTTCTATCTATCTATGTTTTATGAAACCTAGAATATTTTATGAAACAAACAAATGTTTGGGACTCTTCCTCCTGTTGGGTTGCCTTGCCCAACCTCTATATGAGGACTTTTGCCTAGTCTTTTTTTTTTTTCGGTTTTTCATTTATTTATTTATTTATTCATTTATTTATGAATTAATTAAAGATTTCTGTTTCTTCCCCACCACCGCCTCCCCTTTCCCTCCCCCTCCCCTCGTCAGCCCAAAGAGCAATCAGGGTTCCCTGCCCTGTGGGAAGTCCAAGGACCACCACCCTCCATCCAGGTCTAGTAAGGTGAGCATCCAAACTGCCTAGGCTCCCACAAAAACCAATAGGTGCAGTAGGATCAAAAACCCATTGCCATTGTTCTTGGGTTATTGTATCTTGTTTTGTCATTTTGGCTGCTGTCTCTTAGAGGCCTGCTATTTTCTTAATGGAATGAAGGGGGAATGGATATTAGGGAGGTAGGAGGAGTGGAGGAAGAGTAACCTGCATTCAGGATGGATTGTATGAAAGAAGAATCTATTTTCATTTTTTAAAATTGCAGATTAAATATACAGAGTTTAGGTTCATGTTCATGCTGGGTCCAGTAGACACAGTTTGAATCAGATGACATGGAGCTAGAACATAGCTTTGAATATCCAAATTCAGTTTACTCTAATAGATTCAATAGAGTACATATTAGTTAAACTTTTGCAGAAATATAAAGCATGGGCAGTTGAAAGAAAAATGATAAAAGACAGACAGATAGAATATACATGTGCATACAAACATAAAAACATAGATGATGTATTGAAATAGATGCCAGACAAATAATTTGTTAGGAAAATTGGGTCATGATTACAGTCACAGAAAAGTTCCAAAGTACACTTCTAAGTTGAAGAAACTGAGAGGCATATAGCTTGTCTTAGTCGAGGTCCAAGGGATCAGAACTAGAGAAGCAGGTAGTGTAGTTCAGAAGACAAATCCCAGGAGCCTGAGAAGCTGTGGAGCTGCTGAGCTACTGGCAAAAGCCCCGCAACACAAAAGTCAGAAAAGCCTAAGTGTTGACGAGTAAGAACAAAGACACTTGTCCCAGCTTGAGATCCTGTTATACCTCTCTAGGGCATGTACCCAAAGGATTCTATATCTCATTAGAGATATACTTGCTCATCCATGTCCATTGCTGCTCTATTTCTTAAAGCCAAAAATTGGAAACGGCCTAAATGTTCATAATCTTGATGAACGGATATATAAATGGAGCACATGTTTTAGCCCCCCTTTTTTTTTTACCAAAAATATAATTAGAATTTGAATATGTTAAGCATGGGAAGATTTACATAGAAACTACAATACAGAGTTCAGTCAATTAAACTCCACGGGATATGTTACGTCTAACGAAAGTTACATGCTTAAAAAATGCCCATTAAAGGAAACTAGAAGATTCTCAAGAAGAGCAAGAGGTTAAGTATCAGGGTTACAGGTTAAAACTGATGTGAATTCTTGGCTAACCTAACAATTGATGCATTTGCCTTTATCTGCAGTGTGTGCTGGGCCTGAGCTTGTTTTAACTATGTGATGTTATAAAAATGACACTATGCACTGTCCAAAACTGGACCATTCCTTTTAAAAAATTTCATCCAAGTCTCTAAAATGCTAACTCTGGGGAATCCAGCCACCATGGAGAAATCTGACTATTGAGATGATGGTGTAGTAACAGTCTCAAGACACAGACAGTCATGAAGAGACAGGGCAAACCAAAAAAAAAAAAAAAAAAAAAAAAAAAACACACACAAAGTACACTTAGTCACGAGAGGAACAAAATATTCTCCTGAGCTACCTTCACCCAGCTGATGCTATTATGAACAGATACTAAATTTTAGATATAGTACTTCCCAATTCTTAATTTGCAAAATGTTTTTTTTTCTTTCTTTTGAGCAAGTATATTCTGAGATAAACTGTTAAGCAATAATATGTAATGGGGACAGCTAGGAATTACAAAAGTCACAATGCTGCTATTGTTTTGGCACAATGACTTCTCAAATGAAGCTGGATTTCCTTATAAATGCTGGTGGTTAGTAACCCACAAGCTCAGTGAACTAACTTCCACACGTGCTTGGACACACAAACACACAGTCATACGCACATGCACGTTACAGGAATTGCAACTGGGGGATGTGGGTGAAAATTAAATGGGAGGCTGGTGGAAACCTCCAGCAGTTAGAACTGAGCTGTCAAATAGGACACTCTCATATTTCCAATGCTTTTTTTTTTCCTAGAAGACATTTATAAAAAGAGCTTCCTTACCTCTGTTGGGAATCCTGCAGCCCCAGAGACCCGCTTTCAGTGGCCTACCTCTACAACAAGGTCAGCTAAAATCAATTTTTCCGTTGTAAAAAAGTCACCCAACAAGGAAAGACTTAAAAGAAAGAAGGGAAGGTAGGACAAAGACTTTACTGAAGTCTCTCTGAACCTTATGTATTTTGGGTCTAGAAAAGGAATAACTGTTTGCTGTCTTCTCTTCTCTCAGCACAAGCAAAAGGATGAGACCAAAACGCATGGTCTGAAAATCTCCTTTATCAAAGATGCTGATATTATAGTATAAATTAAGGAAGGTGCTGTGCTTTCAAAAAACAATTCCACCAAACTCATTGATTGTTTCCTGCCCATAGATAATCCTGAGTAAGTACGTTCATTGATTTATGCCACTTCTAAAAGCACCAATTCCCCTGAATTATGCTACTGCACTTCAAGCCAGGCAATTCTAATTCATTTCTTTAGTTTGTAGACTGCATAAGAAATTTTCAGCTCGTTCAATAGGATTTTTCAGGAGAATTTAGGTGAAGTACATTTTTCTTATTGTTTTATTATCTTATGGTTTTCATACACGTGTATTTGAATCACCTGTAAGCTGTTTAACTTACAATTTTCGCATTAATAAGAAAATAATTTCATCAGATTTCCTTACAGAAAAATAAATCCTAGTATAATAATTCTCTGGAACTTGATGTAGGTTTGGACTCTAAGAATTTATTTCTATATACTTTTGTATTTGAAATTTCTAATAAGGATTGAATTTTCATTACTTGTGGTATTAGAGATTCTTGTTTGTTTGTCTCCCCTTATCCTCCACAGTAATAGTTTTCACTGTGGCATTTTCACACATACTCTGTTTTTATTTGTTCCCCTCCTCCATTCTTCTCCCCTGTCGCTCTGTGTTTCTTGTTGTTGCACTTTTAAATGTCCATATCTTCTCTAACTATTTCACGTTTTAAAATAATCTTTTGATGGGAGTCTCAGTACTTTAAGTGGAATTAAATATATGTGAGCTTGGCTCAAATACCAAGATCTGTCAAGGGTCTTTAGTGTGTCTGACAGCACTTAAAGGTTTCATATGGGCATTTGTCTCTATGTTGTCTTCAGTGGTAACACTCAATCAGAAAAGATTCGGGAAGCCATTTAACCTTAGATAATAGCAGGTGTAAATCATGCTTCTGGCACATGCAGGGAAATGGGAGCTCTTCTTTAAATTGAGATGATGCTCTATTTCCCTTCTTTAAACTCAGCCATATGTATCAGCAATTGACAGAGCTTGTTTTCCCATAGATTCCCTACAGCAAAATATTGAGAAATGATAGCCCACAGCACGTTTCTGGGGGTGATACACCACATAATGCAAAAAGAAAGACTTTTACTTTGCAGTTTCCTGTCTCTATATATCACAAGTAAATATATTTATCATCTTAGAAGACTTCAAATTCATAAGCTCAAAATAAATGGATTTAAAACAAAACAAATGTCCTGCTTTTTGTCTTTCTATTGCTCTCCCATCTCCAGGGAAGAGCACACCAATAAATTATCTAATACCAAATGGTCAGCCATGAAAACATGTATATGCATATAATATTATACAGACTTGTATAAGGTATTTTGGATGATGTTATAAATTCTATATGCACATTATGTATACATATATGTATAATTATACAATATAAAGTTGTTTTATTTAAGTATTTAGGAATATATGTGTATATACATATATGTGTTTGTTAATAATTAATAAAAATGGTCATGAGCTTGTGGGAAAGCCAGAAAAATTATATGGAAGGGTTTGAAGGGTGAAAGGGGAAGGAAGAATTGATGAAATTTTACTATAAACTCAAAAGTAAGAGGGAAAATGGGGGAAAAGAAAAGTTTTTTAAAAGTGTTCTCTAATGTTGACTTGTTCACCATTATATCCTCTGTGGTTTCATTCCATCTGTCACATAGAAGGTGACCACAGACAGCTATTCAATAAATTAATGGCTGAGTAGACATTTTTCTTTGATACAAGTGTTTATTACAGAGAAGCATAAACTACATAACACAGAATGTGCCTTCTGTTTCTCAGTGAGGAATTAGGAAGCTTTAACTTTTCAGAAGGAAGAAAATTCAGAGAGAAATGATTACCCCGGGGATAGAGTGTGCTTGGTCACAAATGGAGACTTAAAATTGGTAATAATACATCTGTTTAACATATTTCATCACTATAGATTTACAGAGTTAAGAAGCCCTTTTAGGTATAGTTAGTGTCTTAGCTTCAAAAGTTGAGAAAACTATGTAAGGTTTAGAGAGAGGTTTAGAAACCATGCCTTTAGCATTCTGAACCAGGGTCCACAGAATCCAAACTGCTGTCTCTGTTCTTCCAGATCTAGATTCTTCATTCGCTTCTGTTACCAGTACACATCCTTCGGTTTTGATCAAAGTAATTGGAAGAAAGGGCAAATCAAGACTTGAACTTTGGAACTCATTTGACATGGGGAACTTATTTTCTCTCACTGGACAGTCACTGGATATTTTTAGGTGGTGCTGGTAGACTTTTAGAGAAGTTGCCAGAGATTAGACTATGCAAAAAAATAATTGTTGCCTTTTTCTTTTCTGCATTGAGGTTTAGAAGGAATGAAGAAAGGTTTAAGAAGCACTGACAATGCCTTATATTGGTCTTTTTATTTTAAAAAAAATCACCTGCTGTGCAGTGATACTCCCTGTAATTTAAACTTCTCGACCACATCTGCCAATATTCCTCAGCAAGTACTAGAAAACAACAAAAATCGCAAAGCTTTTATTGATATTTTTATTGATTTTTATTGAGCTCTACATTTTTCTCTGCTCTCCTCCCTGCCTCCCCTTTCCAACCTCCCCCCAAGGTCCCCATGTTCTCAATTTACTCAGGAGATATTGTCTTTTTCTACTTTCCATGTAGATTAGATCTATGTAAGTCTCTCTTAGTGTCCTGTTGTTGTCTAAGTTCTCTGGGATTGTGGTTTGTAGGCTGGCTTTCTTTGCTTTATGTTTAAAAAACACCCGTGAGTGAGTACATGTGATAATTGTCTTTCTGTGTCATGGTTTCCTCACTCAACATAATGGTTTCTAGCTCCATCCATTTTCCTGCAAAATTCAAGATGTTGTTTTTTTTCCACTGTGTAGTACTCCATTGTGTAAATGTACCATATTTTACTTATCCATTCTTTGGTCGAGGGATATTTAGGTTGTTTCCAGATTCTGGCTATGACAAACAATGCTGCTATGGCCATAGCTGAGCACATGTCCCTGTGGCACGATTGAGCATCCTTTGGATATCTACCCAAAAGTGCTATTACTGGGTCTTGAGGAAGGTTTTTTTTTTTTTAATTTTCTGAGATATCACCATAGTGACATCCAGCAATGCAGAAGTGTTCTTTTTACTCCACAACCTTTCCAGCATAATTGTCATTAGTGTTTCTGATCTTGGCCATTCTTACAGGTGTAAGATGGAATCTCAGAGTTGTTTTTGTTTTGCATTTCTCTGACGACTAAGGATGTTGAACATTTCCTTAAGTGTCTTTCAGCCATTTTAGATTCTTCTGTTGATATCTGTTAAATTTGTTTGATTCATAACATCTGTTAGCTCCCTTATTTCTCTGCTAATTTTCTATCTGACAGATCTTTCCAGTGTTGAGAGTGGGTGTTTAAGCTTTTATTGATATTTAAGGCCTCATATCCACTAAGACATTATTTTACACATAACAATGTCTCTTTGATTTAAACTGATAGCTAAACAATCCCTCGTATAGTGTCAATTAATGATAAAAGGAAATAATAAATGATCCTTTAATACAGTTCCTCGTGTTGTGGTAATCACAACAAAAAAATCATTTCATTGCTTCTTCATAACTGTAACTTTTCTACTATTATGAATCCCAATGCAAATATGTGGTTTTTGTTTGTTAGTTGCTTTTTGAGGCAGAGTTTTTCTGTGTAGGGCTGGATGTGCAGGAGCTTGCTCTGTAGATCAGGCTGGCTGAAAAAGCAGAGAACCACCTGCCTCTGAGTTCAGAGTGCTAGGATTAAAGACCAGCATCACTATGCCCAGCTTGTATCTAATCTTTAAATGATCAAGTTTCCCTGGGTTTGAGCACTTTAGAAAGCTCCTAAGTCACTTGAAACTTTGAATAGCTAAAATTACTGTATTTTTCTTGGCAACCTTTCTATTGAACAGAACGTCAGTTGTGATGCTTATGATGTGTAAGAGAGGATCATATTTTTCCATCCCAACAAAAGCCAAATCAAAGTCTACTCAGTATACTTTGAAAGGATGACTTCTCATCATCCACTTCATTTATTCTCTTTTTGCTTTATTCTAAACTATGGTAGGTACATTTTATATCATGTTTGTATTTTATTGTTTTTGCCTTTCTATGAGAAGATAGCACAAGTGGAAGAGTGGTTTCCTTTTCTGTGCTGGTATATCTCAGATGAGGAAAGCATTATATGACGAGGTAAAACAATGCAATAAAACCAAATGCATATCACAGAAAATAGACACTGTCTTTGCAAGCGTATCTCTAGACATAAATATATAGATATTGGTGAATATTCATATTCTTTCTTTCCATGCAAGTTGAGAGCACTGTCTCTTTCTAGGTAGTGTTCCTCAAACATAAAATGCTTAAAGTCTTTAAACACATATTTTATTAAAATATCAGAGTCAGCTAAGAAATATCTTTGCAAGAACATGTTAAGGAAGATTTGTTCAAAACTTCTAAAAAAATTTTTAAGAGAATGAATACAATACTTGAAAATTTAATGACATTTCTTAAAAAGCACTGCTAATGGACAGGTAATACTTACATACAAAGGAACACCATAAAGATATGTTAAATTTTAAGGACTATAAAAAACAACCTTTTATTCACTACCAACACAAGTTGTAACCTTAGAAAAACATAAAGTTCTATAAGACTTCCTCCCACATTCCCTGAATTTCCTTGGTGTGTTTGAAGACAAATCAAGACGGTATTAAATTCTAGTTGGGAATTTACTTCAGCAGAATTTCACTTGATCAGTAAATAATCAAACCTCCTATAGACCCTAACATACCCTAATTGACCCTAAAAGACATAAACAGAATATTAAGTCTTATAGCATTAAAATATATGTTGTCTTCAGGTTTATATGAAACATTGTCTAGGGTTAACTGTTTAGGCACAAAGCAACTGAACAACACTGAAATGATAAGAAATACACTTCCTGTCCAGACTGACATGGTTGGAATGCTATAATAAAATGAATCTAGAAAATTTACAGAACATAAAATTCAAAGAGTGTGCTCATCTACATTTGATG
The DNA here is from genome assembly GCF_014885135.2 of Alexandromys fortis. Lineage (NCBI taxonomy): Eukaryota > Metazoa > Chordata > Mammalia > Rodentia > Cricetidae > Alexandromys > Alexandromys fortis. The sequence goes on from NW_026067949.1 coordinate 38,563,716, forward strand.
AGTGAAAGAGGATATCAAAGTGGAAATACAAAGAAAACCTTTCAGAAAACAAAAATGGAAATACAGCATACCAAAAGTCATAGACAAATGTATAGATATATCTAGAGAGAAAAGAAGGACGTTATCAAATAAATACACATCAAATAAACAAAGGCATACTCAAAGAAACCACAAGAAGTCCAATATGAAAAAAGAAAAGCAAAGTCAAAACAGTCACACAAAAAAATTGAAGCTAGAAATTCAGTAAAATGGTTGATGTTGGCAAAAATTGACATTTTAAAATCAAAGCAAAATCAACAAACCTTTATTTATAAAAACAAATGCTTAAAAATTAGAGGAACAGATATCACACTTCATGGTCAGGGAAAGCCTTCCACAACTGTTCCATGAGTTCTCTGCTTTCATGTCATTCCCTAATCACGTGCCTGTTACTACACACTAACTGACTTTTCAATAAAACTTGAGAAATTCTCTAAAGCTGATGATGAAAAAAATTAAAAACACCAAGGAAGAAGGACATAAAATTCATCTATTTGTTGATAAATATTATATTGTCTTACATTTGAACCTTCAACAAAGTTAATTTTTAACTTGTGATTGGACAGAAGGGCAGATGGCATTCACAACTAGTACTTATTCACCAGGAAAAGGAAACCTTCACACCTTAGCTTCTTTGTCACTTGCTTTTATTAATATTATTGATGGTTCTGGAAGTTTCTAAGCACTCTTTATCAAATAAATAAATGAGTAAAAATGCATGAATTTATGGAACTCTACAAATTATTTTTAAAAAAGCAGAAAAATTGCAGTTAAGTATGCATGTAAGTATGCTAAAATCTGTGATGCACTGTACATAACCCATGTGTTTCCTTATATGGATTCAAGATCACACAATAAAGGACTGACAAAGATTATTAAAAAACTAAGGACTACTAGCCACTTTGAGTAATAAATAAGTAAATCTATAACGTTTTGTTTGGCACAACTTCCTCAACCAATTTTACCTAGGTATGTTCATGTAATACTTTTAAAACCTACTGGAATCCCAATAGATTAGCACCAAAAAGCAAAACCTCCCTCATAAATTCCTTCTGTTCGCAGATTCTGGAAGTTTCCACACAAAAATACTATTGTCTATTAGTCAATTTAAGGCAGAATCTATAACTGTACTTAAACTTTTTTTGTGATTTTTTTTAAAAAAGATATTGTAGTTAAATAGTAAAGAATTCTAACATCTTCAGTATGCAGCAAGAAAGATTGGAAGGCAGAAGTGGATAGAGAAAATTAGCTAGGTGAAATCTGTGGTGAATGGAAGGAGGGCAGAATACCAGATGATAGAATATTTGAGTAAATATTTGTGTACAATGTAAAATGACTTCATTTCTTATAGCCCTCAGATTACAAGTGGAAAAAAAATTAGTGATCATTGTAAGACCAGCAATATTCAATGAAATGTTAAATATAAATACAAAGAAATTTAGAAGGTTAATCTTTAACTTAATAATTCATAACATTTTCTAGCTCTCAGATATAGGATAATGATATACTTTGTGTCTGTGATTTAAAACAAAAGAAACTATTTTAGGGGCATGAATTTTTATAACCAGTTATTAAAAAAATGTCCAAAAAAGGAACCAATTAGCGATAATGAACAATAGTAGGTTAGATTTTCATATTTATTTTTGACAGGTGGCATAGCCAATGATGAGTCTGACTTCATTAGAAGGAAATATAATTTAGAGCTCTTCTGTTTATATAAAATTTCAGTTTATTCAAACTAATGCTTTTTAAAATTTAAAGCAATATAATATATTTAAGTTGCACCCTTGTTAATCTGAGGATAATGCATTCTCATATTAATATTTTTTCAGAAATTCATCTACATTAACCAAAGAATAAAATACTGTTATCCAACTACCAATTCATCTTTTTAAATATATTCACTACAGCAGAATAATCAATTGACATTTGGCACAGTCTTGTTTACAATAATTCAACTCAGCAGCAGGATAATTTACATTCTGGCCATTAGGCATGTGCTACTAATGAATCAAATCCATGTCTAATTCAAACACGTAGAGAAAAACATTGCATCAAATAATATCAACAAAGATCAGAGAATACGATGATAAAGGTATTATTCTACTCTTACCACAAACATTCATTAAAAGAAGCAAAAACTAAACAAGAAAATAAAAAATTGGATAAATATAGATTTTATTTCTAAAAAGAGCAAGTTGCATTACAGACTTTTCAGGTGACACCTTTGTTATATATGTATGTGGAGACTTAAAGTGAGCCATTTTTGCTACAATGTTAGCATAGCTCCATTGACTCATAGATCAAATCTCCTCACTATGAGATAAATGAATGTGTTATGAAGCTCGGTTTTCAGTAGATGTTTTAAACATTTGTTATGGTTAGAAATTTAAATCATAGTAGCAAGTCAAAATATTACATTTCTCTTCTTCAAATACACACTCCTAAAGGGGTCAACTAAAGAGACCATCAGCGTGAGTATGTTAAATATTTGGTTTTAAAAATACAAAAATAAGCCATAAAAATGCTTATTCATATGGGACTAAAAATTTTAAAAAAATGAAAACAAAAATGCATACAAGATATGTGGATTCTGGTTCTAACTTTTTGATTGCTTTTATTGCTGTCAGTTTTTGCTTGTTCTGTTTTAAAATTTTTGTTTTAATTTTGAGATTATAATGTAATTGCAACATGTCTCCCTTTTCTTTCCTTTCGTTTCCCCAAAACTTCCCATATACCCATCTCTGCTCTTCTTCAGTCTTGTGAACTTTTTTTATCATTAATTGTTATTGCATGGATGTTTGTGTGTATAACAAACATATATTACCTATATATTCCTAAGTATAACCTATTCAGTCTGTGCAATGTTACTTGTAAGTTTGTTTTCAGGCTGACAGTTGGCACTGGACAACAAATTAGTATGTTCTTCCCTGGGAAAAATCACCTCTCTCAGTCCCAGATCTTTTCATTTGCATACAGTTCTTTATGTAGACTTTCTCCACCCACTTTCCTTTGCCACTGATCCTGAATAAAGTTACATCATGTATTATATTCCCTTTCTTATTTAGTGGTGCCTAATTCTTTAAGCTCTAAAAGTCTATGAAATTAAGTTTTAAAAGTATATATCATATGATATGAGACTGCTTTTTAGTCTATATTTTTCTTGCTCATGCATTTTACCTACAAATGTGTGTGAAGAATAAAATCAAAATACCATGGTCCTCCTCACTAGTAACCTAAGTTCTCTGACAGGTATCAGTATACAGAGATAAATATGATTGTATTTGTTCATTCTAAATCTCATGTCATTTCTTTCCTCCTGTCACTTTTAGGGGAAAATTCAGGCATGGTAGAGTCCATATCATCATTTAGCTCACAAGAATAAACCCCGCAGCCTTCAGTGCACTGGCTGAATAACACTCCCTTGTGTATTCTCTCTGGTAATGAAGCAATGTATATTTCTGCTCAAATCCTGTACTATTATTTTAAGTGGCAGGTAGATTTACACATCTAGAAAATAGCGGAGCATGTTGATGAAAAGCCAAGAGACCAATTTCACAAATCTCGGTAATTACCCAGCCAATTCCAACCAGGTGCAACCAATGTTCAGTCTGTTCTAGAGTAGACACTTTGAAATTGAGGGAAAAATCTGACTGGAATTCAATCTAGCTCCCACAACCAGCGGCTTTCATAGTGTCATATGAAAAATGCAATGTAACAAACCAAATTCATTTCTTCAATGTGTGTGTGTGTGTGTGCAGTCATTATTACTTGCAGAAATAGAGAAACAAGAAAAAAGCCTAGGAAACAGTTCAGCAAGTAAAGTCCTTGCTGTCTTAGTCACTGTTCTACTGCAGTAAAAGGACCCCATACCAAAGGCAATTCTAAAGGGAAATAAATAATTTAACTGGAGTCCTACTTACAGTTTTCGAGGCTTCTCCATTATCATCAGGATGGCACTGGAGCAGTAGCTGAGAGTTGCATCCTGATCTGCAGGCCAAGAAACAGATACACTCAGCCTTTTCCTGTAGGCTTTTAAAACTTCAAAGCCCATGCCCAGCGCACACTTTCTCCAACAAGGCCACACATACTCCAATAAGGCCATCTTCCTAATCCTTCTCAGACAGTACCACTCATTGATAACTATACTTTCAAATATATGAGCCAATAGGCTATTCTTATTCACACCACCACACCTGCCATATAGCACAAGCCTGAGGACCTTCATTGCATCCCTTGTATCCATTTAAAAAACTTCCAGGAGCTGTGGCCTCACCTTGTAATCACAGAGGGAGAGGGCAGGTCCCAGGCAGTTCCCCGAGGCTCACTAACCATACAAGCTAATCCAATCACTGAGCCCCAGACACTAGGAAGAAAACCTGTCTCAAAAACTGAAGTAAATGATTCCCGAGGAAAAAATACACATGCAGATGGTTTCTAACCTCCACGTGCAGATTGTTTTTCTATTTTCAAGTAACAGGAAGTAATTTGCTCCTATTTTCAACTCATGAAGACTTAGACCCTATAATGTATCTAACATCTAGGATTTATTAATATTTGTCCTTGTAACACAGTTCACTTATATACCCATTTTCCAACAAATGGCAAAGCTTCAGGCTTCTTTAGAGTTGAGAAAGACCCATTGTGCATATAAACTACTTTTTCTTTATTCACCTCTGCTGTTGGAAACAGGCTGGTTACATCACAGCTTTAGTGATTATTGCTCCAATAAACACTGATGTACAATTAATACATTGACATAAACCGTCTGAGGGAGATATTTAGAAGAGACACAGCTGGGTCATCCAGTACACCCGATTTTAATTTATTTGAGCAACTTCCATACTGATGTACAAAGCAACTGCATTAGTTGACAGTCTCACTAACAGTGTCTAAGTGTCCTATTTGGTCTGCATTCTTGCCATATTTGTTACTAAATTTTTTATTACTGGAGTGAGGCTGATTCTCAGTGTAGCTACAATATGAAATTCCCTGATGGCTACTGATATTGAACATTTTTTCATATATTTATTAACCATTTGTACATCATCTTTTCAGTATTATCTACTCATTTCATTGTCCATTTATTGATCATGCCATTTGAATTTTCATTGTTTAGATGTTTTATACTCTAAATAGTAAACCTCTGCCAGATGTATAACTAGCAGAGATTTTCTCCCATTCTGTAGGTTGTATCTTCAATCGACCCTTTCTTTTGCATACAGAAGACATTTTAACTTCATGAAGTCCCACTTGTGAATTGGTGGTGCTATTTCCAGAGCAACTAAGGTCTTGTTCAGAAAATGCTTTTCTGTACCTGTATCTTTGGGAACAAAGAGAACTAATACAGTCATGGTTGAGTAAGAAGGAGAACAATGGAGTGTAGAAAGAATACACTTAAGTATATTATATACCTGGATTAAAATTGTCTCATGTAACTGGTATAAAAATCAAAATATCACATAAAATATTACTGCTATCATAAAAAACAATGCTAAGTAATTAAAGGATGTAAGATATTATTCACATTCACAAATTAATAGTGCACTTTATTATCATTACTGCTATCAATAAAAGAAAGTAACAGGAAGTACTCTGAGGAAAACATATAATCACAGGGATCAACTGGCAAAGTCCTTAATTGCATCTGTCCTATATAGGGTAAAAGAACAAGATTAGAGCTCAATATGAATAATTACTTTCCATAATAGAAAAATAAGCCTTGATTTTAGAATTATTTTTAGAATTGTGTGAAGTAGCAAAGGTCTCAAGTACTTGAAAATAAATTTACTTCCAGTAGTTTTTTTATTTAAAAAAAAATATGTTTCCAACCAAGAACACAGATACACACCAGGAGTTCAAGCACTACAACAGACACAGTAAAAATTTAAAAAAATAAATATATAGAATATTTATGGTAAAACATCTATTTATAAATCATAGGAATCACCTTTTGCAAAAAAACTTCTTCATGTATTATTCAGTAAAATTCTGATTTATCTATGATGCATCAATCACAGTAAGAGTTGATTGCTTAATCAAGCAAAACTAAAAATTGATCCCGATGCTTAGTGGGCATCTCTCTTCACATAGTTACTTCTGGGACATGAACTCATTTTACCCTATTTATCAATCAGGATTAACATTTATCTAAAGTTTGGGATATTTCTACATTAGTCACATAGCATTCTTACAAAGTTTACTGTCATCTGGATGAATTAATACAGTCCCACCATTCTATGTCAAACCTTCCCTATTTACTGCAAGATGCTCACCCTTTCGTGGGCATTATGTTCCTTTCTTTCTTCAGCTGTTAGTACTTGCACTTCTTAGCTTTAGTCAGCACAGACTAGAAAGTAGCTACAGCTATGGAAACCAAGACACACTTTTACTGCAAAGAATCACAGACCTCCTTGTCTTTAGCAGAGAGCCCTTAGTTCAGTCTCTCTCAACATCTCTCTCTCTCTCTCTCTCTCTCTCTCTCTCTCTCTCTCTCTCTCTCTCTCTCTCTCTCTCNCTCTCTCTCTCTCTCTCTCCCTCTCTCCATATCCTCTTCGTCTCCTAGCTCCTCTATCTCCTACTTTATCCCCTGCCCTCTCTCCCCAACCAATTACCATAACAGTAGATTGCTGTATACACTGAATAATGTATACAGCATTCTTATTTCACTCAGTCATCTAACCCTCTTGCTTTTGAACAGCAAACATTTGATGAGAAGCTCCTTTAGTTTCTCAACTGTTAAATTGTCTGTAGAGATTTAACACCACAGAAATAACAAAGCACACAGTGGGTTTCTGTGTGTGTGTATGTGTGTGTGGGGGGGATTCCCCTCTATATGCTGTATGTTTTATTGCCATTAGTTAATAAGGAAACAGCTTTCAGCCAATAACTTAACAGAGTAAAGCCAGGCAAAAAATCTGAACAGAGATGTAGAGAGAGAGCAGACAGAGTCAGGGAGATGCCATATATCTGCCAAAGGAGTAACATCTGGCACCGATAAGCCACAGCCCAGTGATTAATTAATAGATTAATTAATAAATTAATAGATTAATAGAAATGGATTAATTCTAGATGTAAGACCTAGCTAAAAATACTCTGGAGTCATTGGCCAACCAAATGTATTGTAATTACTATAGTTTCTGTGTGATTATTTTAGATATGGGTAGCTGGAAAACAAACCAGCAACCTCTGTCTACAAATTTGCTTTTATGAAAGGCCACCAAAACCTTTATTTTTATCAAAACCTCATTATTCACTTACAGATCAGGGTACTTTCAAGGAACAGAGTTTCAGTTGTTATTTATCTTGATTGAATGAATCAATGGAGAAAAAAAGATATTCTGGAGAATTATAATGACTCCCACAGAATCCCTGAAGTACACACCATTGGTTTACTCAACAATATAACAGAATAATTCATTTTTTTACATTTACTTTTGAGGAAATTACAACATTGAGAAACTGTTTAAAAATTACTTGTTTTTAAAAATGGAATATCCATAGAATGCATGTGAACCAAAGTATATTACAGGTAAATTGACTTTTAGGGATTGTTTTTATGTAATGCCTTCTTTCCATTATTAATCTTCAGTACAGCTTTTAATCAAATTATCAGAAATCTCAGTGGTGCTCTAGGCATCATCAGATGGATAGGGAAATCTCTGCATCAAAGTAGGAGAGCTGTGATAAAGTTTATTCCAAACAACTTCCCTATGTTCTGAGGATGTATTTGTAGTCCTTCATGGGATTATTTATTACATTCTTTTATGACTGTAAATAGCTGATGTTCATAGCACTATGGGAAGGCATGATGATCATGAAAACTTCATTACAACGGATACACAACCTGAACCACCCATCTTTCTGTACCCAGGAAAGGTTTCCAGTGGTAGAAACAGAACATAAGCCCAGCCACAAAACCTTAGACCTACGATTTGTCCTGTCTGCAAAATGAGATGGGGCAATGATGCATTAAACTTGATAGAGAGGCTAACCACTGACTCGTAGAACGTGAGGCCCATGCCAAGAAAGGGAGCCTCCATTTGAAAATGCCTGGAACCTTGCCAAAGATGGGGAGGAATGCCTGGAAGAGCCAGAGGTGCCAAGGTCACCATAAGAACACAACCCATAGAACTAACTAAGCAAGGCTCACAGATAGAAGCCACAAACATAGAATCTATACGGGTCTGAGTTTGGTTCTCTGCTTATTTGTTATGAGTATATAGCATGATTATTTGTGGGACTTTTAACAGTGGAAAGGGGGTGTGTCTTTGACTCTTTTGCCTTCTCTTGGGATCCTTTCCTTCTATTGAACTTACCTCCTCCAGCCTTGATATGACAGTCTGTGCCTAGTCTTATTGTAACTTGTTATACAATGTCCAGTTGATATCCTAGGTAGGCCTGCTTGTTTATGAAGGGAAATGAAGGAAGAATAGATTTAGGAGAGAGGGGAGATGTGGAAGGGAGGGGGCTGAGAGGACTGGAGGGAAAGGAGCTGTGGTTGGGATATAATGAATAAGAGAAGAATAGATAGATAGATAGATAGATAGATAGATAGATAGATAGATGATAGATAGATAGATAGATAGATAGATAGATAGATAGATAGATAGATGATACAAAAATAGAGTATAAACATTGGAAAGTTAAAAAGATTTTAACAGTGCTAATTGTTTTTGCAATTAATTAAAATAATTAGGTTATCCATATTACTAGCAGAGTATCATATACACCCAAGTACTCCTCCCAAAAAATGTATTCATTTTAGCATTTAGACTCTGGCACTCTCAAATTACTCTCCTTGCTTCAGTATTAGTTTAATTACAGCCAAGTTCTAAAATTTGAGCTTGTCATTCCCTCAAGAATACCTTTTACATTATTCATAATAATTCTGAAGATCTCCTTTGCATTGTCTCAATAGTGCATTCAAGAACCAAGCAGTGATTTCACTGAATGCATTCTAGGAACCTGAGTCATTTTTGCTAGCTAGTCTCCACAGATTCCTGCACAAACCTTTCTACCAACTTGCATCCAGTATAGGAGCCCTCCAGCCCTCAAATTACTATAAAGCATTGTGCTGGCCATGCTTTCCTTGTCACAGAAATTTGAACATTACTGTCAGTAAATACCACCTATATATCACCATAGTTCAAACTCAATATCTCCTAAGTTCATGGAGCGTGCTTTCTTCTTTGCATCTCCAATTGTCCTGTCTTTCTTTCTCTTTGTTCTTGTTCTTTACTGACTCAATTTTAGTTACATCTGTCTGATGTGAAAATGATGTCTTCCCTGTGATAGAGAGTATAACTTGTCTCTGTCCTCATGGAGAATTGCTTTTGGAACTGTCCATACCTAAAGAAACCAACATCTGTGGATGCACAGGTAATGTATATTAAATGGCACATATTCCGTATGGAATCTATAGAAATCATCTCAAACACTTTAGAGATTACTTAGGATGCATACTACAATGTTTATACCATACAAGTAGGAATTATAATACGTTTTTTAGAGAATAATGGTAAGAAAGATTCTCAGGACATTCACAGCACAAACCTCAGTCTATTCTCAGTACACTTTCAACATTCCCACCCTATGCTTCTGACCAGCAGTTCTTTGAACCATAGGATGGGAATGTGAAGACTCAGGGATCACGTACCTCAACTCCTCTGTTATCTAACTTCCAGCCCCACTGAACATATCTGCTTCTCTATGATGCCACAGATTGTAATCTTAGTTTGTAATTTGTCCCATTTAGTGAATACTTTATGGTGGTATTTTGACTAATTAATTAAAAACCTATGGGTAGGAAAGCTACTGATTGTTAAATGCGATTTTTAGCTATGGAAATTCTGATTGGCAATTAGGCTGTATTTCCTGATGTCAAAATTAAAGATTTAATAGAATCACTGAGAAATTTCATATTAATGCTTTCCAGTTTTTAATACATCATGTATTTTCAGCCCATAGATGTGGTTAGTAATAGCAAAGAATGATTTGTGGGAAAGCAGCTTAAAGGAATTAATATTTGCTGCTTGCATTAAATAAGAGAGTGATAATCAGGCTTAAAAAAATAATAACTTGTTTTCCTCATTAGCCAAATGAATATGGAAAATGACTCATCAGTCCATAAATGTATCATGATGCTGTCTTTGGTGTTAGCCAGCAGTGAGAACTAACTTGGAGGAATCATAGCAGGAGGTTCAAAAGATTATAGAAAACTTATGCTAAAATATGACTTGACAACATTTTAAGTTTGTTAATTTTTGGCAAAACAATATAGTCAGACAATTACTAAATTCTCAGCTTGCTGCTGGCCTCTTTGAATTATATTCCGTTTGTAGAAACATGATGAGTTTTTGTTCTACATGGAAAGGACAGAAGGTATACCAGCTTGAACTGGTTTTTCCCTGAAAAACTGTCCGGCACCCCACTGACGCTAAATGTGTCATTAACCTTCTACCTGGGGTGTTTATTACCTTAACTTAGACAATATTCACAAATGCCCTTACCAACATAATGAGGGCAAGGCAACAATCAATGTCTGCTGTGTTCTCTCATTTTTTAAAAGTGCAACTGCTCTTGAAAATCAAAACCTAGTTGAAAACAGGAGCTTCACCATATCTAAAGATCATTACTTATCCTTCTCAAAAACAAAATGTTGTTGAAAAAATAGATTGTTCTATAGTTTACTGTTCAAGTACTCTTTATTAGAACAAAAAGACATACTTAGCTCTACAATAGACTATCTGCACATAAGGCAAGATCTGTTGTGAAAAAGCACAGTATATGCTAAGTGAAAAAAATTTCAAAGGATGCATTCTATTCTTTGAGAATAAATAATCTTTAGAAGTACTAAATTAGACTTTTAGTTAGAACTTGGAATCCAGTGGACCTTCCAAAATATACTCAAGCAACTCACACTGCAATACAATGTTCCTTAAAATTATAGATGTCTCAATATAATTCTATATAAAACAAAATAAAATAATTGTGAGGGTTATCCTAATTTTATGAAAGCTTTTTATTATTTAATGTGTGATTCCCCTCTTCTATGGGACAATGGTCTTGCTACCTGTAAAGATTTGTCACTTGTATTGGTTTAATAAAATGCTCAAGGGCCAGTAACCATGATGTAAGAATAGGCAAGGTGACCAGAAAAGAAGAATTCTGGGAAGAGGAAAGATTTAGTTTGTAGTCATCACCCAGACAAAGAAGAAGCAAGATGAGAATGCCTTGCTGATAAAAGGTATCAAGCCACATGGCTAACACAGACAGGAATTATGGGTTAATGTAAGATATGAGTTCATAAGAAGCCTGAGCTAATAGGCCAACCAGTTAATAATTAATGTAGACCTCTGTGTGTTTCTTTGGGAAGGAATGGCTATGGAATCAAGCAGGATAGAAACCTCTGTTAACAAATGGCACCAACATGGACAACTATATCCACACAAAACCTGAGAGAGCTTGGGAAACAAACGGAGTTAGGCATGTCTTCTTGGTAGCATCATTTTCTCAGGTGGACTCTGTTTCCTAGAGGCATCTCATTTAAGAGAGGCTTCCTGACTCAGCTTTAGCTGTAAAAATCCTTGCAGCTCTTTTCTTTGTTTTGTTTTGTTTTGATTTGTTTTTATGTTTTTTTGTTTTTTGAAACAGGGTTTCTCCCTTGTAGCTCTTTAAAGATGCCTAACCACCAAACACTTAAATAGTGTTTATGAATAGCCAACAGCATGCTTTTTGATGGTGGAAGGGATCTTGAAGTACCATAGAGTTGTGGCAATAAAAATGGCTCCAACCAGTGCCTCTGCCACCAAAGTAGACTCTCAGAAACCTAAGACATGGGGTGGATCCAGACATCAAAGCCATGGCTTTAATACTAGCCATATCACTTAGAAAATTAAAGACTCGTGTAGCCAGAAAAAGGATAAAGTCCTTAACAAGAAAAAAGAAAGAAAGAAAGAAAGAAAGAAAGAAAGAAAGGAAGGAAGGAAGGAAGGAAGGAAGGAAGGAAGGAAGGAAGAGGAAGGAAGGAAGGAAGGAAGGAAGGAAGGAAGGAAGGAAGGAAGGAAGGAAGGAAGGAAGGAAGGAAGGAAGGAAAAAAAAGAGTTTGGTGTGGTGGCACACACCTTTAATCCCAGCACTTGGGAGGCACAGACAGGCAGATATCTGATCCATAGGTCCTATGAGATGAAAACAGGTGCTATTTAAGTTTTAAAAGTCATTGTACTTATGTCCTCACTCTAAATATTAATTTTGGTTCTGGCCATATGGGGAACATACATTTTTTATTTAATTATTGAAAATAGATTTTTTTCATACAATATATTTGAATTAAACTTTTATACCATTAATAGTTTTGCTTTGATTGCATGTACATGTACCCAATTCAAAAGCTTCTATATCTGTAAAGATTTATTTGCAAATATTTTGAATCTCTGGTTTAAAGTTTATTTGAAGTAGTAAAGAGATATAGAAAGGCTAGACGTCAAAAGCCTTCTTTAAGAGGCATATTCTCAGCTGATGAAAGAGACAATAAGCTCAATGGGGAAAAACTAAGCTAATATTGTATAATAATTAATTCTGTGATGAAAAGCCCAGAAGAGTTGACATTTGAATAGAGAGCTTAATGAAGTAGAGAGATGCATTGCCAATATTAAGATAGTGGAGTCTTTAAATATAGTAGTATGACCAACGTTTCTAGAACTCACCAGTAGATTTCTTGGGACAAAGAATGTGGATGAGAGTGAGGTTGAGAAGAAAGGTCAGAAGCAAGCCTTGTGCAAATGAGTCATGCTGTCCCATGACTTTTTAAAACGGTTCTGATTTGCAGCTGAACAGCACAATTTCATAAATTGATCCTCACAATACACAAAGGCTCCAAGATCCACAGAATATTCAGACTTGCAAATGACCTCATCTTTCAGACTTCCCATGAAAAAATGAATTCTAAAGAATAAAAAAAAAGTACTTGTTGCTAAAATGACAAGAGAAGTCATAAGAACTCTGTATTCTTCATGAGTATTTGAGAGAGCAAATGTTGAGAAAACTAAATATTTATCTTTTGACATCAACATTATTAGGCATTTATATAATTTATCTGTTTATTATTTATTTTTGGCACATTTGAAAAAGAAAATTTATTTCCCGTAGGTTTTTTATGTCTAGAGATAAGACCTTACCAAAAACTAAATAAAAATCAAAGGACCTCCATTTTATTGTTTATTGTTTTGTTATGTGTCGTTAGTGTGTTATGATCTGCCTGACTAATATTCAAATAAAGACTCACAATTGAATAAGTATATGTCAGCTTTTTTTAATAAAATGATAATGGCATAATTTTTTGTAGAAATGCCAGTGATTCAATGCCTGTGCTTATTATAGATGTTCAGCTGGAATAATCAATATGTTAATAACTTGCTAATGTCATCTGTATAGATTTAATAGGATGATATTTGTTGAGTGGTTGCATGACTAGGTATGACAGCCAAATATGTGTGTATCTGGAAGAGTTTATACTTTGGGAGGGCTTGTTTGCTACTGTGGCAGGAATAGATGGCTGCATATGAAGGAACACCAACTTGTCTGTTGGATTATCCTTCTCACAGTGATAATAAATATTTTCCATTGCCAATGTTCCACAAAGTAGGCTAATGTCATTCTGTTTGCTGTTTAGATTTCAACATTTTGGTCTGCCAGAACCACTTATAGTTTTACAGTTCCTTGTTTGTGATAGGCCAATACAAATTTGATGATCCATCCAAATATACAGACATGTCACTTTAATGTCACTATCATTATTGGAGCTGTCCATTACATGGAAATTCTTAGACACCACTAGCAAATGACAGATGTGTTAATTAAGAGACTGAGGCAAAGCCAAGGTTGATGTTCTAATAAACAGGTCATTAACTTTGGTAATGGCCAATTTGAGGAGATGATTGTTATTGCAAACTGTATTACATGAGTTATGAAAGAACCAGTGTAAATTTGAAGTGCGTCCAGTGGACAGATCATAACCGGCAGCATTGCAAGTGCTGGATATTCCTGTTGTACCACCTTGCTTATGTACAAAAATATGCCCTACAAGATGATTTTATACAAAGCATGACTTATTAAATACTTAACTGATTATTTAATAGAAATTACAATCCTTTCCTTTGCTATTCAAATAAAAATGCTTGCCAATGATCATGTTTAATTTGCCAAATGTTAATTTGTTACCAGATTAGCAATTATTCTCAGAACCATCAAGTAATAATAAAATAAGTTGAGGAGGCATAAGAGATATAACAATCATGTTTGAAGTACGTTCAAAAGACAATTAGGAATAAAGTATTTATTTCCTTGAACTTATATAAGAATTTTCTGTATATTGTATCTAAAAAAATCTTTTTTAATTTTTCTGCCTTAAGTTCAATGATAAGAATTCTCTTCCTTAATAGAAGGCAGATATAAGAAAATTTTTGAGTTTGAGACCTGCCTGCTTTACATGGTGAGTTTTAGGATAGCTATGGCTATCTACTCCATCTACAACAACTATTCTTGCTATAAATTTATTCCTAATGAAGAACTAATGCTTACAAAAAGATAATGATGTCTATTCTATGAAATGTTAATTTCAGAGTGTGGAAGTATTCCCTGCCTTTTACAAATCTTCCCTTATTTAATTAACTATGCTAGACAATCATTTGAAAATTTGCACTTGTTTTTGAGGGGTCTTCACTTACAGATTCACTGTGGCAATGTCCTGTTTGCTTCCTAGGGAAAAAAATACTTTTCTGTACCCATTTTCAACCTTTTGGCTTCTGTTTTAGAAAGCAGAAGAGTTAAATATCCATTACTGCACCCATTTTTGCAACTGGAAGAGACAACTCTTAGTCATACTAGACAATGAGAGGAAAACAAGGAAGGAACTGACAAAGCCTTACTCCCTCAGAGAGTTTGGGGTCCTCACTCCTCACTCACTCTAGTGTATGAACAAAATATCTGCATCTTAGGATGCTTTCCACATATGGAAAGGTATGCATAGATGGTGTGCTAGGTGGAAAGAAGAAAATCCCATCTGTGCTCAAAAACATCATGACAAGAGAGGAACCAAAGGAGTGAATATAGGCAAAGAACAATGAAATTTAAACATGAGGATGTTACAATTCAATCCATAATGATTTCTTATAATTTACAAATTAATAATTAAAATAGCCCAAAGTAGATGACCCCATGAAACAGCTTTGAATTTTCATAAGTAAAGAAAGTCATAAAAACTGAATATACTAGGTTAAGTTTTAAGTTCATTTCTCAAAGGCTAAAAGATATTGAGTTCCTTTTATTCTTAGGTATTTTCTGAGCTTTTGTGGTGCAAATATCCCAAGAGTCACTCCACAAAACCAGACTCTGAATTGAAAAGTTTTTATAAAGCTGAGCACTGACTGCCTGGAAAGCAGCAGTTCTAACAGCAGCAGCCCTGACTGCTTTGTGCAGAGAGATTTTAAAGGCAAAATCCATATTCTGGTTGGCATTTGCAGGTGGAATTAGAACAGGTGGAATTTGCAAGCGGTTTAACAGAAGCAAAAAGCAGCAGTCAGTTAGATGGACCATCTTCACCTCAACTCCCTGGAATAGGGTTTTGTAATTTTCTAAGGGACTGTCTCATAAGAGGGGATGTGAAAGGGAGTAGAGTCAGGCCTGAATCAGACCTCAGATAACTTCAGCAGGAACAAGATGAGGAAGCTTTGGTCTGGTCACATTGGCTACTCTCCAATCTTTATTCACCCACAAGGGGAAAAAAATCTATGCATTTTTACTACATTAGGCAAACAATATAGCTTTGACATCAAACCACAGAACAAGTAGGTCTTTCTCAAATTAAATCATTTGTCTCAAGTATTCCATTCCTGTACAACTGTGAATCACTGGTCTTTCAGGCTTCCTTAGAATTTCAGAGTGGCAAAACTGCCATGGGTAACACATAGAACAATTGAATTAAAAAACATAAAGGAAAGAAAGGAACAAGTCAACACTGCAGTGTGACTTTATGCTCGAGTGTCCTCAAGGTTGAACAACTACTAGGACCTGGCTTTGCAAACGAAGTGAGTCAGGAACTACCTTTACATACAAGATTCCCATAAAGGACCCTTCTGGAAGGAGGTTAAAGTTTAAAACTGTTCCCTGAGTACTTACATGGATATACATAGATTAGCATACCTTTCAGCACTCATCAGAGAAGCATCTTTGTTGAAGTAGATGCCAATTAATAAAGCTGTCACATGCTGAGAATCAGAAACTGAAGAGTGGTGTGAGAGAATTGTTTGTATTCCGTCAGTCATGTTTTAAATAAATGCTGATTGGCCAGGCAGGAAATATAGGTGGGAAAACAAGACAGGAAATAGAAATGATGTAATGAGAACAGGAGAATTCTGGGAAAGAGGAAGTTGATTCCTCTCTTTCTCCTGCCCAGACCACCGAAGCAGCAGGATGTGATCTGCCCCACTGAAAAAAGGTACTGAGCCACATGGCTAACATAGATCAGAAAAATGGGTTAATCAAGATATGAGAGTTAGCCAGTGAGAGGCTAGAGCTAATGGGCCAATCAGCTTATAATTTATGGAGACCTATGTGTCATTTTCTTTGGGGCTAAACAGTTGTGGGGTACCAGGTGGGACAAAAACCCCAACAACAAACAAGCCAGGCCTGTCCATGTTACAGAAGAGTGCTCAGCCTGAATGAGACATCAGCATCACATCCTTCTTCCTAAGGCTCAGGGATAATCATGGGGAAAAGGTCCAGAGATATTCTTTCTCCAGAGTAATAACTAAGTTATAAGTTCATTAAATTAAACTCTGATTTTAAGTGGAAGCATAAAATGTATGATAAACAGCCACATCCAGATGTCATTAACTGATTTATTAAATGTATGAAGATAAATTTATGTATTGTTTCTAAAATATATTTATTAAAAACAAAACATTTTAAATATCTTATTTTCACTATATAAAAATATAGTTTTCCAGTGATACAAGCATGTAATATAGCAATTAATATTTTAAATACTCAGTACTATATAAATAAGACAAAGTTGAGAACAATTATTAGGTATGATTCTATTTATTGATGCCTATTAAAAGTTGTTATTCTGAGAATCATTTGATAAGGTTTACATGCATGAAACTAAACAAGTCCGTTTAAAACTGTGTTCTTTATTTGACATGTGGGGAAAGACACATAAGAAAATGGCCAGCTGATCCAGTGTCATACAAATAGTAACAGGTGGAAACAAGATTTAAATTAAAAAATTTTATTGGAAAACACAAAAATAATTTCATAGAGTATTGATGGAGGTGGGTCTTGTATCTATCTGTTGCTTTTATTGATTAATTAATAAAGAAACTGTTTGGCCTTTGATAGGACAGAAAATTAGGTAGGTAGAGTAAACAGAACAGAATGCTGGGAGAAAGAAGCTGAGTCAGGTGGTCGCCATGATTCTCCCACTCCAGACAGACGCAGGTTAAGATCTTCCCTAGTAAACCACCTCGTGGGCTACACAGATTATTAGAAATGGGTTAGATCAATATGTAAGAGCTAGCCAATAAGAGGCTAGAGCTAATGGGCCAGGCAGTGTTTAAAAGAATACAATTTCCGTGTAATTATTTTGGGTAAAGCTAGCCGGGTGGCTAGTATGGGCGCTCCTCATACTACAGAGTATTCGATTAGTGGCTGCCACACAAAGTGCCACCGTAGATTCATAAGAATACTTGTATTTTGGTAAAACTTATCTATAATTAGTCAGTTTAAGTACTGTCATCAGATCTGTATTCTAATCTGTCTTAAATATATTATTGAGACAGACAAGAATAGATTCAGATAACAAATGGGATAACAGAATGTTGGCAGCAAAATTCAAAGCATGTTTCCAAGATGATTTCAAAATGTGGTCTTTGATATATTTTCAAGCAGTATTAGATGCAGTTCACAAAAGTAGTCTGTTTTCTTGAAGCCACCCTACAAATAAATACATATAAATATCATCACACCATAAACTTCTAATATGACAGATAATATCTTTAATTGTTCTCATCTTTTCATTGACAGTGCCTTGTGAAACTCCTGTTAAGAATGAAATCAGTCCACTAATTAATCAGTTGCTTCTTTTGATGTGATTCCAAAATATTAGTGTGTACAACTTTTAAACTAAACTGTCCATTTTAATTAAATTGGCTGGATATTTTGTTTTAGGAAATTTGTGTGCCCATGTAAAACTTGTCAGTATAACTGGAAAACACTTGTTAATTTATTCCAAATATGAAAGATGCTCTTTTAAGTGCTGTGGAAAACTGATGTAAAATCAATCAGAAATGATATCAACCTTAGATTAATATGATATGAGGAAAATGAATTAATATTTATGGTTACATAAAAATGGTTATTTTTTACATTAGTTTAACATACAAAAGCAATTCAAATAAGTTAAAAATTAATTTAAGCTGGCATAAGAGATTGAATTTTATATTTCTGTAAGAAGATATTTAAGAATAGTTTAAACTCACCTAAACTAACATGAAGATTTATTTGGGAAAATACAGACAAAAACGATACTGGCAAATGTAGAAAAATAAAAAATAAGAAGTCTGCTTCCTAATTGCATGATAAATAAAGTAGAATGAAAGAAAACAAATCCTGTAAGAATACCAATTAAGAAAAAAAGAAATGGTTGTATCAAAAAATTGGGATTAGACCCAGATTGTTCAGTTTATTTATTTGGGGTGCCAAAGTCCTTGTTGCACATAATCTGAGTAGAAAGTAGCAAGCTGTGAGCAATAGTGGTAGAGTGGTATTTCTGAAAATATTGAAAGGAGTGCATCTCCATGACATGTTCTGAATCAGGACACGTGAAGGGATTACACTCTTGGTTAGCTCTCATGGGGTAAAGCTTGGTAGACACAGATAAAAGTTAGCAATAATATTGACATGTGAGCTCTTTCTTTTCTAGAGATGACAGCGTCATGAATTTAAAATGGATTGGTGGATAAGGACATGAATTCATTGCCTGGGTTGTCACTAAGGAATAGTCAATATTACTTTTCACATATTTAGGGAAGCTTGCCAAGTCAACACAAAGTATAAATCTAGACTTAAAAGATTAAGTTAATGCTGGCTCTACAGATTTGGTGCCATTCTCTTATAAAAGAATCTTAAAATGGTCTTAGTAGATGAAATTATGATGAAATAACATGAAGAGTAAAACAGAACAAAAGGACTTCACTAAACTCATGCATGAGGAAATGGATATGATGGTATGTTTCTGCTTAAGAATAAAGAGTATTTTTAAAAGGTTAGGGGCATCAAAACTAGATAAGGAAAAAGAAGAAAAGTATACTATATGTAAGAGTAATAAATAGTCAACCCATTTGATTAGGAAATATATATTAGCAGCTAGAGTGGTAGCTCAGTATACATAGAAGTCTCATTTTGCAACGTTGAAGCAACCAACTTTGGTTAAGGCCTAGTGTAACTGACAGACCATTTTCAGAGGCAGGAAATTTTTCAAAACTGTCTTACCCTGTCTTGGCAAGATTTGACAGTCCTGCTTATCCATTTCCAGATACTATGTAACTTGTCAGTGGTTGAGGCATTGTCAGTTCCTTGCCCAAAGGCCAGTTTTGCCAAGAAGAAACAAGCTCCAAGTGGAGTGTCTTCAGTGCTCAACATTCTCTCAGTAATAGATTGGTGCTGTCAGAAGCAATCATGTCTCATGTCGACAGAACCCTAAGTTATTTAAATGCCACATTCCTCAGATCCTTGAAGTGGCTGAAGATAACAGAATACAATCTCTAGGTATCTAAAGAACCAAATTTATCTGACTGTACGTACAACAGACATGAACAACTATTGACTTATAATAATTAATACCTGTATAACTTAAAGACTAAACTTTATGTCAGAATATTAAATAATTTGCAAACAAATGTGCAACAAATGAGGACAATGACCTCAAAATGTAAACAATGTATAAGTATCTTGATCAGAGATAGGAATAATATAAAATGCAATATGAAAATCTATCCCAAAAGTTACATCAATATACAAAATGTCCTAAACTGAGGTAGAAACATGCATATATACAATCTGACAAAATAACATTGTATATATGTACAAATAATGTAAACAAAAGTAACAAATATAATATGAACTTGTATCAATATATGAAAACTATGCCAATGTAAATTATCCATAAATAATAGCTCACAAGTATTCACTCTATTACCCACAATTACTATCCCCACCACTTTTTCTTAACATAGTTTTCACCCAAACCCTCTCTCTAGTACAAATAATAATTAACAACCCCTAAACAGTGTTCCCAACCCTATGGACAAACATTTTTAAGATAGGGAAAGTTGTATTCTAGAATTGTTTCCCGCTGTCATGGGGTTGATGTTCTCTTAATGGGATCCTGCAAAAATTAAGTGGTGGCTAAGTTCAAAATTATTGTCTAGTATAGTTGCAAGTTGCAAACAATTTATGAGCAGTCAATAGGTTTTTTTTTAATTGTTTGTTTGTTTTTTGAAAGTTTTCATTTGGAGTTCTGGCCAGAATATGAGAAGGCACACCATTTTAGCAGCTAGTACCCCAAAAACCAGTCTTATAGTGGTGCTGTCTACATCACGATGTCATCTCAACTAGGTGGGATGGTTGCTGTAGGGCCCCATCTTCTTCCTGGAAACTTCAAATATTACTGCAGGAAAAGGATCTGTAGGAAAAATCTATTGTTTATCATGGAAAACTTAAACATCATTTATATAAACATACATACAATGAAGAATATGATATAGACAAAATAGGCATAGAAAATCTCTCTTAAAGGAGCCAGCAAAGGCAAAGAGCTGTGTTAAACTGTATTTTTGTGTTTAAAATTAAGCTCTCTCATGTTTTTAAGAGGATTTAACCATCACGTTGGTGTCAATTGTAGGCATAAGTTCAAAACCATTCCACACCAGTTTACAATTATGATTAATAAAAGGATTATTTATTTAAGAGGAAAACTTACAGATCACTATCCTAGACAACAGTCCTCTGCGTGACCAGGAAGAGAGTCTAGCAGCTGGAAGTAGGAGCCAAAAGCAAGAAAGAAAGCACACGGTCCCCACTACTTATTTAAACTATAAGATTCCACATCCAAGTGGGCTGGTATATTAAAGGCTATTGGCTAAAGGAGCAAAACGTGCTCCCACAACAACTGTGATTTACCTCATTGGTACTGACCCAGTTGTTTCTGTTTTTGCAAATAAATCACTTAAAAATGTGACCAAATGGTTACTTACAGCACAATAGCTAATTATTTCAATTCAGAATTTACCATCAACTACTAGTGTCAGTTAATATATCTCAAAGTAACTTTCATTTATAGATGTTTTGAGTAACTAGATATGCGCACTAAACTGAGATTTGAGTTCTCTCATACTCCTGAGATGATACATGCATACTGTATTTCTAAAGTAATTGAGAAAGGAATAGGGAGGTCCACATATATCACTTGAGCAAAGTCATCATAAACTTTTGCTTCCAAAAAAATCTAACAAATATTGTTACAGGAAGGCTGCTTGTTTGTCCCAGCTGCCCAGAACTGAAATAACCACACAGAAATTATATTAATTAAAACACTGTTTGGACCTTTAATAGTAGCTTCTTATTGACTAACTCTTATATTGATTCAACCTATTTCTATTAATTTGTATATCGCCATGTGGCTTGTGACTTACTGGCAAAGATTCTAAGCAGTGTCTTTCTCAGGCTGAGGATCCATGGCCCTTCTTCTTTCCAACATTTTCAGTCCAGTTTCCCCTACCTACCTAAGCTCTGCCATATCAGCAGGCTAAGGCAGAAAGACTTTGTGCTACAGTTTTTACTGTGTGTGCTAAATTACCTGTACAAAAATATACTTAAGGGAAAAAAGGAGTTATTTTAGCTCAAAATGTAAGGCTATAGCAAACAACAAAGTACAACAAAGCAGGGAGGTCAAGGCAGCAAAGATCTGAAACAACTAGTCATGTCACATTCACAGTAGAGTAGAGAGGAGTGAATCTTATTTATGAGTCCTCGTTTGGGCTCAGCATTCTAGCTCATTTTTATTCAGTCCAAGACTCAGTCCATGAAAAAAAAGGTGCCACTCACATTCATGGTGGATCCTTCCACATCTATTATCCCAATTAAGAATGGCCCTCACAGGTATGCCTGTAGCCTCACCTCATATATAGCCAGTCCTACATTGAGATTCTCCTCATAGGGAGTCTAGATTGTGTCAAACTGACCATTCAAACTAACCTATACAACCTCTCCCCTTATCAATCTCAAGCAAGCTCATGACTTTGAGAAAAATCTTACCTTGTTGGCATAAGTCTTATGTTCATTACCTAATGTAAAGTACGTCCCATCTCTAAAATTCTAACTTTAAATATTTATATCATTTAAGTATAACTATAAACTAAAATCAAGTTAGATGTGCCCAACATATAACAACACAAAACAAACCATTCTTATTCCAAAAGGAGAAAAGAGGAGCACAAAATAATCACAACAATTTAAATTAAATGTGGGCTTGGAAACACCATATCCTATCAAGACCCCATATTCTATAAAGACTGAGGATCATGATGTTATCAGCTAAGCTCCACGGGACTTAAGTACTCCACCACTCTAGCAGCGCCACCTTCAGAACGCACAGCTTCCCTCTTGTACCAAGTTGACACCACCCCTCAGCTCCCCCTGGCATATGCCCAGGAATCTGACATCTCCAATATACTGATTTCTCCACTGATACTGAGGCTTGTTCTTCACAGTCTGACATGATGGTCTCTCAGAGCCATGGGAACTATGACCCAGACACACGGTGTCTATTGTCATCTGCTCTCCATAAACCTCTCAATTGTGCAACTTCCACAAGTTGGTACTTAAAAGTGACCATCACAATTAATAAAATAAACATTGTACTACCTCCCTTACTTTTGGCAAGTTCTCAGCATTAAATGACCGTGTAAGTCATGCTAATTAAATGTATTTTGTAGTACCAATGAGAAAAAAATGATGGCAGATAGATAGAGAGAGATGATAGATAGATAGATAGATAGATAGATAGATAGATAGATAGATAGATAGATAATAGATGATAGATAGATAGATAGATAGATAGATAGATAGACAGACAGATAGGGAAATAGATAGATGATAGATAGATAGATAGATAGATAGATAGATAGATGATAGATAGATGATAGATAGATGATAGATAAATAGATAGATAGATAGATAGATAGATAGATAGATAGATAGATAGATAGATAGATAAGAGGTATGAAGCCACTAGAGTTCCAAAGATGGGTTTGTAGGACTACATCAGTTTGAGATGAGTTTGATTAAGCTATATAGTTATAACAGTTACTATTAAATGTCAACAGTGTAACTCATCAGCACTCTCTTTTTATATATCAGTTGTCTTCTATCCTATGATTCCTGCCCTGATTCCCTTTTCTCTTTTTATTAAGAGTATTTTTTCATATAATATATTCTGATTATTGTATCCCCTCACCTCCTCACTCATCCAGCTTTATACCTTCTTTCTTTTTATAGAAAATAAATAGGCAAATAAAAAAGGAAAAACACAATAAAACAAACAGGAAAGAAACAAAGGAAAAAAACTGTAGAGATACATACACACAGAGAGATACACATTCAGGCACACGGGCGCGCGCGAGCACACACACACACACACACAAAACACATAAAAACACAAAATTGGAAGCAATAATATATAAGCAAAAGACCAGTAAAATACAAACTGCCCAACCACATTATTATAATACAAAAATATCCATAAAATACAATTGAGTTCCTACTGTGTGTTCGTCTACTACAGGGTTTGGGGGCCTATCCTTAATTGTGTTTTGTATACCCAGGGAGTGCTCATTGGAAAGAACTAATTTTTCCTTTGTAAGAGATAATCAATTGGAGAAAGCTCCTGGGTAAGGATGGAGAATTGGGTCCAATTCCCCTCTCAACTCTAGGAACCACCTGGCTTAGAACTGTGCTACCTCTGTGCATACTGTAGTCTTTGTGAGTTATATGTGTGTTAATTCTGTTAAATCTAAAAGACACTGCTTTGAAAGTTGGTGTCGTTTATGTCCACTAGCTCTTACAGTCTTTGTACTGTCTTTTTCTTAGATGAAGACATGGAGAATAAGCTAGGGAAAATGGTTCATTTCCATGTGACTAGTAACTGGCAATCCTAATATGTTAACTCTGCCAATATGGCTCCTACACACAAGTTCTTAAAACTGAGGTTTACTAATTTGTATTCAAAGTGAGTTAAGTAAATTGAAAAAATATACAAATAAAGCACATGAATGCTTTCCATTTTCAGTTATAAATGTTATAATTTGTTTTGTAATATTAGTTGAAGATGTGTTATAGCTGTTTATGCTGTGAAACATTTGTTTAATGATGTAAAGATGTGTTGCATTCTTCTATGTTACATTTGTTTAACTTGGAGAAGCTGGGTTGCTTTGTCTGTCTAAAAGACCAGATTGATCGAATAAAGAGCTGAGTGGTCAATGATTAGGCAGAAGAGAGAAAATAGGCAGGACTGGCATTCAGAGAGAATAAATAGGAGAAGAAATCTAGGAAGAGAGATAGGGAAGCAAGATAAGGAGAAGAAGAGGATGCCAGGGGTCAGGCACCCAACCACACAGCCAGGCATGGAATAAGAAAGAAAGATAAGATATATAAAAATAGAGAATTATAAAAGTCCAAAGGAAAAAGGTATGTGGGACAATTTAAGTTACAAGATAGCTAGAACTAAGCCAAGCTACGGCCGTGCATTCTTAAGTAAGAATAGGTCTCTCTGTGTGTGATTATTTGGTAACTGGTGGTGGGCTCCCCAAATAGCCAAAGAATAAAAAACAACCAACTATATTTTGAGCTCATTGTGGATCTTGCATATCCCTAGAGCCTGGGAAAGCTGGAAAATGTATATGGCTTCTTTAAGAAACTTTACCTTACAGCAGAACACTTTATAACACCTTTTTAATGCTAAATAGAAACAAAAAACTGAGTATAAAACACCTGCCACAGTGCATGGCCCAGGCATTCCAGAGTTGGGAGCTGAATGCAGTTCCTGGTCAAATGAACTTCCAAACAGGCTGTGATATTTATGCTTGGCTTCAAGAAAAAAGAAGCAGGTGGAGGACCTAGCTGTAGCTTAGCAGTTTAAAGTGTGTTCGCAAAGTCAAACTAAAGGCTAAAAGATGACCAGTAAAAGACATCCACATGGAAGAAAATTTCTAAATATGATCCATTGTGTTAAACACGCATAGGCTCAAGAAACCAAAGAAAATGGATATAGACAGTCATAGAAAGAAACAAATAGTTTAAAAATAATAAAGTCTTTAAAGAAAGAGTAAAAGAAATGTCAAAGAAAAAAAAGACACATAAGATGAGGAATAATCAGGGAATCTGGATCCTGTAAGTTGCTGTATTGACTTTGAATTTTTTTGTGCTGATGTGCAAAGGATAGCTGCTATGAAACCTGGAATTGAAAGAGGGGTTGGTAAATTAACCAGCCTACAGACTTCAGGAATGCTTTAGTTTTAAAATGGAAGTCAAAAAACGTATTTGTAAAATGGAACTTTAAAAATACATTGCTTTGAAGAAGAGGTTTTGGTTTTGTTCCCATGGGAAACAAGAATTTGTGGATTCCTCCAGGACTGATATAGAGCCAGTTTGATCAGGGAAGATCTCTGAATCTTGACAGCTGATTTATATGTCATAGCTGGTCTTTCCTGGACTTCATCATTATCCCATTTGTTTCTGAGGAACATCTAAAGATGCCTTGGCTCTCAGACAACTGGAAGCAGTCTAGAGAAAATAACATCCATATTCCCAAGAAGTGAAATGGTTGCTTGTTGATTATTTGTTTGAATATGGATATTATCATTTAGTGGATAATATAGGATAAAATACAGTTATTAATATAGGATAAAAATACAGCTAATAATCTTAGATATGTTGTATTGGCATGGACTTTGGTATATTTATACAAACTTGAAGATTTTTTTGTAATACTGAATGCATGTTTCTACTCTTAATTGGGATGCTGTGTTTATAATGCTATTTAAAAATGCAATGTATAACTAAGAACTGAGGTTAGTAGTTAATTATAATAATCAAACTTGTAATCACATTAGGAATGTTTTTAAGGTTAAATAAGTATGATCTAGACAAATAGTTTCAAATACTTTAAAAAACTACAGAAGATGACATTTAAATTGTTAATAACCTAAGTTTTATTCATGACAATGAGACACATCTGTTCTTTTGGTAGAATCAATTTACTTCATAAAAGAATGATGAGCATCAAAGAAACTCTATATAGTTTGCTTTACATGTAGCAAGGCTAGCATTTGGGCAAAAAACTGTTTGCCTTGACTGCTGACAGTATGTTGATAAACTGGACCTGCAGCACACACGGGAAATTGACTACTGAGCTTTGATAAAAACAAAGCAGGATAGTCATTCAAAATTCCTACTTCACACAAGAGTCTACCAGATATTCTCCAGGACACAGAGGAAAGTGACTGATGAACTTTGTCATTACAAGGCAGGACTCTCCTTCAAATCCCTGCTTCATAGAAAAGTATGGCAGATACTCCAAGCCTGTAGGCTAAAGATGGATGCTTCAACATTGCAGAGGAAATTTTGGTGACTGTTCAGGCATACTCATGCCTCTGTTGTTAGTAATATTATTTCCTTCTTGTGTCTTTGATGAAGTTGAAAGCTAGATAGTTATTGTTGCAGTTTTCCTTAATTATGATAGAAATAAATTAGGTATAAATCCCTGGAGTCACTAAGATAAGATTGGTAATGGGGAATTTTCTCTAAATTTGCTAAATACAAATGGGCTGAATATTTTAAATGTAATTCACTTGATAACTGTTTATTGCATATAGTTTTACTATTTAATGTTAAACCCTTTCATTTTTATGTAGACAAAAGGGAGAAATGTTGTAAAATATTAGTAGAAGATGAGTTACATCTTTATTCTGTGGAATATTTGTGCCGCTGCATTCCTCTTTGTTGCCTTTGTTTAACTCTGTGAAGCTGTATTATTTTGTCTGTCTAAAATACCTGATTGATCTAATAAAGAGCTAAATGGTCAATGGTTAGGCAGAAGAGAGAAACAGGTGGGGCTGGCATTAACAGAGAATAAATAAGAGGTAAGGTCTGGGAGGAGAGATGAAAGAACAAAACAAGAAGGAAGGAGGATGCAGGCAATCACCCAGCCACAGCCAGATACGGAATAAGAAAGAATGAAAAAATATACAGGAATAGAAAATTATAAAAGCCCAGAAACAAAAGGTAGATGGGATAATTTAAGAAAAGCTGACTAGAAATAAGCCAGACATTTATAATCAAGAAAAAGTCTCCTTATATGTGATTATTTGGGAGCTGATTGGTGGGCCCCTGAAAGAGCCAAAGAGTAAAAAACAACCAACGACAGTAATTAATACCACACAGTTCAAATATTTTACCAACATCTTCAAAATTAGCATGAAGAGCTCTATAAAAAATGTAATTGCTGAGAGATTAAATTTTCTCTTTTTTCAGTCTTCAGATGTTATTATTCTATTAAATTCTGGTTTTGTTTGCTTGCTTATTTATACGTTTGTTTGTTTGCTTCCATGGTATTTCTGTATATAGTTCATTGTAAATTGTGACACATTTTTCTTTTTTTGTAAAGATCAGAGATATTTTTTGTTGTTTTCAAATGAATTTCACATAATGAACTAATATTGCCGCAATACATTTATATTTAGATGCAAAACATCATCCCTTTGAGATTTGTAGCATGTTCCCGAGCATATGTTACAGCATTGTTATATTTTTATATATTGAGTACTTAATAGCTTAGATTTGTAACCACATTATGAATACTTCTTTATACTCCATAAAATCCATCATGTCTTGTGAACGAGTTTTCCTGTGTAGCTAAGGATAGTCTTGTTGCAGCACACAGGCCATGATGGTGTTGAACTAATAGTCCTCCTATTTTACCATCAATGTTACAGGAGCTAGAGGCATACATCACCACACTGAGCCTACCATTTTTCTCTAACTCTCTGTGTGCATCTCTGAGAGAAATCCTGCTTATGACACTGTCCATATTTGACATTTCAAAGTTGTTACCACAGCTCCAATTTCTTATTTTTTTAAGTTCCTACCTTATACCATGATTTCCATATATCTACTAAACATTCATTGGGTTGTTAGAGCTTTTCCAGTTCTTAAACTGAAATTAACATTTGTTAAACTACAATTTCAATCTAAAAACCCTGATCCTTCTTATTTAAATCCTGTACATTTAGTTGCCCAAGTATGAAGATGAGAATCACCAATATTTATGACTTTTTTCATCTCATTATCTAATCAATCATTATATTATTTTAATTTTTCTCCATATATTTATATATCTATAAATGCCCAGGTCTCCCTTTTGTCTCTACCCTTTACAAAGTGGAATTCTGTTATCTCTTGCTTGGAAGCTAGCCGTCTCTCAACTTTCATTATCTGATATTTCATCCCCAGCATGGCCAGCTGTTCACTGTGTGGTTCCCAGAGAAATTGCTCAGAAATTCAGATCTCAGTTACCACATCCCAGCCCACACCTCTGGCAGAAGCCTCTTCCTCCCCCAGAGGTCAGGGTAGCATCCTAAACCCAAGGTAATGCTGTCTCCTACCTTGCCTGTGTTCCTTCACTAAACATAACTCTAACTGCCCTTCCTCTCCTCATTACTATATCCAGGCACAAACCTTTGGTGGAAAGCCTTCCACCTCATCAAAAGCTTGGCCAGAGGGGAGGCTGTGGAAGGATTGGGAAGAAAGGGGAGAGGGGAAACTGTGGTCAATGTGTTAAAATATTAATATCTCATTTTCCTTTTACCTTTGTGAAAAATTTCCAGTGATTGTAAAATATGAAGCTTCGATGTGTTACCATTACGCTATCAAGTACACTTGATTCCATAAGCAGTGCTCACTTTCCCCTTTGTTCTTCATTCCTACATGAATATATTTATTGGCATCATGCACCCTTTATACCCTGTTGCTGGATATTTGATCGCACTGTAACTCTCCAGGACTGCAAATAAATTTGTCCCATTGACTCTGTCCCCTTGGAATCAGGGGACAGAGTCAATGACTAGATGACTGGAATTAGCCATAGAGAGTTTGGAGGACCCAGTATATGATAGAGAGGCACAGGAAAAAAGAGAAAGGGGTTTGGAGAGATTTGTGAGCGTTTTGATTTGGAAATCATGTAGAAGGTCAGCTGCTCATTCCTCTGCCACTTGTTTGATCTATCAGGTTTTGATCCCAATATCTAACTCCCATGTATCTTATTGGTAATAGAACATGTTAGATAAATGCTTTGTGTGTTGTCCAATATGAGGCAAGATCAGGTGGCAGCTTTTAAAGCCACCATTTCTCCATTGTGTGGGGGCCTTGGGCTTTTCCCATCAAGGTCTCCCTGTGTTCCCCAGGCCCCGCTGTGCTTAAGTAGCTGAGTTGCCCTTGAGCCACCCTGTTCAAGCCCAGGATCGACTCCCTGAATCTCACAAACCTGGCTGCTTGGGAATCCCACTGCCCCACCCAAGCCACCTGCAAAGTGCAGAGTCAGCAGACATCTGAGAAGTTCTTAAGGAGGGAGTAAAATAATATTGACTCCCTCCCATATCAAGAGTGGGAAATATTACAACACAAGGAGATAGGACACTGTATGATGCCACCTTGAAGGGTTGAAAACAGAAAAGATAAAAGAAGGGATAACAGACTTATCTGGGATTGGTATAATGTCAATTTTAATTATTATCAGTTTTCCAATTCATATTTTATCCTTTAAAAGTAGTTTGATAATTGTTTTGAATATGAAAAATTAACTGATATAATATGAACGTTGGAAAGATTTACTATTGATAAGATACAAACCTTAGAAAGACTTGCTAATGTAACTTAGAAAAATATTCACAGAGAGAAGATTCAGATAAAAATCTACTATACCATTGCATGAACCAAAGAGAAGCAGCCCAGGGATATTAGAAAACCGATCTTAGTTTATATAGTTACTATACAAGGATGACCAGCAGACAGTAGACACTCCTGAGGTTATGCAGAAGGTGACCTGTAGAAATATTAGATCTGAGGGTATTTAAGGAAGTGATCATTTCATAGGAAATGCATTCATCTTATGTGAAATAGATGTTAAATTATTCACCAAGACTGGATAGATTTAGCTACAGCAATATTAGAAGCTGGTACTCAGTTACAATGGAAAACATAGTTGAAAGAGGAAGCAAGGGCCATAGAATAATGAAATGGTGCTAGAAGCAATATCAGTTTCTTGGTGAATATACACATGCTAAATTACAAAGATGGTTTGAATTTGATTATCACATTTTGGACTTATGTCACTTAGCAGCTTTGGATGCTTGGGACACGCATCGAAGAATCAGGAAAGAGGCCTGAGTCATTTACTAAAATTATGCAACACCTAAATGAAGCCTTCACTGATTTTTGCAGAGAATGACTTCAGCTGTAAATAAAATAAGAACAGATCTAAATGTGAGACAAATATTAATTGAATCTTTGGATTTTGAAAAAGCTGACCAGAATGCAATGGGTAATTGTGCTTTTAAAGGCAAGATCAGAACCCATAGATGAATGGATTATAAATACAACTGATATTGGATCTGACACGATGCTACTTTGATAGAAGTGATTTCTAAATTTTTTTAAGAAAAAATGAAAGCATTAGATTTTCTAATTGTGGTAAGCAAGGTCATTTGAAAAAGGATATTTTTCTAGGCAATGCTTCCTAGAAACAATGTTAGAACGAGAGGTAGTACAAATAGATGCAAACTTCTGGAGTATGCAGAATGTATGCAAAGGCCTGCATTGGACTAATAAATGGATGTCAACAAGGGATAGGCAAAGTAACCCTTTGCCATCCAGAAAGACCTTGGGACCTCTCACAGGCTCCAATATCAAATTTGATTCAAACATTCCCTGTTAGCACTAGCCATCGGGAAAGACCTTGGGACCTCTCACAGGCTCCAATATCAAATTTGATTCAAACATTCCCTGTTAGCACTGGAAAAACTCATCCACACAACAATCCCTACTGTTAAAAAACATACTGAACAGCTTCAGTAGATAAAACTAATTTTCAGTATAGACTATAAAACAAATAGTTTGGCAAGCTTCTATAAATTATTGAAGACCAAAGCTAAAATTATGAATAAATATCATTGTAATTGAAGGTCTGGTTAATGCATGTATAGATATATCAATAATTTCAACAAAAATCATGGCATCCAGAATGGCCTTTTCAGAAAATATTCAGTTTTTAGTGATTGAAAAATTATCACAGTTAAAACAAGGTAAAAAGTGAGTTTAATGACTAGGGTCAGAAACAGAGTAGAAAATTAAAGCCATGGGTGGCTAACATGCCAATGACTTTATACAAATTGGTTAGTAACAATATAACACATATATTAAGGTTCTTCCAGTATTAGAAACAAACCATAACGAATACTTCTAAGAAAAATAGTAAAAGGCATTATCAAGAACAGTGGCAGACTATTCAGGTTATACATAAACAGGGCACAATAGCTATTGGTTTATCAAAGATACCAACAGCCTAACTTTTAAAATGGTTAGATGGCAAACATGTAGATGAAATGATGGTTTTTAACATCATAAAAATTATAGGAACTAGAGAAGCTGCTACAGGAGCAACAAAATGTTCAACATATTGGAGAATTCACCAGTTCTTGTAATTCTCTTTTATTTGTTATTAAAAAGAAATGTAGAAAGTGAAGAATGAAAACAGATTTGAGATCTGAAAATTCAGCCAATGGTCTCTGTATGGCCTGGAATTCCCTTGCTTTCCTTATTGCGTAAAGGATGCTCTATTATAGTGATTTATTTAAAATACCACCTTTTGATATACCTTTACAAGAATAAAATAGAGAAATACGCCGTCACAGTGTCTGTTTATAATATTTCTCAGCTTTTTAAAAGGTATCAGTGGAAAATTCTTTTACAAAGAATGTTAAACATCCTGACTTTGTGTCAATATTTTGTACAACAACCATTATAAATAATTTGTAACTAGTTTCTTCTATCATCACTTTCCAGTACATGGATGATATCTTAACTAGCTGAGTCAGATGCAGACATCTTAGAAAAAAAAAAGTTTGATAAAGTAAATAAAATTTTGCCTTATTGAGGATTACAAGTTGTTCCTGAAAAAATACTTAGGATATAAGATAAATTTTCAAAAAATTCAACCACAAAAAGTACAAATCAGGAAAGATCAATAATGAATTCTTATTGAGTTGAAAAGGCTGCCAGGAGATATTAACTGGTTAAGGCCCACAATTTGATTAACAACTCAAGAATTAAGTAGTTTATTTCAAACCTTATAAGATGGTCAGTACATACATAACTTGAGAAAATTATCAGCTGAGGCTGGGAGAGAATTAGCTCTGGTAGAAAAGAAATTTCAGATGAACATGTGGATTGCTTGGATCCAGAGCTTTATGGTATTCTGGTTATTTTCCCTTCTATGCGTTATTGCACAGGAATTCTTAAGCAGAGAGGAGATAGTAGTTTAGAATGGGTGTTTTGCCACAAAACATATATATATATATAAATATTTCTGAAATGATTATGAAAGGAAAATTGAGATTTCATCAATTAGCAGGAATAGACCTAGTAGAAATTATGGTACCTTTTACTAATGCTGAAATTTTCTCAATATGGGCAGAAAATAAACAATGGTAAGGGCTTATAGTAATTTCTTGAGAGGTATTAGCAATAAATATTCCCAAATCAAGGAACTGCTGTATGTAAAAAGATCTAATTGGATTCTTCTTCACATGGCACAAGGAACATCAATTTCTGGAGCTCCTATATTTTATACTGATGCAAAGAATTAAGGAAAGGTATGTTATAAGTTAGGAAAAATAAATAAAGTGATTCAAGGTCCTTCTGATTCCATTCAAAAGTCAGAATTATATGCTCTTCTCTCATGGTATTATTAGATTTTCCAGAACCTCTTAATATAGTTACTGACTTTTGATAGATATGCAGAATGAGTTGTTTTTCACTTTGAAACCACTGAACTTATTCCAGATGATTCAGGATTGATTTTTATTTATTCAGCTATAAAAAGTAATCAGAAGTAGAAATCATCTCATGTATATAATGTATCAGATCCTATATGGGTCTCTCAGGCCCTCTAGCACAAGAAAATGATGAAAGCAATCAGCTATTAGTTGGAAACATACTGGAAGCCTCAGAATTTTGTAAGAAACACTATGTTAATATCAAATATTTGAAGAAAGAGTTTTCTATTATTTATCAACAAGTCAAGGAAATTATAAAGAAATGTCCTACCTACTCTCTGTATAAATAAACTTGATAACCTGCAGGAAGTATCACAAAGGGTACTCAAAGAAATGAAATTTGGCAAATGAATGTGTTTCATTTTGAAGAGTTTTGAGAATTAAAGTCTGTAATACCATAGATAAATATTCAGAATTCCAATGGGTAACTCTTTTGAGGGTTGAGAGGCTGATTTTGTAATCATATATTTATTAGATGTTATGGCCATCATGGGTACACCTGGGCAAATTAAGACTGTCAATTTTCCAGCATATGCCTCTAGTAAAATGAAACCATTTTTTGCATAATGCAAAACAACATAAAGCATATTACAGGTATACCACACAATCCTACAGAACAAGTAGTCATAGAAAAATCTAATCATACTAAAAGATATACTTAATAAACAGAAAGGAAAAATAAAGATCCTTAAAGATAGATTATTCGGTGTTTTGTGAATTTTAATTTTTTTAATTTTTTATTTTTTGGTTTTTGAGACACAGTTTCTCTGTAACTTTGGAGCCTATCCTGGAACTAGCTCTTGTAGACCAGGTTGGCCTCGAACTCACAGAGATCTACCTGCTTCTGCCTCCCGAGCGCTGAGATTAAAGGCATGCACCACCACCATCCACCGGAACTTTAAATTTTTAAAATGCTAATGAGAAAGGAATGACAGCTGCAGAGAGATATTGGATAGCAGAAAAAAACTGATCAATTAAATCAGTCTGTATACTTCAAATATGTGTTGACTTCAGAATGGAAACCAAGAGGTTTTGCTTTTGTTTCCTAAGGAGAAGAAAAGCTACGGATATCACCAAGATTGATAAAGATTAGATTCAAACAGGAGAGACTACTGTAGTTTATGACTCATTTCATTGTATTTTTAGTTACACAAAGCAAATATTTTCTATAACAGCATGTAATATTATTAAAAGCTTAACTAGTTTTAGTCTGACAAACAAGAGTTAACTATTAAGTTGGAGCTCAAAATTTTTGGAATATAATCCTAGAAGTGACATCCTACTATGTGTACTGTATACAGTCAGAGTCAAAGCTACACCAGCCATCAAGGGGAGAAGAATATATAAAAAGATGTAGAGTAGGCAGAATTAGAAAATGGCTAACCACATGATTGCCACCTCCTTATCTTTCAGTCAATGTGAGGCAACTGAACTGATACTATGTGCCTCACTTTTCACATAGGTAAAATTGAAATAATAATTGTACTTTCCAACTAAATGTTGTTGTGAAGAATATATCAGTTCATGTATGCAAAAGAATATAAGTACTATGTCTATTTGTTGGTATCATTTCTATTTTGTTATTTATATCTATCCCAAAGCCTCTAGGTATAGCCATTTTTAGTAAAACAAGAGTTGAATATATTACCATAATACTACATTTCATTTTTCTCTGCCCAAAGTAGAAGAAAAAGGAGAAAATTATATTAAAAATAATGTTAACTTTTCCTTGTAGATTAGAAAACAGATTACATGCTTGATAACTATTGACTAGTGATATTCATTAGAATGCAAAACACAATGGAGCCAGATGTTTCATTCACTTCTACTAAGTCAATTTAGTTCAACTAACTGATTATCACAGACAAAAAGCTTAGTTTTGCAAGACTGTCTTGAATTATGTTCATTTTTAATTTTTAGGCAGATTTCATAATTGCATGGAGATTCTAGCATGCCTTGCTGTCTCCAGTTGTTTCAGATTACATTATATATTCTTCATGCACACCTGTGCTTGATTTATTTTTAACTTTGAGTCTTGACATATATTCTGTGTTTTTACTTTTTAATAAATTCATGTTGTCAGTGTGTTCTGAATTAATCTCTTTTGTATTTCAAATTTGTTCCTAAATCCAATCTTTTATAAGATATAATAGCTCAATGCATAAAGTACTAAAAAAAATATTAAATTGTGTGGAATTTAAATGTTATACTTCTAGATGAACTTATTTTTCACAATATGAAACTGATAATCCTCCAAGATTTGAATTTTATGCAAGACTTCATGATGCATTAATTTAAACTTTTTTAACTCCATCAGGACATGATGGTGTTACAATATATGAATAATCTTGCTATTCAAGAATCAAGGTTGCAGAAATATCAGAAGTGTACCACCATGCCCATTTTATCTTGCATGTTTTACCTCTCCCCCCTCTCTTTCTCTGAGAGAATTTTTGGAATGTTGGAAACATTTTTATTCTTTAAAAATGTCATGCATATATGCCATATTATATTTTTATCATATTCTCTCTCTCTCCATCCAATAAACAGACATAGCATCAAAGAAAAACAATTCTTCCTCCTCCTCTAACTATTAGCAATCAATAGCTCCTCATCCATGAGCATAACATTCCGAGTGCCCCTTACCATCATGTTGGAATGTTCCCAGGCTTGGCCATGTGCAGTTCTTGAGCAAGTATCCCTAGATGCTGTCAGTTCACGAGTATGAAATTTATAATATGACCAGAAAGCAGCATTTCATAGCAGTTTTCCCCATCTTGCTGCTCTTTCATTCTTTTTATGCCATCTTCCCCTACTTCTTGCATCTGAGGAATAATTCTCCTTTCAGAGAAGAAAAATTCAAGTGATCATTTCCCACCATTAATGGAAAAAGAAAGTACCAGATTAGCTTGGTAGTAATTAGGAAAGTCAAAATGAAGCATAGATTATACATATTGAAATCAAGTTTTGCTTCAAAATGTTTCTTTAACAAATTATACTTAAGCCACATTTGTAGCTTTAAGCATGAGGTCTTCTAGAACCCTTGAATTATGACAAGCATTATATTACCATTAACCTTGAAGTCAACCAAAAATTCCCAAGAAATCTTTATGTATTCAGAGATGTAACAGTGAGTTCTTGTTGTACCTAACTGCAATCAAAATGTACATTATAAATGAAAAGAGAGTGACTCAGATTAAAAATGAAAGAGAAATAAATACAAAAGAAGGAGGGTGGGGGCAAAATAACAGTTAGAATGCCTGAATGCCTGAATGGTCATAAGAAGTCATACTTTTAGCTAGCTACCAAAAATATTATAATATCATAAATCAGTGTATAAATATAAGTATAGAGTTTAAATGAAATCTTCTCATCTGGTTGACCACACTCTCTCCAAGAGTCAAATACCACCTAACAAAAATCCCAATATCAGGTATGAGCAACCTTTCAAAGGGGTGACTAGGTTTGTCCAACAGATTCCCGAAACATTACAGAATATTGCTATTGCCCTTAGTTGTCCCCCCAGAGACAGATGGTAAATTGTTGTTACAGAAGACATTGTACCCTGCAAATTCAGAGATCAGAAGCTCCTGAAATGGAAATAACCCGAACACCTCCTTGGTGAAGATTAGCTTTCCTGGTACCAGAAGATTCCATACAAATTTTAAAAAGAGGGAAAAAGTAAGTTTTCTACCTAGCTATGACTCCTATCACCAGAACAATGACAAACATGGCATGCACTAGTAGCATGGATACCTACTTTGTAGCCAATAGCGCTCTAGTTTTTTAAATAAATAAATGATTTATTTAATATCTGATTATAACACTGCTTAATATTTTTTTATTGAATCTAATTGCACATAAGACACCTTCAAATTAAGGAAAAATGTGCTTGGTACTGGAAACCTAGACATTTACTCAAGACTAGTGAAGTCATGGATCTTGTAGGAAAGCTCACAACCATGACCTTACTAAGCATGCAGACTCTATAGCTACATTCTAAACAGGTAACCTTATACAGAGATAGATGTAGCTCTCACCCCTCATCGAGGAAAATTCTCTTTGCAACAGATGGGCATGATTACAGAAAACCACCACCAGTCAAAATGCAAAGCTATGCAGTTATGTCTCAATGAATACATCTACAAAACAACTCCTGCTCCCAAGTATCAGGAAACACTGCAAAAGGTGACAGAAAGATTATAAGAGCAAGAGAATCAAAGAATTTGCTCTGAGACCATCTCTTTGTAACGTAAGATGCTGCATCCACAGAATCTCAGCAACATGAAGGCCTAGACATGAGCTGAGTAAGGACAATAATAATAGACATACTAACATGGATGGGGAAAAGATCATGAGGACTCAACCTATACAAAGAAGTACAGGCAAATAAAAAATGCCGAGTGGGAGAAATAGTCTTCCCTAGGGTAGAGAGCTCCAAGTCGTCATCCAATACCAGATGTTCCATCCTGTAAACACACATATGAGTAACATACTAGACAGAATATATATGTATATGCATATATGTGTATACATTTAAAGATATATGTAAGATTATGTCTATATATACATATATTTATAAATTTTAGTGAACCATCTTTTGGAGCTGACTTTTGCTGCAATCCTAGTCACAGCAGGCTCATACATTCTTTTTTTTTTTTTTGTCAAAGCCTACGTTTATTAGCATCATGGTTGCAACTTATATAGCCCCTGGATGAGGAATTTGGGTTGGGATGGGGGGCAGGGGCATGGGCAGGAAGGAATCTTGCAGCTATGATGGTGATGGTTCGAGCCAGTCATGAGGTCCTAGGCCAGGAGGTTACAATTGGTCAGGTCAGGAAGTCACACAAGTTGACACACCTAGTTCTCTAGATATGGGTTGGAATGTGGGGCGGGTTCTGCTAACAGATAGCTCTCAAGATAGCTGGGTGTGGGGTAGGCTCTGACAACAAAACAGCTCATACATCCTAGTATAGGGGCATGAGAATTAGAAGTGTTAGGTAGGAGAAACAGAGATAAGAAAGAATCAGAGTCATACAATAGTATTAGGAGGACAGCTCATCCAATACTGAATGCTGAATTCTCCCATGTTTATTTTCCATACACTTTTATACCACAATACAAAAAGAGGGAAGAAGACAAAAGACTGCTTTAACATCATACACAAGAGAACTAGAATAGTTACTTGCTTCAATTCTTGAGACAGCAAATCATTACTTCTTGAGAAAAGCATTCTGTTGTTTAGGCAGTAAACCACCCTAGACCAAGTATCCTGAAGGCAGCCACTCCCTCTCTAAGTCAAACCTCCTATTTCAAATGAAGAAGCAAAAGGATGCTTGAGTTTCCTGACCTTTGGTCAGGGTGGAGTGGATCAACATCCATTGGCCATCTTAATGCCCAAAACACCAAGTAACCACATCCTAGGTAAGAATGTGTAGCCACACATTTGTCAACAATTCTGAGCAAGTTGAAACTTTCTGACCTTCAGACAGGGTGGAATAGGCTCACATTTTTTTGAGCCTCCACAGTAAACATATATGTATTTACATATTATATATCTGTATTGATGTAGGATTCCCCCTCTGTATGCTATGAATATGTTTTATCACCATTTGCTAATAAAAGAACTGCTTTGGCCAATGGCATAGCAGAGCAAAGCCAGGCAGGAAATCTGAACAGAGATAGATAGATAGAGAGAGAGAGGAGGCTGAGTCAAAGAGACTCTACCTAGCTGCTGAAGGAGAAGGATATGCCAGAACCCTAGGAAACTTTCCAGTAGGCCACAGCCTCATAGCAATATACAGAATAATAGAAAAGGGTTAACTTAAGATATAATAGATAGCTAGAAATATGCCTAAACTATTGGCCAAGCAGTGTTGCAATTAATATAGTTTCTGTGTGGTTTTATTTGGGTCTGGAAGGATGGGAGATGAAATGCAGTATCAGTTTACATGCATAAGAACAATTAATTAAAGAAGAGGCCATGAATCTGAAAGAAAGGTTTATTTAACAAAAGGAGCACATCCTAAAGGAACTAAATAAACTTTTCTGACATTAGAGTGTGTTATCAAATGTTATATTTAAAGTATAATATATACAGCTGTGTACTTAGTATTCTCTTTTATATTTATTCATAGCGATAAGATATATTTAAAATACTGTACTCATAGGATCTAAGCATAAGCCAATCAAATCCCATTGGGAGACAGTTCCATATGTCCTGTAGTAGCAGTGTGTCCTATTATTTCTGGGTCTCAACAGGACAGCTGAGAATGGGAAAATTGAAGTAACTGGGTGGTGAAATATCCCTGGCAAGCCACGCAATGGAATCCTGAATTCAGTGTAGAATTATTTAAACAAAGCCAGCATGTGGCAGCTAAATAGCATGGATAATACTTTAGTAACATGTGAAAGGCTACTTAGAATTTTCATTCTGTTTTACAAGACTATCAAAATATATAGCCCTTAATAACAGAAAGTGTATTTCAACACTTTTAGCTGAACAAAGAGATTAGAAATAATTCCATCTAAATAATTATACTGTAAGAATAGGTCAATTTTTAAGTCAGGGATAAGTTACATGTCCTCAATTAGTACAAACACAGAATGTATGTAACATATATAATATTATATGTGTGTGTGTTTGTGTGTGTGCCTTAAATTTTATCTCTTATATTCTCCTTGGGTACATGTAACTTTCAGGAAGAAAAAACTGTCATTTCTCATGACTTATTTTCTTTTTTCAATAATTTCCTATTTAAAACCAGTCAGCACATGCAGAGAGAAACAAAAATGCAAATGTTAGCGTGTTTTATAACAAATTTGTGTAGTATACACTATTTTAAAGTTTGTTCAACAGTATAGTAGACTCTATTTTAAAGTTTGTTAAACATGTAAAACAGATCAAGGGAATTACATCACTGATAGTACAAGACTAGGAAAATATAAGACTAAATAGAAGGAGATTTTTGTCTCAGCAGGAAAAGGCAAGCTATAACAGAAATAATATTTACTCTGCAGTGGCCCAAGTAACCAGAGCACCAAAAACAAGTGAAAAACACATGAGGATGTAAAGTTGCATTTTGAGACAAATTTATATTTCGTATTTTGAAATGCAGAATATTTTTAAAGAGCTGCAAGTAAATTAAAAAAAATCTTTCTGTCGGGTTATACAGGAGTTACACAGGCCTTGGTTCATCACAGTGTGTACCTGGTGCCTCTCTCTCAGAGCCCCAGTTAGCCTTGGGTCACCAAAGAGACCAAAATAAAAGAAATTTAATACCCAGCTTTTTGAGTACTTACTTCATCTAAATTGCAATATTCCTTCCCTCAAGGAGGTGTAAAGGACTATAGGGCTTGGGAAGTTAATAATAATAATATCTTACAAGGCTTGGGTCATGAAGCTTTAGAGTTGTCGCTCAGTAATTCCTTTAACCTACCGTATTCCATAAGTTCTCACTCTGGCCTCAGTCTTACATTGCTCACATTTATTTGTCTGCACTACGGACGCCAGCACACTTGTGGATACTGAAATGGAACTATCGCAATGCTCTTGATCATGTAGTGCACCTGGAAGAGTACTGGTGGATAGAAGGCTTTCCATACCAATTAGTTTCTTGTTTTCCTCCCATAATGCATTTCCAAATATACCCTTAAAAATGTCTACCTGCTAACTTTGCCTCTGTCATCTCCCAGTTCTCATCTTTCTTATACTGTATTGCCAAATTAATCTTCTTAAAATACCCGCTGTGCATGGAAATGCAGGATAAAATGTGTTCCTTTCTCCCCACAAATGGAAAGTTCTCCATACTGCACCTCAGTGTGCAATGTTACCTCTCAGTTTCTCTTTTTATTTCTAAAATTTAGCACACCGTCAGTGAAATTCAGTACCTGTCAATCACAATATTTTATATTATTTGCGTTTACACTTTATCCTCCTTCTAATGGGAAGATGCCTTTCTTCCCATCCTTATCCACTGAAACCTCTCAGTTTTCTATATTCCTATTGACCTTAGATATTGGTAAAGTGAACACCCTTTTGTGCCTTTTGTGGTTTACATGATTATATCCTGTCTTGTGTTAAGGTGTTTGTATATTTTCCTTTACTGAAGCTAATTATCTTGAACATCCTACCATAAAACCGAGTTAAGAACTATATTTAAATTCTAGAAGAAAAATATAAGAATGAATGTTGGTTGACAAGGCAGAAAGAATAAAGCTTTCACGCTACTTTGTAGTAACATGACCGCACAATCTAGGTTTAGCTACGTTTCCGCTGTTAAAACCTTTTCAATTAGAAATAACATTATATGGCTAAAGTTCCACATATATTAATTAACAGAACTATTTCTTTTGTTTATTCTTATCTACTAATTCTAAACCTGATTTTAGAAATTCAGTTGTTTTTGTCAGAAGTCTGTTTTGAACCTGTGGAGTATACTATTAGTTGCATGACTGTATAAACTTCAGCTCGTGTAATTGTTTACCATGAGGTATGTTGCAGAACTACTTACAAATTGGCATAGAATGGCATTCTTAGTCTTTCTAAAGCCACAGAAAGACTATATTTAAATGCTGACTTCTAGTTATTTCTGTTTTTCTGGTGAAAATATTTTTATCAGATAGCAAGAGACAGGAGATGGCACCTTTCTTCTCTTCTCTAGCTCCCTGCACCCTGTTACTCGCTGCACTGTATGAGAAGCTGCATTCTCAGCTTGATGGCTAAGAGGATCACTTGGTTCATATTTACCAAAGGGTACATCAGACACACCCTGATGTGAGATCATCACTGCTCTGAAGAGGAGAGGTGCACTCAGTCATACATGAGCACTCTAGATTTTGCTTGCTTCAGGAGTTTATGACCAGAGTAAATTATTTCTCATGCCAAATTTTATAGGACACAACTGGCCAATTAAAATAAAAAAGGGAGTCAGCATTTGTGTGTCCCTTTAGGAGGCATCATATCAGCAAGTTTTTCTTCAGTGCAGAGTTTAAACACACCATTAGGCAGTATCTGTAGCCAGACCGACAATGCTGTGGCTTTCTGTGCTACTGTGAGTACCTATAAACCCTAGATCAGCAAAGGAACGTTCTTTTCCTGGTGAGCATACAAAGCAAGGAGGAATATATTGTAAATATTTTGACCTCTGGAGTTAGATCATTCATTTGAATGTCCAATAATCTGGAGCAATTAGAATTTTACAGATTTTTTTAGGGAAATCCTAATTTGAATTGTGATAGTAGTACACAAGGTACACAAAGAAGTAAGAGTCAGGCAGGGAAACATTGCTACCAACAGTGCAGAAAGAGAGATCTAGCAAAATACAACACGCTGCCCAGACACCCAGAGTATTGATGGGCATGCGTTATGTGTCTCATTGGAATAATTCCACTCATTCATTATTACATGCATGCATATCTTCTAGGTATCAAATAAGTCAAGATCCTTCATGCATACTCATCTTGTCCTGTATAGAAAATAAAGGCATTTTATCATTTATGATGCATTGACTTTATTTTGTTTGAATACTTTATAATAAATTCACCAGCAATACTGTGTTTACAAATTTGAGGTTGCAGAATTGTTATTTGGAGCCATTTTCTAAGCAAGGCTCATGCGTATCAGGATGTTTGTGCCACGCACCCCGGCCCCCGTCTGCGCTCTATGCGCTAGAACCCAGTTCGCGAGCTTTGGGCAAGGGGCTGGAAGTTGAGAATACACACGCAGAGACAGACCAACACACAGATCTTCCAACACTGGTACCAAAAAGCCCTCTTTAATAGCATCATGGAGGCTTAAATACCCTGCAGTCAATGGCCAACAGGTGAAAATCCCATCCTCTGATCCTCTAGGCAAAGCACAGCTTTTAGTAGCTTCCATTAGAAGACTCTAGGCTGGGAAGAGCAGCCTAAGGCCAGGACTCAATTAGTCCCAACAGTTGGTGTTCAATACAAATACAGAGTTTACTATCATTTACAATTTTGTATCTGATTCGATAAAAATTCTATGAACAAGGTCTACTAAAAAGTAGTTCTAAATCAAGCCAAAAGACATAAAACACTTAGCATTTTACATAAATAACCACTATAAAATATTACCACAAAATAAACAAATAGAGATAGTTCATGCATAATGTTACAAATATTTTTAAATAAATATAACTATAGACATATATTCTAAAAGCTTATCACTGACCAAAAAAAAAATCCAAAAGAGAAATCTAATGAATATCGGGTCTTACTCAAAATGTTGATAATCATCCAGCAAAATGATGCCTACTGTACGTAAGCACACATATGCTTCAAATAGCATGGTGCTCTCTAGGGAACCTTCATGTATTAGTCTCTATGTAACAGAGTTCTTTCCTATGTTGTTACTTACATGTTAAT
Source organism: Alexandromys fortis (assembly GCF_014885135.2). Lineage (NCBI taxonomy): Eukaryota > Metazoa > Chordata > Mammalia > Rodentia > Cricetidae > Alexandromys > Alexandromys fortis. The sequence continues at coordinate 38,607,368 of NW_026067949.1, forward strand.
TGATTTTAGAAAGTTATCAAAAAGAAAAACATAATTATAAAATAATGGCCTTTTCAAATAATATGTAAAATAATACTAATAAAGATAAATTTTGTTTGTTGAATCACTAGGTAACCACATGATGTATTTTAGCCATAAAATCTGATTGCAATGTAAAAAAACTAAGTATAAATAATCAAGTGTGAGCAATAAATGGGTGTGGTAAATAGAGAAAAAAATTTTAAACCATAATAACAACTATAAAAAGATGTCTTTTTCCCCACTATAGGATCAGTCAGAGAGGAATTTCCCAAAACTATTTTGTAAGTTTAGGTTAGAAACAACTCAGATACCTACAATAGAAATAGAAATAAGTGTTACTTTTAAATTAATATAAATTGATAAAATCATTTGTCATCCATTAAACATTTATTTTATATCAAATTAATTTACAAATATCCAGTGATATGACCAGTCGTAACCACACATGGGCTTAGAGTTGAGCATGTATTTAGAAAATGACTACCTAAGTTATTTCAAATCATAGGTTTCTTTTCAATGGTAGACTTGTTTTCCAATATTTGGACTATTTATCTTTTACTTTACAAACTAGATATTGGATAGTAAATTTTAATGAAATAAGTATATATACAGTACATGAGATAGAATTGGGATAAATTTCAACAATTGGTATACTTTCCTGAAAATAATTATCTTTTGCGTTCCTCAGATGTTTCATAAAGTCATATTAACTTATAAGGCAATAAAATGATCCATTCTACATTCAGCATGTCACTGTAGTAGACCAAAATTCAGTTTGATAAATAAGAAGTTGCCTATCTACTTGCTTATTCAACAAGCTATGTCAAATTCTATCATAACTATAAAGTGGAACATAAGTAAATATTCCACTATGTTCATTGGGAGGTTTCAGAATAAATAAGAGAAAATATCTTTGTGGTGATATTTTGTTTATGCTCTAACAAATAAAGCTTTCTTGAAGATCAGAGGGTGGAGCTAGCCACTAGTTAACCATCGAGGCAAGAGAGTGATGGACACACACATTAATCCCAGCACTTGGGAGGAGGAATCAGGATTTCAAGACCATTCTGATCTACACAACATTGAACCAGTCTAAAAGAGAAACAGAACTGGGCAATGGTTGCTCACTCCTTTGATTCCAGCACTTGGGATATCAAGCCTTTAATACCAGAATTCGGGAAGCACATGCCTTTAGTTTCAACACTAGAGAGGTGTAGATGGGAATATAAGGTGGGCAAAGACAATCTCAGAACCATTCACTCTGAGGATTCATAGAGACAGGATCTTGCCCATTCGGTTTGAGAATTTGATAGAGGTAAGAAGTCTCTCTAGTGGATGGCTGCTTTGCTTCTCTGATCTTTCAGTATCTACCCCAATATCTAACTCCGGGTTTTTATTATTAAGAAATATTAGAAGTTATGCTATATATCAAAGTCAACTTAGGCTGCCAAAAGAAATTATCTATCACAACCTTGGAATCCTAAGTTAAGTTGTCAAGTTAGGTTTCATCTTTCATTTCTTACCTTTCAGGTGTCTATCATCTCGTTGATTCCGTGTGTCTTGCTGCATTCTGACCTGGGAGAGGGACAAGACTAGCTCTTTTGTAACATGAACCAGGCCTGCTTGTTGTTGGGGTTTTTGTCCTGCCCGGTACCCCACAACTGTTTAGCCTCAAAGAAAATCACACATAGGTCTCCATAAATTAGAAGTTAATTGGCCCATTAGCTCTAGCCTCTCACTGGCTGACTCTCACATCTTGATTAAACCATTTTTCTGATCTATGTTAGCCATGTGGCTCAGTGCCTTTTTCCAGAGGGACAGGTCACAGCCTGCTGCTTTAGTGGTCTGGGCAGGAGTGGGAGGAATCATCTTCCTCCTTCCCAGAATTCTCCTGTTCTCATTACATTATTTCTACTTCCGGTTTGGTTTTCCCGCCTATATTTCCTGCCTGACCAATCAGCGTTTTATTTTAACATGACTGACAGAATACAGACAATTCTCCCGCACCACTCTTTAGTGTCAATTCTTGCAAGGCCACTAATCCTATCATAAGGGGAGCAACCATGTAGTCTCATCTAATCATTACCTCACAATGATCCCATCTCCTGGTCCCATCATCCTATGGAGAGGGCCTACAGATTCCACATATGACTTGGGGAAGGATTAAATTCACAATATAAAACAATTCTTGATTATAAGTTATAATCTTACACTATATAACTTGAAGTACATTTTCAGCTTCAGTAAAGTAAATGACTACATAATCTAGTGTGCAGATTGTTGCTGATTAAAAACAATATGCCTGTCTCTTTCTCTTTTCATTTTCTATAATTATGTCATACCACATTGCTTTAACACTTTTTTGTCTGAGGATACTGATTATATACAGTATGGCACCCTCAGTCATTATATTGAAGCTGAAAGAAATTATGTTAAAAAGTAGCAGGCACAACTCACATTCTCTTTACATTTGGTCAATTATGATCAAAGGGCTTCACAAAGAGGAACTGAATAGTGATTTCTTTCATTGTGCAGTGAATAGCAATTCAAGCAAATAAAGAAAACCACATTAGTCATGAGACCTTCCCAAATCAGTCTGTGTCAAAATACATGTGTTAATATTATAGGAACCAATGTTTTTAAAAAAGAAGATACTCTGTGATATCACCTCTGTGTCACTAACACTGATAGTTCAAAACTTTCTGAAACCAAACAAGGTGATCATGAGAAAAGCCCAAAGGCATTTGAATCAAATGAAATGAAGCATCAACACTGCTGGGAAGTAGATGTGTCTTAATCTTTTAGATTAGAAAATAGTAAAATGGAGATTGAAGCATGCTTAATGCTCAGGGCCACTCATTAAATATGTCACCAGCCTGCAGTATAGAATCAGATGAAAGCCAGACTAATACCTCATTTTATTATATCCCTTGTGCTTGTCTGACTTACTTTTATCTGAAAAAAAAATATTTATTAACCACTCTTTTCTTTACACTCTAGGGACTGGAGAATGACAGAGAAGCAGTGGTTTACTCAGATAGTATTTGAAAAGCTAGAAAATCTAGGTTTGGGATTTTTTTAATACCATCAAGGTAGTTTCCAAATTATTGCGCTTATGTTTAATGAAGATTAAAGTCCATTATGTTAAACAGAAAAAAATTACTGAGCATACTATTGATTTGGTCTTTGCTCCTTTTCTGTATATTTGGATAGAGGTTAGAATTTTCCTATATGCCCAGGAATCTTTCCAAAAGCCCCTGTCACTTACTCACACACAGGTAAAAATAATAAATAAATATTTTAAATTCTATCATAATTTAAAAGAATAAATACAATAGAGTTATACTAACACACTAAATATTTCTTTGCTTTCTTTACCCTATTATATACTATCTATATGGGATATAAATTAAAAACAAATTATCTAGTCTAGTTTATTGAACACTTCTCTCGAATTACCTTAAAAGCATTTAGTAGGGGACTGGAGAGATGACTCAGAGGTTAAGAGCATTGGTTCTGGGAGAAAGGCATGAGCAGGGAGGAAGGTTAGAGGAGAAGATCTGTGTGGGCCACTCGAGATAGGGGCATAGCAGAGGAGGCTGCAGCAGATGGGCTTCTACAGAGATACGAGAGGAGGGAGAGGTGAAGATCTACAGTTACCCTTTCTGCTTCCCTGGCCTGCGCCATTTCTGACAGTTTTTGTGTCATAAACTGTATAGATCTCTTAGTGCCTTTCTGAGTTTAATTAATAATTAAGGTTGACTTATCTAAGATAAAGCATTTTTATATCAGTTAATTCACCATTAATGAAGCAGCCTTGCGCATCACCATTGGATCCCCAGATGGTGTTTGGGGATTTAATATGTGACATTATTTTTAGAGATATGGCCATATATTTTTTGAACTCTCATATTTTTCAAGATAAAATTAGAATCTGCAAAATCTAAGGTATTTTTATAAAAAAAAACAAGACTTAATATTTATAATGTTTTACTAATAAAGTATTAATAGCTAAAAAATGAAAAAAGATTAAAGTGTAGCCTTTAACTTCAATAGAAAGTTTGTATATGGTCAGTATTTCATGGCAGTAGTCACCACAACTATTAACAATAACCACACATTTATCTTTAGTTCTCTTTTACTTTGAGTCTAAAAAACGGTTAATAATTAGTCATTCATTTGGAATTTATGTTGAGTGTCTAATGTGTCTAAGAAGTACTAAATAGGGTAATTACCCATATTATGCCTTCACATAATAATCCTCCAAAATACAAAACATATTTATAACCCACTCATCAAGAGGAAATATTTGTTCCAAATATTTAAAATTCTTTTTGAATACCAAAAATGTAGAGAGTGAATTTCTTTTCTTTTAATAAGTATTCTGTCCCAGAATGTTCCATGAACATCTAAGAGCTACAGTTTAAAAGATTCTTGGTAATTAGAGCTTGATAAAAATTGTTGATAATATCAACTGCCTACCTTTTGAAGAGTGATATATACCTGATCACTGACCAACCATTTACAGCTTCACTTGGATAGGCCAGGTCTAAACTTTGATGATTGATAGAGATGGGGTGAGATTGCATACCTAATGAGAATGTTAAACACAAAGCCACTTCTGTCAACATAAATGATGGGTCCTCTAAATGGCAGCACACTCTAAGAATGACATGCTGAATCAATCCTTAACTAATTGGAAAATTAATTAGTGCCTGTCATTTAAGCTCTGTATTTTTAAGCTTCAGTCTGATTACAGTTAACCAGCTGTATGAAAGCAGACATTTTGTAAACCCAATGAAACTGTGGCCTAAATTTTCATAAAACATCTCCTTTGGTGGCCTTGGTGTCTGTTAATGATGAAAAATCTATCGGTCTGCTAAAGGCAATCAATATGGGGAAACTAATAAGTTATGTTATTTACATTTTGTAAATTTAGCTATGGAAGAGTGTCTTTGTTGGGGGTTGTCTTAATTAGAGTTTCTATTGCTGTGAAGAGATATTATGAACATGGCAACTTCTATAAAAGGAAAAACATTTCATTGGATGACTTACATTTTTAGAGGTTTAGTCTAATATCATCATGGTAACATGCAGGCAGATACTGTGTTAGATAAGGTCATACATCTTGACCTGCAGGCAACAGAAAGTAGTTTGAGACAATGTGTCTGGCTTAAGCATATATGAGAGCTCAAAGACAGCCACCACCATGACATATTTTCTCCAAAAATGCCACACCTACTCCAACAAAGCCACACCTCCTAGATGACTAGTTCTTCTAGAAAAGTAAAATATCATTAACTTACTACTTTTTTCTAATGTTAAATGTTGACTAATTTTTTAACAATTTGAACATGTAAAAGCATCAAATAAAAAATCAATCAAATAGGTACATATGTATAAATACTAACAATTACATCCTTGGTATATACAGGTCATATATTTGGTAATAGTTGTTATAGTTCCTACAGTAGTCATAAAGCTGAAATGTAGGATTATTTCTGTCAGAAAAGAGTCTTCACATTTCAAGAATCTGTTAGTTGTGTATTTAACTCTCAATATAGACTTTTAATGCTGTGAGTTGTTCTATCTCACAGATAAAGACAAGAGAATCAAAGAGACCAAGCTATTTATTCAAGAACACATAGCCATGATAAAGTAAATGGCATCCAGGTCTTCTTTGCAAATGCTCTTCTTACAGGAATATATTTCATCCTATTTGTAGACAGAATATGGGAACATATGAAAATACAAATAGTATCAACACAGCAAAAAGTGCTCACATATAGGAGAGATACATCATTGCCTCATGCAACATTCATTGACTAAAATCTTAATAACTGGAGTTATAACATGTACCCATTTCAACTTTTCTTAAACAACAGAAAATGTTGAATATATTCTAAATTCTTTTGAAATCATATACTACAGGACAAAACAGGTTTATCCCACTTATTTCAATGGCTTTCTCCTAAACTAAAAATTTAGCCAGAAGAAAAACAATTCATAAAAGAAACAATATAAAATATAAAACCTACTTTATATAAAGATACTAAATCGCCTTGGCCCAGCAAGAGCCACTGCTCCTGCACTGAGGAGATCCATCCAGGGGAACCTTCGTCCAGCAATGGATGGAGATAGAGACAGAGACCTACAGTGGAGCACTGGACTGAGCTCCCAAGGTCCAGTTGAAGAGCAGGAGGGAGAAGATGAGCAAGAAAGTCAGGACCGCGAGCGATTCTTCCACCCACTGAGATGGTGTGGACTGATCTAATGGGAGCTCACCAAGGCCAGCTGAACTGGGACTGAATGAGCATATGATCAAAACGGACTCTCTGAATGTGGCTGACAATGGGGGCTGACTGAGATTGGTAATGGCTCTGGGATTTGATTCTACTGCATATACTGGCTTTTTCGGATCCTAGTCTGTTTGGATGCACACCTCCCTAGGCCTGGATGGAGTTGGGGAGGGCCTTGGACATCCCAAAGGGCAGGGCACCCTGACTTCTCTTAGGATTAGAAAGGGAGGGGGAGGGGAATTGCGGGGAGGGGAAGGAAATGGGAGGATGGGAGGAGGTGGAAATTTTGAATGGTATTATTTATAAAGCAATAAAAAATCTAAAAAAATATACTAAATCTCACAGTCACAGACAATCAAAACATGAAAGTGGATGAAATGGCATCAAATCATTATAATTACAGTTATATAACAAAGGAAAAAAGAATGCAAGTTAAAGTTTTAACTGAGCTAATGCTACCATGAGGTGTATATTTCTAATATACATTGTAGTTTCTGTAAAGTAAATGCAAAAAGTAATAATAAGGCCATATGTTTGTCAAAAGCACAAATGCAGAATAGTTGGGTGCAAGCAGTTCTTGAAAACCAGCAAAAGTCATTGCTGGCTTCAAAACAAGCACCACATAAAATTCCCTCCATTTACAGTGGTATCAGAGAAAGGTAGTAATAGAGGTGTGTGTTCTTTCATTAAATTTATCACTTTATTGACCACAACAAGGTGGCTTGAAGCACTAATATTTTAAATATTTCATTATTTTAATATAATATGGTGAAGATTTTTGGAACTTCATAAATCTTTGCAACTTATGTTGATCATATTTTACTTGAAATATTAATGCATAAAATTAAATTTTAGTTTAGCTTATTTAGTGAGTATTTGATTACAATTTAAATATTTCTAAATAGTTATTACTATAGCTAGTAGTTAATATTTACTCTTCTGGCTATAAATGTCACAAGCACATTAATTTCCCTTTGAAATCCATGGAACACATGCAGTATCTCCTGATCTCTCAGCATGCCTTCCCTTTCTACATAACACAGAAGTAAACTTCCTGAACAGACACTTTGTAAGTAAAATAGGTCTCACGTGAAGCGGCAGAGAAGTAAAAAGAGGAAATTTGGGGGAGGGGAGCATATGTTGGTTCGGAAATAATTTCACGGCTGGAAAGCAGATGGAAAACCAGCAATTATAGAAGCAGCAAAGGGATTTCAACAGACATGTGTAACACTTCTGTAATTTTGAGATCTCATTTTTCACACTTTAGGAAGCTCTCAAATTTGCACAGGATTGTAGCTTGTGTAGCTGTTCTGGATGTCCAGAGAAGTACTCACTAGCTTAGTATATGCCATTCTTGATAACTCCTAAGAGATGCACTGCCCCGCAGCAATCAGTTACCACCACACATTAACAAGAATGTGTCCATCAGAGGCCAGGGGACATTAGCACAGAACATTCAGAAACGTGAGGCAGCCAGAAATTATCGTCACTCTGATTTAGGATGTTGAGCAGGAAAATGTCTTCTGTGCCCTTAACTAATAAAAGCAGCAGCCTATCAATCTCTTCCAAGAAGCAGCTGTACATATAAAAAAGAAAAAAGTTATGATTCCTTTTCTTTTTTCTGTATGTAAATGGAGAGTCCAAGACACATGAACCATTTCTTATCTTTAGCATGTTATCACAGACAGAATATTTGATTTTGAAGGATCACTCTCTCTTATCTTTAAACTTCATACAATCATACTTGCAAGGCAGATGTACTCATGATTAAAAAACCAAGTCTGATACAAGAATCTCTGTTTAACAATGTCTAACCTGAGGTTTACTTTGGGGCAATGAACTGCTTGACAATCTCTTCTCCAAATCAGTTTACATGAGCCTGAAACTAAAGGTAGACAACCTGCAAAACCCGGTCAAGTTTTAGGATAATAAAACATTCTTGATTGATACTTCTTTTTAGAGGCTACCCTTCATTCTCTAAATTTAGGCCAGATTCAAGTGTTAAGAAAAAAAAAAGAACAGCATCTACTTCTTTAAAGTCTAGGTCAAACTGATACAGGTTAGGGGCACCTGCCACCATTCTGCAAGACACAGGACAAAAGGGACATATAGAGGAACATCTTCCTATTTTCATTTATCATTCACTTCAGGGTGTCCTTGACATTTTTCCTTACTCTCCCCTTTGTGAGCAACCACAAGCAAAGGAGGTCCTAAAAGAATAGTCAGTCTCTCACCTCAGAGACTTGAGTTTTCAGTGTGTTGTCCTCCCTTATAAGAGACAAAAATAGGAGGGGAGCCTCTGGACCTATGGGACTGTTTGCTCTCACTGATTTGACATTTCATGACTCTACTACTCTGACGTTGGCAGGTTCTTTCCACATTTTGTCTGCTTAATCTTAGCCTGCCTGTGCGTGGCTGGAATAAATATTGCGAGAGTCTTGGTGCCCAGGTGGGTTGACTCTCCCATATGTGTAAATGTTCCTTCTGACCCCTTTGCTCAAGTGACTTAAGATTTGTTAGAAAAGTAAGGTCACATCTTTCTAGAACAAGTCAAACAGCTGGGTAATCTACGTAAAATTTGTGCTTCTGTGGGTATCTTCCTGGGTCCTACCTTACCTCCTTTTGATCTGATAAGGCAAAAGAGGCTGGACCAGTTCTGGGCTGGATTCCTCTTCATGCACTTCTGTGCAAAAACATTCCTGAGGCAGAAAGCTTACCGGCATAGTGGCCAGTAGGGAGTGACTCTTGGAAGTAAGGAAAAATTGGTTTCCTGGGCTCTGAAGCACTTGCCAGAGGGATTGAAAGCCCCCATATGGCAGAGTATCTGAGAGGGATGCTGCAAAAGTGAGGCAGGCCATTGCATTTTTAGGTTCTGTGCCCCTTGCTTGAGGTTCCTCCTCATCCTTAGTATGAGATCGGTACATTCTACTGCTTAGTCCTGGGGATTCATCCATCCAACTTGCACAATTGGGCCCCTTTGTGGTAGAGGAAAAGGTGATCATATGGAATTTCTGTCTGTTTCCTTTGTCTTTTACAGAGTAGGTCTATTTAAAGAATAGTTAAGACTGCATTCCTATGGTTAGAGTTCCTCATCACCTGGGGGTAGGTGGAGCAAGAAGGAATACAGCCACAGTTGAGTCTGACAGATAATGAGGGCCTTGTTCTTGGGTCTTTATGGATATAAGCCAACCCAATTTTCAGAAAGCAGACCACCATCACCACCTGAAATCATGGATGAGCTTGTTCCCATCCATGGATAAAAGTGACCTGAGAGGGTTTGGTGGAGGATGGCCCCATCTTCTTCCTCACTTTCAGTCTGGTGTCTGGAGAAGCATTTCAAGTAGGACAGAGGAAGTACAATCTCTTATTTCTCTCCAGTATTCCATTCTCAAGTAGTGGGAATGCCTTGATTGTACACTTATTCTACCTGTAGTCTTCATCTTCAGTACTTTAAATTGTATCCAAGACATTCATTGTGTCTCCACTCCTTAAAGTAACTCCTATTTAACTTCAAATGGTTGTATAAGAGCTAAGAGGTTAGTCTTTCATGGAAGAAAACTTTATTTATTCTTCCTTACTAGAGTAGAAGAGGACTCATGGTTTAAATATCTGACTTGAGAAAAATGGTCTTCCTCAAGGAAGAACACACCAAATTGATTATCTGATATCAAATGATCCTTCCTAAAAATATACACATACACATAATATTATATAGCTTGAACAGGTAGTACTTATATATTAATTACCACAAAGATAGATGCATAAGGATCATGAGTTCAAGGCCAGCCTTAGTTACAAGCAAGTTCAATTATCAGCCTGAGCTACATCAAATCATGTCTCAAAGAAGGTAGAGGAAAGACCAAGTGTTGTGTATTAACTGTTTAAAAAGGTATAGTAGGGAGCAGTGCCCCTTGTTTGTCCCAACCACCTGGCTAGCTTACACCTGAAACAATTACACAAAAACTGTATTCATTTAAACATTGCCTGGCCCATTAGTTCTAGCCTCTTATTGGCCAACTCTCACATCTTGATTCAACCCATTTCCAATAATCTGTATGTCACCACAAGGTCATGGCTTACCAGGAAAGATTCAGCGTGTGACCTGGCAGCTTCATGGCAGCTCTCTCTGACTCTCTTCTTCCTAGCATTCAGTTCTGTCTACCCCGCCTACCTAAGTTCTGCCCTATCAAAAGGCCAAGGCAGTCACTTTACTCAGCCAATGAAAGCAACACACAAACAGAAGTACCTCCTACACCAAAGGAGACAAAGGTATATCTTCCCTTAGTGGTAGATTTGGTTCTTTACTATAGAAAGTGAGAAGAAATTGAGAGACAAGAAGAGAAAATACATGTGACACGTTCATTTGGTAATCTACTTACAAAGATGTAGGCAAACAAAACTCACCTATGACTAAAGCATTCTGAACTGTCCATGCTGTGTAGAGCAGTGTTGACTACCAGTCCACATGCTGGTGCTTCAGCTGTATTCATTGCTGCCAGTTCTTCACTACGGCCAGCTACAAACTCTGTAACCTCACTAGGGAAAAATAATGCATGCTAGAAATCAGAAAACCTAAATGATACTTCTATCTAGGAGAGTCACTAACTGTGTAACCCGGAGAAAGAAAATAATTTTTGAGATCTCTCCTTCATTCTCCTTAGAACAAGGATATTAATAATGATAGTTATAGGTTTGTTGCAAGGCAATCATGTGATGAATTACACAGTGACCAGAATGTAGCTGGTTCAAAATTGAAATGGCTTTTCCTATTATTCGATGAGACTTGTATTGATTTGATGGTTTCCAAATAATTAAAATATAAGTTACAAGGTGGAACTAATTAATGATCAATATACCATGTTGATTCAAACAAAATCTGGACAGAGTCTCTGTCTAGTCTCTCTTCCCTTGAGTGTGCTCAATGATGTTTGCCTTTGTCTACTCAAGGATTAACTAACAAAGGAATAGTGTGTGGTAAGTTCCAGATTTACTTGAAATTTTTCCTGTCTCAAAGTATCAACTAACGAATGTACACATAAATAGAGCTGATGAGGAAGCACAACATAGCAACAGTAGACAGTCATAGTCTTCCCTGCCCACACCAGGTCAGAAGACCTTTGCCTTGCATACATTCATCCCATTGGTTTACTCCCCTAAGCAATATCCTCTTACTGAATACTTACTCTGTGTTTGAACATGGTTAGAGAAACTGCATGCGCATGAAATTTGAAAGAGGATATCATGGCTCCAATGATAAGACATGCTATACAGTTACAAACCCCTAAAAATCTAAAGGTGAATTACATCAGTTACATACAGCAAAAGAGATGATGCAAATTTTATGAACTGACTGAGAAATGCAGCAAAAGCAGAAAGAACAGAAACATGTTTAAAGTAATCCAAAAACTTTAAATCTGAATCCCTTCTTAGAAATTTTCATCCTCTTTATTCTCTTGTCTTTAAAAAAATTTAATTCAAAACCACCATCACAAAGTAACACCTGAAACTGAATAAATAATTGCAGAGACATTGATTGTTATCCTTTAAGTGTTTTTCTCTGCTTCTTAAACAATGTAATTTACATGAAAAGTCAGTTATTTATTTAGCATGAAGCTTGTGGGTGGGATTTCTTCCATGTTCAAAATCAGTACACTGAACACTAACAGCAAGAATCCTGTTGCAAAATGTTATGGAAGAATGCATTCAGAACAATACACGTGAGCAATCCATCTTTTCTTTCCTCTATGCCTCTCTATAGATACAGATAGATATAAATATAATATAAATATGTAAATAATAATGATTATATGATACATGATAAATAGATGAGCACACATATATCTCTATACTTACATATCTTTGTTTATTTATTCATTTATTTATTTTTACATGGCCTACACATTCTACCTGTAACCTTTAGAGACTTCATGTGGTTTGGTTTGCTCTAGGATTTACTGAATCAAATAAACTATATCCAGATAATCTAAGTATTATTGACTCACTAGATGCTGTCTACTTTTTGTGGCCAGGCGGCTGATGGATAGATTATAAGGTAAATCTCTTTCCTTGAGGTTTTCTCTACCACTGTGAACTTCCCTTCTCTTGGTAAGCCTTTACCTTTTATTTTGTCTGCCATCTCATGTCTTCTGGGCACACTCTTCTCACCTCTTTATGCTATCTGCCATTGTTTACTTCAGTAATATATTCAGATCATGTTCAGTGAAGTTTCATCAATATACTCATGCCCTTCTATTACTCTAACTCTTGGCCAATTCTGCAATCTGTGTGGATCCTGCCATGATCACAGTGATTCACCCGTGATATTTGACATCTATATCTTGACCTCTGTGCTCAGTAGTAGTGTACCTCTACTGTGCTACGCTAGCTTGTCATCACCCATGACTGCTTAATTGGGTTCTGAAATTTTCAAAATGGAAAAACGCTTAATCTCATGCCATCATTTTAGAAATATTCTCCTAAACCTTCCTATCATTTTACCTCTCCAGAACACCCTTTAGCAATAAGTCTTCTCTTTCACTAGCGAGAACCTCTTGTCCTTTGATCTAGTCTTCCATAAGACCCTTTGGGATTCCACAAGAGCAAACTCAGACTAGCTCTGGCATGAAAAAGAAATTTAATATAAAATGCAGGTACAGCTCACAGAATCAAATGAATGGAAGAAACAGAGCCAGACTTCAAAAGGCTTGCCAATCAGAAACAACAAAGGCACCGGGGTCTCCGGCACTATTTTTCTGAGTTCATCTCTGTTCTTTCTGTGTGTTTCTTTTCTTGCTTGAAACATTTTCTATGCTTTCTCAGTCAGTGGTAACAGAATTCCACCACAAAGCTGCTCTATTTGCATGACCTCATTGCTAGCCAACCCCAAATCAAATGACTCTCTGAATTTTGATGCACCAAAAATCTTATGCTTTTGCAGCCTTCTGAAACCCCCAAGCCAGAGAAACATTGTTAGGGGCTGATACCTAGTCAATTAGCTATCACTGAGGGTTGATGCCTAGACAACTAATTGAAGTTTGGAGCACACACAGTCAGATAAATATGATTACTAAGTACCAAAGAAGGGCATGTTTTGTAAACAAGGATGAAACAATACAGAAGTACAAATTTTTGACTTCTCCAAATAGTGTACTTTAAGGGTGCTGGATTTACATGCTCTGAATTCAGTAATAATCTATGTTGCCATTATAAACGGATCCTCTGTCCCTTAGTAATGCTTAACCTAGGGCAATTTATAATAATAATGACTTTACCTATTTTTACCCAGTGGATATCATGGCCTACAGAAAAAAAATGTTGTCATAGCAACATGAATTTACAAAATTTTAAGATAAATATTTAGTGACAACTGGTACTAAATAGTCCTAGTAATTCTTGCATGAATCCCTACTTAATACATTCATAATTTTACTGTTTAGTTATTCCAAATTTATAGCCTTTCTCAAAAATCTTAGACCTCTTCTTTTCATTCATCACACTGTTTTTACTTCATGTAGTTTCATTCACTTTAGAATTTTAGAAAACTTGGAGTCTAACAAATAACAACTCTCCAGGTTCCTCAATGGCCAGACTCAACTATAAAATGATCTTTAGTCCTGGTTTAGATTTTAGCAACTACCTATAGAGCAGATGTTTCTTCTCCTGATCTTAACAGTAATTCCTCATCCTAATTCCAACCTCCCCAATCCTCTCTAAGCTTCTAAAACATCAACTATTGGACCTATTTCTTTGAGTATGAATTGATTTTATATCTGTATATGTTTTTCAATAGTATGCAATTTATCTGTCCACCTCTAACATTTTCTGTAATTTACAATCATTGTGTGCTGCTTCCTTTAATCCTCTGTATCAGATATTTCTTCGGTACAGCATCTACTTCTTAGCCATCCATGCACTTCTATAAGCCAATGTCAAGATTTCAATTGTCAACCTCGTCATCATCACTGACCCTTTCTGCATCTACTTGATCACTGTCTTCCCTTGTGCTCAACTCTTAAATATTAATTTTACTCTAAAGGAGTCCAATATCAGAGCTGTTATGGAATTATTTTCCTAAGGCTATTTACTCCTCATCTAATCTGAGCTGTTAGAAAAACTGAAAGTGAATGGTTTTCCCTTGCCAGAACCCCATATCATATTTCAGTATCTATATGAACAATTTTACATAGTGAGGCAAAGAAAAATTATCAATGAGTCTTCTCAAAAAGAATTACCTCACAAAGAAAGATATGAAATTATAAAATTCAACCCTCCCCATTTATATCTATGTATTCACAGACTGTCTAAGTAGAAAACATAGCCTAAAGCAACCTACCTCAAGACCCAGCAATACCACTTTTGGGTATACTCCCAAAGGATGCTCAATCATACCACAAAGGCATGTGCTCAACTAAGTTCATAGCAACATTATTTGTAATATCCAGAACCTGGAAACAACTTAAATGCCCCTCAACCTATGAATGGATGAAGACAATATAGTACATTTACACAGTGGAGTACTACACAGTGGAGACAAATAATGACATGTTGAAATTTGCAGGCAAATGGATAGATCTAGAAAACATCATATTGAGTGAGGTAACCCAGACCCAGAAAGACAAATATAATAGGTACTCACTCATAAGTGGCTTTTATACATAAAGCAGAGAAAAACTAGCCTACAATTCATAACTCCATGGAACCTAGACAAAAAAAAAAAAAAGAGGACACTTAGAGAGACATACATGGATCTAATCTACATGAGAACTAGAAAAGACAAGATCCCTTAAGTAAGTTGGAAAAAACTTTCCAATCAAATGGACCTAAAAATCAAACTGGTGTAACTATCCTAATATCTAACAAAATAGACTTCGAACTAAAGTCAATCAAAAGAGACAAAGAAGGATATTTTATATTAGTCACAGGGAAAGTTCATAAAGAGGAAATCTTAATAATGAATATCTATGCTCCAAATACAAGGGCATCCTCATATGTAAAAGAAACACTGATACATCTTAAATCACATATTAAACCCCATACACTAATAGTGGGAGACTTAAGCATTCCACTCTCAAAACTGGAAGGTCTGTCAGACAGAGAGAATAAGGGAGCTAACAGATATTATGAATCAAATCGGACTGAACAGATATCAACAGAGGAATCTAAAATGGCTGAAAGACACTTAAGGAAAAGCTCAACATCCTTAGTCATCAAAGAAATGCAAATCAAAACCACTCTGAGATTCCATCTTACACCTGTAAAAATGCCAATATCAAAAACACTGATAACGACTTATACTGGAGAGGATGTGGGGTAAAGATAACACTTCTCCATTGCTGGTAGGAGTGCAAACTGATACATCCATTTGGATATCAGTGTGGCAATTTCTCAGAAAATTAGGAAAGGGAGAGTGCAAAAGGGGAGCGGGGAAGAAAGGAGAGAAGTGAAGAAAAATATATAGCTCCATAAAAATGGTAAAAAAGATTTAAACATTATCAGGAAAATAAAGAACAATATTAAGGGAAATAATAGGTATTTTCAGTGTTGCATATTTCTATCACAACATACAAATTAGGCAATTATTTTTATTTTGGTATTAAATAAAATTCACATGAAATTAAAAAGAGGATCACCTTTTGGTACTAAAGTCATAAGCAATAGACAGAATGTGGTAGATCTTGGTCTTTGTTTGGAGTGGGAGTGGCTAAAGTATCCTAGGAGTGCTGCCCTGCTCATTTCTTGCTTTGTAAGAACAAACTTTCCCCTGATGGGCAGTGGTGGCACACACCTTTAATCCCAGCACTCTGGAGGCAGAGGCAGGCGGATCTCTGGGAGTTTGAGGTCAGCCTGGTCTACAAGAGTTAGTTCTGTCTCAAAAAAACAAAATAAAAAAAATAAATAAAAGAACAAACTTTCCCTTACTTAATGCATTTTAACACTTTATTATCATTTCTCTTCTCACCCATTTTGCTTTTAAATCCATTTAATACTTTATCTCTAACTATACAATCTCACGTAGAGAGCATATAGCAGACTGTCATACCTTGTGTTTATAAAATCTTGAATATTAATGCCATTTGCAACCTTATCCAATGATAACTTTCTATTTTATTTTGAACAACAGTCAAGCTCCTTAACAGGTTGAAGCTTTTCAGAAGTCAAATGTATTCTGTCAATCATAGTAAGTCTTTGCCTAGATGGAACCCTTGAATTTGGCTTACCTTCTTCCCTTTCAGCTTTCTAAAGGGTTGTTAAAAGTCAAGTGCCAGCTCTTGGGGAGCTTCGCTTTTCAACCAGGAGCTTGCAGGCAGTGCCTCCTTTATATCTGTGGCATCTGTTCGTACCTTTATTATAGCATTTATCACCGTCTAGAGCAATGATTTGTTTACCTGTCTCTTCTACGCAGTGTGTGCCATGAGAAAAAGAATGGTTTCTTAGCTAAGTGAGTCCAGATCCCAGCCCCACTGCCTGGCACAGAATAGAAACTCCATTAATTATTCTGTTGAGTAATGAGTCCTGTTTGGTAACTCCTTGAGAGTAAATCTCAGAAAAATAACCAGGTTTTTATTTCCTTTGTAAAACCTAAAATGGTGACATCTCTAAAAAAGCATATGGTATAAGACTGGATCACAAGAACAGGATTGGGCCACATATGTATCAGGAAAACACTAAAATTGATTAATCTTAATTAATTACAACACCCACAATTTTACAATGCAAGTAAGAGATACTACCTTTATACTACTTCCGTGCTGCCCAAAAGCATGAAAAACATCTATGAGAAGTAATTCCACTGATATTATTAACTTTTTATGCTAATAAAGCTTTCCTTCTTGGAAGCCCTCAAAAAAAATAATCCCTAATTCTCTTGAGCTAAACAGATAATCCCACTTCCTTGTGATGTCACCTTGCTTGTCTTTGTTTTAAGCACTGGAGAAGAAGCAATATTCTTTTCTTCTACTACTGCACCCGTGAGGATCACCAACACATGTGTGCCTCCTTCCTTCAGGTGCCTCCCCTGCTTTGGAGGGGAGAAAGAAGGACGTATATGAAAGGAAACAGATGTTTCTTGTTGACTCTAGGTCTACATTCTGAAGGTAAAGCAGGCTTCTAAGTAACTATCAGTTTCAGGTGAGTCACCTCATCATTGTGCATCTGATCCTAGTGAAGTTTAAACTTATTCTTATTTATGTCTAATACCTAAACTCGATTTTTTTGTAAGTAAAGTCTAGTGATTTCTCATAACGACACCTAATCATATTTCTCAACTCCATTTTCTAAAGTGTGCAAAATATTGACCCACAATAAGATTACTCCTCACCATCTTCCTTTTGAGGAATGTGAGCCACAGGGGTCTTCGCTTCAGGCCTTTTACTGTGCTCCCACCACACATTGGGTACTCTAAGCCAAATGTTTCTGTCAAGACATAATTATGATTGAATCATCCACATAGACATGATAAAAGAGCATTGTTAGGAGCCATCAGCATGTTTGTCCACACCATCCTAGGAATGTCCTATAAGTTGTTAATTTTTCCAGAAACTAAAAGTACTGGGTGTATTATAGTAGCCACGGTAACAGCAATGGGGTTAAACAAATCATATGTCATCCTCAGGACAAATGTTTCTCTAACTTTTAGCAGTAACCACCATTGCTAGTCACCATTCTCAATATCAGCACTAAGCTACAGGAATAAACCTGAAAGGACTTTTCAGACAAATCCTGCCCCGTGTGATCATTTTCCGTTTTTTACTTTAGTTTGTTATTTATCATTTCGGTTCTAGTTATGAAGTACAATATTTTTCCTGGTGAGCAGAGTATAAAAAGATCCTCATACAATTCACCTGTACTACAAAATTTATAAGTGTTCAGGTTTTTACAGCTATGACATGTTTTCATTTCCCCGCTCCTATTTTGATCATGGCATGGCCTTTTAAGGGTTGCCATTACCACTTCACATTATCTAGAACTGGTAACACTGTTGTACTAATACCGTAACTAGCCAGTAGTCTGCCTCCTACAGTAAACTTCCCGCTGGAAAAAGGTCTCACAGCAAGCATCGTGCTTTTCTTTTCGCTCCTTATTGTATCTTTTCATTCCTTATTGTATGTCCATCATCTTAGTGAAACTGCTCTTGAAAGCACTGCAAACTTGTTTAAAGGAAACCTGAACTGTCAATCAGTCCAAACACAGGGTTTTTTTTTCAATAAAATTATTTCCTAGCATGAAAAGTCACACTCTGAAAGCTGTATCACTATATTACTAAAGAGAAAAAAAAATACATTGTTTATTCTGAAGTAAAGTTCATGTCACAAGTGCCGATTATTGAACTAGGCTCAGATGATTCGTGTACATCAGTTTGCCACAGAAGACACACATACACCAGTTTGCAACAGAAAACACATATTTCAACAATTAGTATTTAGCAAATATTTCACATAAAACTATCCCAAATATTTCCCAAAACTCTTTGGTGTCCACAGATGTTCCTCAGCCCAGCTTTGGTGAAGGGGATGATCTTCTGAGTATGCCAGTCTTGAATGGAATGTGTAGTATATATTCTCAGTTTCATGATGCAGTCGGAATTTCCTTTCTTTGAGGGCTTCTGCATGTGTTACACCCACTAAGCAGAAGGCTAAGTATTCATTCAGTAAAAATGATGCATCCAGGCTTGGGTATTGGATATTAATGAGTAATTTTGTGGTTTTGGACTTGAAATAAACTGCGTTCTACAGATTAAAAAATATCTCAAAGTATTTCAAGAAAAATCAGGTGGAGTGCACAACACTAAATATAAAAGACTATCCAAGTGAGATAATGTGTAATTTGTTCCATTAGAATATTAATTTATGAGCATATATTGTTGGACTCGCTTGTTATTAAATGATTGACTGAGATTCAGTATTAATGACACTATTGAAAGACCACGCTGAAAGAAGAGGATTTCAGGCAGTGGGCAGAAGTGGTGGTGAACTTTTTAAACTTTCTACATTTCCATTGGGGGAAAAAGAATTTAGGTTATAAAAAAAATCAAACCAGAATTATCTAGAGTATAAGCCTTAGTTGGGCAACATAAGACCCCATCTCAAAGAAAATAAAAAGCAAGATAAAGTCAGCATTAAAAACAAAACAACAACAATATAAAAAATTACTGAACAATTGTTTTGGCAAACCACAGATTACAGGAGGAAAGGCAATTCACTAATACACTCAAGACTGCATAATAGCAGCATCTATGTAGGAATAAGAGGAAAACCGCTGCCAGCGAATGAGAGTATGAGAAAATGAGAAATCTAATTATTAGTGGTGTTCATTAGAAAACAGGAGCCAATTCTTGGACAGTGGCAAAACTACAAGGAGAATATGTGGCCTTTTCCCTAAATGAACAGAACAAAGAAGCCCTGATGATGCTGAGAACTGACAAGGCTCCTATCACGGACCCATGAACCCACACTAAAGAAATGTGGAAGACATTGAGAACAGAATGAGACAGAGACACAATGAGAAAAGAGGGATGACAGAAGTGCAGAGCAAATTCCAGAAAACACACAGCCTTTTCTAAATATGACAGAGAACACCCAAAAGCTATAAGAATCAGTGCAAATACCTGGAAAGAAGCTGTGTCTGCAAGAGTGGATTGAGATTTCAGAAGAGCAGTGGTCTGGAGAGGTTGGGATTCTGCAGATCCAAAGGCTGATTGCCTCATCTGGGTCAAGCTTTACTTCCTGAATCCATTAGTAATATCATCCTTGCCTACTTCTGGTTGAGAAATAATATCCTTTGACTAGTAAATAAAAACTCTTTAGAATCTATTAACTCGACTGAGCCATAGTATCCACCAGACCCACTAAGACTGTCACCTGATAACATGTGAGGCCTATAGGAAAGCTTCCATCGCTTTGTTGTAACTTGCTTAGACATAGTCACTGATGTATTTCAAACTTGCCTTGATTTATGATATCGTTTATCTGGTAACATCATAAAGCTTTATGAAACAACTTCCACATTGGAACATGGAAACTGTAGCAACCACATCTGTATTCTCAGGCGACAATCACTCAAAATGCACCTGGAATGAACTATCTTTATTTAAAATGAAAACTGATTATTTGCATAGCTAGAAGAAAGGTTACAAAGCTCTACTTGTAGGGATAAGCCCTCCCCTTGGGGGCGGGCTGCCCTCAGGCGTATGTTTACTGATATAGTGCGCGGGCAGAGACTGCGCGGCCCCTTCCGCTTGCTCTCCTGTTTCCGCTGGCTACCCCGCTGGAACCTTGGTTTTGTGAGTCTGGTTTTGTTATTTATTGATCCGACCGCTGCAGTTGTCTAAATAAGACAGAACTAACCTAAATACAACTATAAACAATAATAATAAATAATAGATATAACAAACAATATTGAGAACAAAAGTTTTACCAGACATTCTATCTCAAGGAGTCTAAATAATGTAGAGAGTAATTACAATTATATAATCTTCAACTCCGTCAAAGATCCGAGAAGGGAATAAATATTACTTAACAAATGAGCGATATCCAAAGCGTGCCATAAATGACAGAGACAACAGACTACCTGGGCAATCACCCAAATTCTCGTTCGCAATGTTGAGTCAACCAACTTTGGCTAAGGCCTAGCATGACTGACATACCATTATCAAATGCAAGGAATTTTCTTAGAATTATCCTACCCTGTCTTGGCAAGATAAGAAAATCCTGTTTCATATCTTTGTCAGTAGATGAGGTATGGGCTTTTCTTAACCCAAAGGCCAATTCTGCCAAGAAGACAAACTCCCAGTGGAGTGTCTTTGGTGCTCAACGTTCTCTCGGGAGTAGAGTGGTGTCGCCAGGAGTAATTGTGTCTCGGCACAGAATTCTAGGTTAGCTTAAAGGCCATTTTCTACAGCTCTTTAAAGAGGCTGAAGATTATACTATCTATACTAAATATAATCTCTATGTATCTAGAATACCTTATTAACCTAAAAATAAACATGAACAACATAAAATT